>NC_133871.1:23006342-23332120 GCF_044706935.1 Curcuma longa | reverse complement strand
TCTCCTACACTAAGTGTCAATTCGTGGAGTCTATGGCAAGTGAAAATTTTATTAGTTGAACCAGGAAGTGTAGGGGTGTCTATGATTCCAGAGTTCAATAATTCAGATGCAAATAGTTTACATACCAGTGTGTTCAACTTGTAAACCTATTGGCTAGACTAGATCAATCAATTTAACTTCTTCATGATTGTTTCCCTCTGAATGACTTTTTTTTTCATAATTTCTATTTGCACATTGTGATAGTAAATGTTGGCAAGCAATTGCTTTTTTTTCTCTCTTGAGATGCTAAAATCTCAATCTGCCTAACAGCATGATACAACAACTGACTAATGAATTGGAACAAGATGAATCTAGAGTTTTTCGGCATCATGGAGGCTCCCCAATTGGGAATTCACCTCCAGGTATGGTTGCTAATGCAGTCCTGACTGTAGATATGGCTGTTTAAATTTTTACAAACTCTGTCTCAATACTTAATGAGTTTCATTTGAATGACAGGTCCATGGACACAATTTGGTAGCCCAAATGATAAGAATTCCTTACAATTTCTCAGTAGGTCTCCTAATGGGGGACCAATAAGCCCTATTGGAGCAACCATTTGCCTAGATTAAGCTCGCCTATTGGGAGTAACCATTTGCCTGGATTAAGTTCCCCTATTGGGAGTAACCATTTGCCTGGATTAAGTTCTGCATTTCCTTCAATGATGTCAAATTCTGTTAAGATTGCACCAATTGGCAAGGACCAGAATAGGGGCAGTCATGCCGACCAAGTAATCTCTAATAGCAGCGCTTTACATGGAAGTGGATATCAGCTTTCTCACTCATTTCCTGATCATAGTCAAGGAGTAGTAATCCCCTCTCCAGGAAACTCTACTTCTCTCAGTTCAATTCCAAATGCATCTGATGTTGGAACACTAAGTGGCCCACAGTTCCTATGGGGTAATTCGACTACACACACGGAGAATAAGTCTTCTTGGCAACCTCGTGGTACTGGAGGTTCAATAATGTCAAATGGGCAAGGGCAAGCGGGGCAAGGGCAAAGCTTTCTCTATTCAAATCCTCATGGCTCCTTCCTTGGTTCATCGCTAGGCCAACATCTCCATCATGTCGGATCAGCTCCATCTGTTGTTCCTTTCGAAAGACAGTATGGATATGTCTCTGAGTCTCCAGAGACATCCTTCATGAGTCAGTTTGAGTATAGAAACAATTTGATTAAGCGTAATGGTGGGACTTCACTTATGGGTATGAATCCTCAAGCCATGATGAGTCAAGGTATCATATCTGGAAACATAGTAGAACCAAATGTGAGAATGATGCCTGCTCAGAGATTCGGGCCTATGGTTTTCAGTAATGCTCCATTTTCTGGATTAAATTCCATGGGCATTGATGGTCTAGTTGATAGGAGCCGCAGTCGTCGAGTTGACAATCAAGGGAGCCAGGCAGATAACAAGAAGCTGTATCAGCTTGATTTGGAAAAGATTATCATGGGCGAAGACACACGAACAACAATAATGATAAAAAACATTCCAAACAAGTAAATTTGAAGTTATCAATCTTATGCTCTTTATCAACCAACAACTTGAAATCTAAGTTTGATATTTACTTGCTCTTTAGGTACACCTCAAAGATGCTTTTAGCTGCAATTGATGAAACTCATAAAGGCACTTATGACTTTCTCTACTTGCCAATTGATTTTAAGGTAATTCAGCCCGGAATTCTTTTTATAGCTAATTGATTGTAAGAATACCTTCTTTAGCTAAAATAGCAGTTGGTTCATGCAGAATAAATGCAATGTGGGTTATGCATTTATAAACATGGCATCCCCTTCGCACATCGTCTCCTTTTATGAGGTTTGTTTTGCTCCCTATTTGACTACTTTCTAGTTGTGGCTACTTTTTGAAGTGATTATTAATCAATGAGATTATGGAAGTATAACTCAGCTTGCTGACCAACAAAATCTTTTAAGTTGGGAAACTTCAATCAACTACTTTTGGCATGCACAGGCATTCAATGGAAAGAGGTGGGAGAAGTTTAATAGCGAGAAAGTTGCTTCTCTGGCTTATGCAAGAATCCAGGGTAGACCAGCCCTTGTCGCCCACTTCCAGAACTCGAGCTTGATGAACGAAGATAAGAGATGTCGGCCCATTCTTTTTGATTCTGAGGGAGCTGAGGCTGGTGATCAGGTAAAGGCCTTTCCTCAGTTATTTGGAAGAGTAGTTTCACTATGGTTTTCTCTTTTATATTGTTAAAACCAATGATGAAATGTCTGATTATGACCATTCAAATGGGACAGTTAGTCTTTCAATTTTGACTTCATGTTTTAACCTATTTTCTCCCTTTTGTGGTTTCTTATTCTATTTTATTTTCCACCTAACCACATTTGTTTAGTTGCTAATTTACCCTATCAACAGTGCTTTAAATGATTCCAAATGGCAAAATTCTCATTATACTGGTCATGTTTTGGATATATAGGTGCTGATTTCTCTCACTTCATACCCTCATTGCTAGTCACACGCTTCCTTTGGATTTCACAAAGAATGTTTCAAGCTGGTCACTTTTTCTATTGTGTTGATGATTGCTAACATGTTAGATGGTTTTCACAGGAACTCTTTATCATGAACATACAAGATGGGACTATTCCAATGCGCGACTCTGGAAGTCCACCGGGTAGCAGTTCAAACGAGAAGTCAGAGAAAAACACTTTACCTATTAGCATTACTGGCTCAGAAAGCTAGTATTCTTCACCTCAACCATGCATCTATGAGTACTACTAACATATCCATCCGTTTATAATTGTAAATTCCTCCGAGGCCGAAAGCTGCCAATGCAATTTGCATCAAATGGTGTGGCACACTTTTGAAGCCACATCCATCATCTTCCTATCAAGTGAAACAGAGGGACTGGATCCCTTGTACATATACTAGTTGTTAATGTGATGTACATAAATAATGATGAACTGTACATGCTAGTTGAAGGCCAATCTTGAGAAAGGCACATTGCTACCTCTAGGGCATGGTATTGATCTTTTTCCCCTCAACCTTTTGTGAGACTCTAAATTATTGTAGTGTCAAGGTAAAATGTAAGGGGAAAGGGATATGTTCTGAAACTACTAAACAAATTGTGCAGTATGGACTTGAATTTATTGAACTTCCAATGTACTTTTGTAAGGTGGATGGTAGATGTGCGCAATCTGAATGAGTTTTTTTTTTTTTTTTTTTTGTAAGTATTCAATGATTTATAAGTCAATAAAGTTTAGCTCTTGGACCAAGCAAAATTTGTAGGAAATGATGTGGAAATAGCGAACCATTAGCAATCATTTTTCATGGTTAAGTTAACCAAAGTGTTTTAGAAGGTTATGCTTTAGATATCTACTATGCACTTTGCTAAGTTAACCTAGCACCAAATGGATGCCACATCAAAATTTCTAACATTAGAATATAAAATTTTAGAATAATTTATAAACATAAATATATTCACAAGGATTGGCTTCCAAAGTGCTGTGCTGTCATTTAAATGAGCAACTATTTCTTGTCCTTTTGTTGACTCATAATATATTGGTGTGAGTTGATAACTAAACTAAAGTGCACACCAACACTCATCCGTACACATAATCATATTCTTCCAACTACTTAATTATTGACAAGATGGTTTACCACGACAAGGCACTTTGCTTTTAATATGTTTTTCCCTTTTGATAATACTAATGTAACGACAAGGGCTAGGGTGACAATGGATAACTGGATTTATTTTCATAATATCTATTAGGACATGTGCGAATTATAGGAGAGTGAATAACTTCGATCGTTTCTCATTTTGATATTGTGCTCATCATTTAAATGCGCAACAAAAATTTTGATTCAAACGTAATTCTATATGCAAAATTTTAAGATTTTACTTAGTATCTGTCTCCTTAAAGCGACTAATTTAAGAATCTACTTCAAGCTCATTATCTCCATTACGAACTCCTCATTTTCAGATACTTTCTGGATGCGGAGAATCCTCTTACACTAAGCTTCTTAAAAAATAAAATGAAAATAAGAAACAAAGACAAATGAAATCGAAAATGACTTTACAATAAGGATCTTACTTTGAACACTTTCTTATTGTTTGAAAATGCTTTTTGTTGGTTAGGAAATATAGCAGCCCTTTGCTTCAAAACCTCCAAGAATCAGCCAAGCCTATTTGCCTTGAAACCCTCTTTTAAAGGTTGGTCTTCAGGCTTATTTTCACCAACCAATCAATCGACCTTACTTACCAATTGATTGTCACATCAAATACGACCATTTAAATCTGCAGAACGACTATTTTACTTCACCAATCGATTGTACTGCTAGCTGTCAATCAATTGCTCAATTGATTCAGAAGCATTCTGTTTCCTGCTACAGTGTTCCAATCGATTGGTGAATGACTACAGTAACAAAAGTACTGTAGTAGAAAACCCTAAAACTCAATTATTATAACAAACTCTAAAATTATGGTAGCAAATTCTCCTATTTTTTAAGGTTTAGGGTCTGTAACAAACCCTAGCTACTGTAGCAGCCCTAATTAACACCTTAAATCTCAATTTTGAGATTTAGAGTCTATCGATAGATCGATACACCCAATCAATCAACTAATACTCATGTTTCCATCTTACTAAGGTTGAATGCTCATCTTTCCTAGTATCCGATTGATCTCAACCTACCAAGATTTTTTTTGCTCAACATCCGATCAACCTTGACCTGTAGAGACTTCTCGTTACTTATCATCCAGTCAATCTTGATCTGTCGGGACTTCATCGTCGCATGACATTTGATTAACCTTGACCTGTCAGGACTTATATTATCATCAAATGTCTGGTTCTCCATGACCCACTCGGACTTTTCTTCTCATGTCGACTTCCTATTGGACTTCTGATTGCTAACTGTGGGGTAAATAGCTTCGATCGCTTCCCGTCTTGATATTGTGCTTGTCATTTGAATGTGCAATAAAATTCTTGAATTAAATTTGATGTTACATGCACAATTTCGATATTTATTTTGTATCCACTTCCTTAATGTGACTAATCCAAGACTCTACTTTTGGTGATCTCCCTTCACTATGAACTCCTTTTCGGATACCTTTCAGAGGCGGAGAAACTTCTTATAACATGTTCTTATAAAAACACAACAATAAGAACAAAATACAAAGACAAAATAAATCGAAAATCGACTTTACAATGAAACCTTATTTTGAATACTTTCTTATTGTTTAGAATAACCTCTTGTTGATTTGGAAATGCATCATCACTTTGCCTTGAAATCTTCACGAATCGGCCAGTGCTTATTTGCCTCAAACCTCCTTTTCTAGACTGGTGCTTTTGGGTTGATTTTCACTTGACAATTGATTGATAATTATTACCAATCGATTGTCATTCAAATATGACTATTTAAACCTATATAATGACTATTTTTTATCTTACCAATCGGTAAGACTATATTGCTAGCTATCAGTCGAACCGATCAATCGATTCAGAAGCATTCTGTTCATTGCTATAGTGTCACGAATCGATTGCTAGAAGTCACTAATTGATTGGTACTATAGTAAATACTATAGCAGCAACCCTAATTACTGTAGCAACTCTGAAGTTACTATAACAAACTCGATTATTGTAGCAAACCGTCTATTTTTAAGGTTTTAAGGTTTGTGGCTCGCAATGAAACCTAGCTATTGTAGCAAATTCTAATTAATAACTTTAAATCTCAATTTTGAGGTTTAGAGTCCATCAGTAGATCGATATACCCAATCAATCGACTAATACTTATATTTCCACATTACCAAGGTTGAATTCTCATCTTGCCCAACATTCGATTGACCTCGAACTTACCAAGATTTTTTTGCTTAACATCCAGTCAACCTTGACTTGTGGAGACTGTAAGAACCAATGGAATCAAAATATCTCCACAATAGTATGATATTGTCCACTTTGGACCTAAGCCCTCATGACTTTGTTCTTGGACTCTCCCCAAAAGGCCTTATATCAATGGAGATATTTTTCATCCTTTTAAACCCATGATCTTTTCCATGTGTTTTAGATGTGGGACTATGTTTGCACCCTTGTAACCCAACAATCCCCCCTCAAACAAAGGACCACATGCCCCCCTCAAACGAAAAACCTCCGTTTGATGTCTGAATCGTCGACCCACCAGGACTTTTTGCATTCGACCTACTAGGACTTCTCACATAGCCGCAACTAAAACTTTTTGCCCCTTGGTCCATCCGACCTACTAGGACACCTAGCCGCAACTAGAAGTTTTTACCCCTTGGTCCATCCGACCTACTAGGACTTCTCACCTAGCCGCAACTAGGACTTTTGCCCCTCGGTCCACTCGACCTACTAGGACTTCCCACCTAGCCGCAACTAGGACTTTTTGTCCCTCGGTCCACCCGGCCTAGGATTTTTCACCTGGTGTCTGGTTCTCTTGATTCAGATACGGGAGCACCCATTTCCTTTATTTTTAATGTTCAACCCACATGGTTAGATCTAGATCACAGCTCTTCCGGTGGTTAGTCCGGTAAAGAGCGGTTTCGCTCTGATACCAATTGTAAGAACCAATGGAATCAAAATATCTCCACAATAGTATGATATTGTCCACTTTGGGCCTAAGCCCTCATGACTTGTTCTTGGGCTCTCCCCAAAAGGCCTTATACCAATGGAGATATCTTTCATCCTTTTAAACTCATGATCTTTTCCATGTGTTTTAGATATGGGACTATGTTTGCACCCTTGCAACCCAACAATCCCTCCCCTCAAACAAAGGACCACATGCCCCCCTCAAACGGAAAGCCTCCGTTTGATGTCTGAATCGTCGACCCACCAGGACTTTTTACCCCTCGGTCCATCCTTGGTGCAATCTTTGCCCCAAGTGCATTGAGTTTCAATGTTTGGCTAAACCATGTTTAAAGTTAGGCAATACTTGTGATCTAACATGTGTGATGCAAGTTTGCAAGAAAGTCCAGGTTGAAGACTTGGCAAAAGAAAAGTCCAAGCGTGGTCTTGGCAAAAGAAAAGTCCAAGTGGGAAGTCTTGGCAAAGGAAAGTCCAAGTGGGAAGTCTTGGCAAAGGAAAGTCCAAGGTTGGTCTTGGCAAAAGAAAAGTCCAAGTGGGAAGTCTTGGCAAAGGAAAAGTCCAAGTGGGAAGTCTTGGCAAAGGAAAAGTCCAAGTGGGTAGTCTTGGCAAGGAAAAGTCCAAGTGGATAGTCTTGGCAAGGAAAAGTCCAAGTGGGTAGTCTTGGCAAGGAAAAGTCCAAGGTTGGTCTTGGCAAGGACTTGACATGACGAAGCTGATGGAAGCATCTCAAGCTAGTGCGAGGATGATGGAGCATCCAGGGGAGGCACGAGGCTATAGGAGGTGTTTGAAGGCCGAGGTCTAGGTCAAGAGAAGCTGAAATGAGATTTTTCAGCTTCACCAGTCGACTGGCCCTGCCAGCAGTCGACTGCTCATAAATCAGACGCACACAGAAAAATCAGTCGAGCCAGAGGAAGACAGGAGTCGACTGGGCAGTCGACTGGCCCTGCCAGCAGTCGACTGATGCCAGTCGACTGGTCTTGGATCAGTCGACTGCTATTTGAACGTTGGAGAAAGATGGCAAGCATTTAATGCGCTTTAATGCAAGATTTTATTGCCGATTGAAGCCATCAGTCGACTGGCCCTGCCAGCAGTCGACTGATGTCGAAGAATTATAAAAGAAGCCTGCTCGAGATCAACTCAAGAATTCTGTCATTCTTTTATTTTTCAGTGCTTCTTTTGAGAACTTGTTGTTCTCTGATTCTTTGCTTTCTTCCTCTCCTCCTAAACATTATTTCATATCATTTTGAGGAGAACGAAAAGGTTGTAAAGGTTTCTCCACCTTCGAGGTTTTCGAGAAGGAGACGATTCATAGTGCAGCGGGTGTGTGCGTGCGTGTGGATCCTTGGATTAGTCACCTCTGCGGAGGTGGATACCAAGTAAACAAACCGGGTTAGCGTTGATCTATTGTTTTCTCTATTATATTTTGCTTCCGCTAACACTCTTGCAGAGAAACAATCGAAGAAGATCACTCGAAAAACGCTATTCACCCCCCTCTAGCGAACCAACCGATCCTAACAACTTTTACAGAGACTTCTCGTCACCTATCATCCAGTCAACCTTGACCTATCGGGACTTCATCGTTGTCCGACATTTGATCAACTTTGACCTTCCAGGACTTCCATCATTACCAAGTGTCCGATCTTTCATGATCTACTTGGACTTCCCTTTCTCATGCCAACTTCCTATTGGACTTCTGACCGCCGAGTGTCCGGTCAATTATAACCCATTTTGATTTTTCTCTTGCCAACTTTTCATTAATTTTCTGATCACCAAGTGTCCGATTAATCTTACCTACTTGGACTTTTCTCTTACTAATTTTCCATTGGACTTCTGATTACCAAGTGCCCGATTAACCTTGACCTATTTAAATTTTTCTTCACCATTAAGTATTCGATCAATCTTAACTTACTTGACGTCTAACTAATGTATTTGTCAAACATCGAAATCCAACTCGAGCCTGGTCAAATCATGTATCATATCATCTATCTATAAATCGATAGATCCAAGTTTAACTTAAGTTACGTTGGTCGAGTCAATCAATATGATTCATGAATCGTTGGGTTGAGTTCGAATAACTTAATACATGCAAGCTGCCTAATTTTATCAATTAAAAAAAATTCAATTTGTGCTTAAATACTTAAAATTGTGAGGAAGATTCATAAGGAAATTTCCGAGATTGATATAATTCTATCCTTATCTGTTTTGTTTGAACAAGAACAATCTCAAAAAATCAATCTTTGGATGAGGTTGACCAATATATACATGTTAAATAATCAATGATTCTTAGGTTGATAAAATGATAATTATATATATATATATATATATATATATATATATATATATATATATATATATATATATATATATATAGTCTAGAAATGAGGAAGATAATAATTAGTTAAGCTGACCAAGGAGAATGGTTATGGGTAATTTAAATAGAAAATTTAGCTTAGTTTTTCAATTAGCATAAGACATTATCATTAGTAGTAGTATCTTATTATTGAAAGAGAGCTTAACAAGATTCATCTCCTCGCCTCGCCTCGCCTCTTAGGATGACTTTGTTATGCACAATTGACTATTGAAGCGAGAAAAGAAATATGGAACAAAGAAAAATGGATTGAATTTTGTGTGAAGAAGCTTGATATATAATCTAGGTTCAAAGGATATGAGTTGATACCATTTGCTTAGTCAAAAACCATTAGAAGAAGGCACCTACTACATTTATATCTAGTCTCGATCAATTTAAACAAAGAGTCCTAAAGAAGTATAAGTCATAAAATGTCTAAATTAAAACATTAAAAATACAAATAAAAATTAAAAAAATATAAAAATGAAGCCATCAAAGTACCTAATTAAAGCTTTCGAAGGTTTAACATCCTCTAGACACTCTTTTTAAAAAGTAGTGGTATTAGTGATTAGAGAATGAGATTATAAGAATTTGAAGATTATATATGAAGGAATTTTGATGGTTTCAAACCTTGAAAGGTACTCTCAAAAAAGAATAATCTTAAAGTGAAATGAATTATTATATATAATTAATAATCAAGTTTTGGTACATTGAATCCAAGTATGAAAAGTGTTTCAAGTGGATGTGGAGAAACCCAACTTTAATTGAATTGAGAAGGGGGGAGTTTGAAAACATGGGAGAAAGTGTACAGAAAGCAAAAGAAAATAAGGTGTCAAGGAAATGGTAGTCAACTCAATTTTAATTCAAAGTTGACTTTTGATGCTTTGCTAGCTAGCTTCAAGGAAAAGAAATTGAATTTTGCATCGTCTCTAGACTTCTTCCCAAAAAAAGAATTCTTAAGGTATATATTTATTTAATACTGATTTGTATCATTAATGAAGGTGATAATATAAATAATTATAACATATGGATATCATTTATTTATTACTCATCCTCAATCCTCCACGTTACTTCTCCATGTCGTTCTATCTTGTAGGTCAATGCAACTATATATTGAGTGTATTTTGTTTTTTTTTTGTAAAAAATATCAAATAAAATGTAAAATAGAAATTGCTGATTTACATATATTTAAATTTCGGCTTAATTGCTTAATTAATAAGACCTTTTAATATTTGAGATTTGTAATTAATTTGTTATTGATAAACATGATATGACAGTACTATTATTATAAATAAAAAAATAAAGGATTAGAAAATTAGAAGATGAAGTATAAAGGTTGACTTTTTGTTCCATGGCATTATTTGGTCAACAATAATGACCAAAAAATAAATAAATTCAGAAAGCAAAAATTAATACTTTTAATTTATTTTAAAGATAACATAAATATTTTGCTGTTGATAAATAATGCGAAAGTTAGTGAACACGTGTTCCGCGACTCTATAAATGGTGTGAAAAAGTGTTCCCTGTCTCGACCTTGACACAGAATCGGGAGATATATATGCGAGTCAAAAGTCAAAGAGTTGACGGCGGCAAGTGAGATCTTTCTCTCTCGCACGTGGAACCCACGACCCAATCAAAATGCGGTCAGAGTCCCCCCCCAAATTCACCTTCCTCCAATGGGAAACCGGGTATCGATTGAGTACCGAAATTGAAAGGTCGGCTTCTCACAAACGACGTCAACGACCCCGTTCTTTCTTCCTCTCCGTTCTCCCAACCTTCCCCCGCTGACGCAGCTTCTGACGTCACCATCGATTTCTTCTATTTATTCTCCCGCTCCATTTCACCCCCACAGTTTTGAAGACTTCGTCGTTCTCTCCGGCGAGCCGAGCGCGGTGGTTTGGTGATTTATGGACCAAGCAAGCAGCAGCGCCGGAATTCTCACTCTCGACACCTCGGCCCCTCTCGTCCTCGCTGTTCTTCCTCCTCCTCCTCCTCCTGGCCAAGCCCGGGGGGTTTTGAAGCGCAAACTACCGCCGGCGGTCGAGTTCTCGACAGTGACCGAGCTCGATTTCTTCGCCAACGAGAAAAAGAACACGGCGATGGCGATGACTACGGCCACATATTCTCCAAAGCTGAAGAAGGAAGAAGATCTTATAATTCAGGTTATTATTCATCAATTAATACTGAATATATATTTATTTGTGATTTATTTTTTATAATTTTTTTTCTTTTTCTTACAAAAATAGACTGAGTTGAATCTTGGGAAAACGGGCAGTGATCTATCGGTGGTCGACGATGGCAGAGGAAATAACGAGGTCAGAATTTCAGATCATCTGTGATCGATCTAGCGATTAGTTTTATTTTTATTTATTTGTTTTTAATTTATTAATCAGCTGGTGGCGATCCAAATGGAGTTGGCGGAAATGAAGGATGATAACGCGAGATTAAGAGGCTTCATAAGCCAAGTGGAAAGAGACTACGAAGCCCTCCAGCTTCATATCGCCACCCTCACGCAAAGAAACACCCATTCTTCCCCACAAGCAGCTGATCGGCAGGTAATTAATTAACTCAAATCGATTAATTAGAAGAAAAAACAATTAATTAACTAGTTTGATGCAATTAAATAGATTAATTAACTCACGTAATTACTTTCGAGACACAGTCAAACTCAACGTCGACGGGGAGCCTTGAACGGCCATCGGAGAATGTTGAAGTTGGGTGGACGGGTTACCGTCTACAAAGGAGCGACGATGACGACAAGGACGACAAGGACGACAAAGAGCTTGCTTTGAAGGCGACGACGATCAGTGAGCGGTCAGAAGCCACGATGAGGAAAACTAGGGTTTCGGTACGAGCTCGGTCAGAAGCCCCCATGGTGAGTTTCATTAAGTTGGCCGATGACCTTCTGCCATGAAGAAACTCATTAATTGCATATGATTATCACATTGTTTATCTTTTTTAATTAAGATCGCCGATGGATGCCAATGGAGGAAGTACGGTCAGAAGATGGCGAAGGGGAACCCTTGCCCTCGAGCTTACTACCGGTGCACCATGGCAGCCGGCTGCCCGGTCCGCAAACAAGTAATTAACTACTAATCATGATAATTAATCGATTAATTTGTTTGATTAACTTGTTTGATGTGTTAACTATATAGGTGCAAAGGTGCGCTGAGGATCGTTCGATCTTGATAACCACCTATGAAGGCATCCACAACCACCCTCTACCGGCGGCGGCGTCCGCCATGGCGTCGACCACCTCCGCCGCCGCCTCCATGCTCCTCTCCGGGCCGACGACGTCTACCGCCTCCGTTGATGGTGGCCCCTCGACGATGCTTAACTGCACATCGAGGCTGGCCACCATCTCGGCCTCGGCCCCGTTCCCCACCATCACGTTGGACCTCACTCAGCCTCCGAAGAATCCTCATCGGCCGCCGGGGGTGGTGAATTTCCCGCCCGTCCAGTTCCCTTCGGCGGCCTACGCGGCCGCTCTGCCTCAGCCTCCACCGTCGGCGCTCGGTAACCGGACAATGTTTTCGGGGCTCCAAATGTCGCCGGAGGCGGTGACGGCGGCCACCGCGGCGATCACTGCGGACCCTAACTTCGCCGCCGTGCTGAACGCTGCCATCAAGTCCATCATCACCGGCGGTACCAAGATCACCGACGACGATCATTAATCACTACAATTACGTGTTAATTACTTTGTTTTTTTTTTCCATTTTTTGTTTTGATTTTTGTACACGTCGAATCGTCGACTGATCCGTAAACTAAAATTATGAATGAAAAAAATATGGAAATAATGATTTTCTCTTCTTTATTTTTTTCTCTGTTTGAAAATTAAAGGTTTTTTTGGTCAATTTAATTCCTTTTTTCAAAATTTTCGGTTCGACACGGCGCTGTGGGTCAAAGATTGCGTCGGCGCACGTGATAAACGTGGAGGAAGATATTACTTTTAAAAATTCGATGTGCCGACTAAAAATGGAATATTCCTGGCGGTTAAAAGTAGCGTGATTTGACAGTTGTATCTTGTTTGGTACAGCCTGTGGATCGAGATTTAGGCTGTTATTTGTATATGAAAACTTTATTGTTATCTACTGATACAAATATTTTTTAATAAAATTTAGTAAAAAATTATTTGAAAGATTTAATTTTTTATTTTATTTTATAAAAAAATTGAATTGGGCTTGGGCCCCTGCCATTCACGGGAATTACATATAGAGGAACTAGATGGTCATCAAAGTTGTTGATATTCATAGGATTGATCTCACTCTAGGTCAACGTGCCATGCTTATGTTGACTCCTACTCCTTAAATTAGGTCAATGTATCAACACTTGTAGAGATCTATAGAGTTATTAGTCCGGGATTTTCAAGCTGAACTTCCTAGCTAAGTTCTTGAATCTTTGAGTTCTTTGGTTTGAGCTCCCTGAGTTCCTGAGTCTTCAAGTGGATCTCCGTGTTGAGCTCTCTATATTTCCGATTTCTTTAGTTTGAGTTCCTCGAGCTTTCCATTTTGAACTCCCTCAAGTTGATGCAAAATTGAACTAGGTTGGACTACGCCACCACTTGAGCCGCAAACCTCATCACACAAGTCGTCTCATGTCTCCACCACAATATTCACATGGCTAGGTTGGATCGGAATCCACTTTGCTACCACCTCAGGATCGAAATTAATCCACTTTAGTATCTATCTAAGCAAAATATATTTCAACATCATTAATTGTCATCATCATCCACTGTGGTTATAAAAATCAAATACGTAGTCAATTCTAAGAAGTAGGATGAATTCTAGATCATTTATTTAGGGTTCAGACTGATCAGTTAATTAGCTGAATTGTTTATTAACTAATCAAGTTCATTAGTTAAACTGACCTATACCTATTGTCTACACTATAAATTCTAACTAAAAATATAAGATATTATTTAAATTGACTTATAACTGATAAATACATCACTGTAAGGGATACAACGATTAGCGACGGAAAACAAAATTCTATCACTAAATTTTCCTAAGATTTTAATAGCAAAGTCTTTCATTTTCTAATTTAAATCCTATTTACATCAAAATTTAATTTAACATCCATCATGCTCAAAAACAAAACAATTACAAACTCATCTACAATAACAACAAAGTTTCATCATTCAATAATAAAACCTCATTTATCAACGTAACAAAGTAACATTCAAAATCAAAGTATATGTTTAATAACAATAAAGCAATATTTAATAACAAGTACATGTTTCAAAAATAAACAATCATCATTTCCATCACAAAACAAGTACCAGTGGCGTAGGCAGGGCTGGGCTTTATTGGGCTCCAGCCCAGTGCAACTCCACAAAGAGCCAATATATCCAGTAATTAATATATCTAATAATTAGAATCTAAATATATGGAATCAATCTAGCCTAGTATAACAACCCAATCCAACCTAACAATTAAAGCTAATACAGTCCATTTAATAAAAATTCTATTTACATGATTTGATGAAAAAAATTCTTTTATACATGTATGCATTATTTTTTTATATATAATTTAGCCGAGGACAGTTACAGATCCACGCCATTGACAAGTACATATATGGTTTAAGTCCATCATATCCCATCTTGCTAAAAAAACAAGTACATTCATCATCTTCTACAAAAAAAAAAGGTGGAATCCGCCACCTTAGCGGCCTAAATCACACCTTACGAATTTGAGAAATAGATTTATGAGATTCAACGAAGTAATAAGTAGATAATTATCAACATAGACACACGTGAAGTAAAAGAGTCATTTTATTACTTCGTCATAAAAGTATCGAAGTCTTTGTCCGATTTATAACTAATTCTAAATTGGATTTATTTTAAAGTAAAAAGACTCTTTTACTTCATCGATTTAGTAAAAGTGCTGAAGTAGTTAATCATATATGACTTCACAAGTTACATTAATTGATGAAATAAGTTATTTATATGACTTCATAATTTTTTATATTGTGGTGTAGTAAATATTTATTTTTACTTCTCCACAATTTGGCTTGATTGAAGTAAAAAAAATATTTTTCACTTTACCAAAATTAAACAAATATATCACAAATATCTATAAAATTGAAAATGAAATCCAACTTACATTGACCTAATAAAGTGTTAAAACAAACAAATGAAATTTACAAGTACAAACGTGAGAAATGTTTAATCTTGTGACACTACAACAAATTTGACTTTCCACAGCACGTCATCCGCATATTGCAGATGCAATTTTCCACAGCGCGCGTCCCGCGTGCTGTAGATGTATTATAAGTTTTAACAGCTTAGGGTTATGCAGCATGCGATATGCGCTGCAGAAAGTCAAATTTATTGTAGTTAGACATGTTTGACCAACTTCACCTAAAAATGTATCCATAAATATCTAAATATAAATGTAAAAATTTATATCACAACGTACACGACCCTTAAATGCCCATGTAGGAGTAGACGAATTTGCTCTATTTACATCTTACTTCATCATATTGAGATTGATTGTAATACTGATTCTTGATTGATACTATAAATTGAAATATATAAAAATATAATGTTAATAACTTAGGTTGATATATTAATTCAATTAATCAAAAAATTGTAAATAAATCATTATGTATTTCTTCTCCAAGCCAGTTTAATAAATCTAGTCAATCAAAGATAGTAACCAATAATTAAAGCATTATCTGCATTGCTTGTGTATTTCAACATTTTAATTTTAGAACATGCTCAAATAGTTTAGTAACAATATTCTATTGCATTATGGTGTACTCTTTAATTCCTTACTCATTCTTTTGGCTACGATCGATATTCTGATTTGCCAGAACAGACTAAAATTATTATCATAAGTTGACACTTAACATCCTTGAGAATACTTAATGCAGCAAAAGACACTGCCATTCTAGCAAGGATATGCTTAGTGGAGCAAATAGGCATTGTGATTGGCAATGAACAAGGTAGTGATCGACCAATGGTAATTGTCTAAACAATTTTTGATCCACACATTATTCTTCTCTAAATCGTAGGTCTCCGATCACCATAATCAAATCTAAAAGAAGGTAATAATGAATGCCATCCTAGTACTACTTGATACCATTTTAATGGTTCATGTATTGATAGTTTCAGATCTTGCTCATATATGAATCTAAAATTAAAATTATTTATCAAAAGAATGCACAAACTGATAAAAATATATATATCTTGATGATAGAATATAATATCAAATTTAATTTTTCAAGTACTGACTTTTTATCTACATTGTTCATGAAAAGATGTAATATCAAAATTAACAAAATCATTTTATATGTTTTATGGGTAATAAATAAAAAGAATAAAGTTGGAGGTCAACCCATCTCAGAAGAACATTACATAAACAAAAAGAATAAAGTTAAAGATCAATACACCTTAGAAGAACGTTATTTATTAGTAGCGTTCAAGTCTTGAATCTACTGTGAATTAAAATCATGTGGTGTTGAAAAAAATAGAAGCACTCATTAATGAATACTGAGATATGAATTCTTATATTTGTCACTCTACTGTCGTTTGACCCGATCTTCCATCGACTACTCTAATGTCATGACTTGATTCCTCATTTCATGATTTCTTGTCTTAACACTTGCACTTTAATAGATGAAAAATTGAGACGACCTCTAGCCCTAAGAGCTATCACATGATCATATACAATTCGTGCTTAGGAATCAAGATCATAGAGGGAATTCTTTTTCCTTCTGCTAACCTTATAATATATATCATTTATAACATCGTTTGATAGAGTCTATAAATCCTCTCCCTTTATATCAGACTGAGATGCTTGTGCAACTCAATCAGTCATATTGTCTTATGAAAAAAATTATTATTATCTAATATACAAATTAATAAAGCTAGTCATTGTTAAATGTGAGTGGTAATAAAGTTTATATTCTTACGTCTATGATCTTTGATCGAGCATCGATAAATGTGTCATCCTTTTTTTGTGCATATTGCGAAATACCTCCTAACAATTGTCAGGCCTATGTAAAGTATTTACCCGCGTACATAATTTTTTTATAAATTAAAATAAATCAATTAATAATTATAAAATTCTTATATAATTTTATTGTAAACTACTAAGTCTATTGCATGCTTTACAATAGATCGTGATCTAGTCGTATACTTTGTGGATCTCGTGTTTGAGCCAATGACCTTAGTAATATTTTTTCTATAATAATATCAGGGGCGGAGCCAGGATTTTTAATAAAAATCCGAGGGGGGGCCATTTTTTAACATCGCATTGTCACACTAATAAAATAAATTTTGAATTAACTAAGAAATAAGTTACATTCAACGCAATCTAAGTTGCGCTCTTCGCTTTTTCATAGACTCAAATTCATCTATGACAGAATTGACATCAAAACTGCGAGCAATATCCTTCTCAATATACATTATCAAAGAACTTGATAAGAAATCATCTTCCATTTTGTTCCACAACCTATTCTTCACAATTTTCATTGCAGAAAATGCACGCTCTGATGTTGCAGTAGAAACTGGTAGAGTCAAAATAAGTCGAATCAATTTGTCAAGAAGAGAATAACTTTCTGATTTTCCTGTCTTCGATAAGACCTGATACAAAATTATGTGCATATTAGTTAGCAATGACTAACCTTCAATAAAAAAATATTATTTTTTATATAAAAAAATATACCTGGCATAATTCAGAAATAGTTGAGATATCCTTAAAGTTCACATTTTTCTGAATTTCTATTTCAAAAAGCTCCAATTGATATCTCAAACGCGTTCTTTCTTGATTTGTAAAATCTTCTGGATAGAACTTTTCAGCTAATCGGCAAATTTCATGAATATCGAATGATTCATAGCCATTTTTCGGATGAAGTGCTGAACTGAGCTTGAGTAATTCCATCATCTCTTCATTGAATCGGATCTTCATCTCTTGTAATATACAGTCTATTGTGCCAATAAAAATTTCAACCCGATAATAATGCTCTGATGTAACTGAATCAGCCTTTCGTGGACGACCTTTACTCGACAATCGTCGATCATTCATGTCAGGGACATTCACATCATGCTTCTCACAGAATTTCTTCACATTTTCTAACAACTCATTCCAACCTTTTTCTCGAAAATTTTCAAGGTTTTCTTTGGTATTTGCTACTAACTCAGTAGCATTCAAGATATCTTGAGATTTCTGCTGTAGCAATCTGCATAGCTCGTCTGCTCTTCCCAATAATTCTATCATAAAATGCAAGATGAATATAAACTCAAAAGACATCATTACCTCACAAGCTCCTCTAGCTGATGATCTTGATGATACATAACATTTTTCTTCTCCTATGTCTTCCAACACCTGAAGAACTGGATCAAACATTTCAAATAGACTGTGTAGAGATTTTAAATGAGAACTCCAACGTGTGTCACCTGGACGTTGAATACTTCCAATCTGATTCTTTCCCCTTCCTGTTTCAAGCTCACCACTAACAATCAATTCCTCAATTTGAAATGCTCTAGCAACTTGCAATTGATCATGACGTTTCGAAGAAGAAACTAAATTAATAATCAAAGTTACATAGGAAAAGAAGTTCTCAACAGGTATGAGACTTTTAGCTGTTGCCACCAAAACTAATTGCAGCCTATGAGCAAAACAATGAATATAATATGCATAATGACATTCCTCCAAAAACAAAGCTTGCAAACCATTCCACTCCCCACGCATGTTACTAGCACCATCATATCCTTGTCCTCGAATATTCTGTGTACTAAGATTATGATGAGCGAGAACCTTGCATATTTCTTTCTTCAATGTCAAAGCTTTAGTATCCTTTACATGAACAATGTCAAAAAATCTTTCCCGAACAAAACCCTCTCTGTCAACAAATCTCAAAATAATGCACATTTGTTCCCTAGCAGATTCATCTCGAGATTCATCCACAATGAGACAGTATTTTTCATCACCAATCTCAGAACGTATAAATCTTTGAATTTTGCTTTCATAGAGGGACAATATCTCTTTCTGAATTGCAGGAGAAGTATAAGTTGCATTTTGAGGAGCATTTTCAAGAACAACAGAAGCAACATCATCATTAAAGGCAGCCGTATGCTTTATAATCTCCAAAAAGTTACCTCTATTATATGAATCAATACTCTCATCATGACCTCTGAATGCAATACCTTGAAATGCACATAATTTGGCAACTTCAATTGAAACTTTAAGCCTTAATCGATTCTTCACAACTAACTCTTGAGACTGCCGATCCATATTCATGTCTATATGCTGCAATGAATTCATCAAATCATGACATTTGCCAACAGCCACCCTGTGCAAAGAGTTAGGTGTCTTTCCCACATGAGACAAAAAAGCACAATCATTTCCAGCATTTACTTTTTTCCAAGACTTGAATCCACCGACAACAAATGTACTTGTCGAATCTGGGTTGGAAAAAAGGAAGCACGGAAGACAAAATGCTGCATTTTCTGTAGGAGAATATTCTAGCCAATCCTTAAATGATTCATACCAAGAAGTTAAAAACTTTCTACCTTTACCCTTGAATACAGGAGGAGCAACTTGATAAGGACCAGCTCTCAAATATAATCGTCGAATTTCATCTCTTTTTTCCATTGGATATTTCCATATCATTTGACGTTTACCAGGATCTCTTTCAATTTGAGAATCATCAAGTGATGCATTATCTACCCTCGGACACTTCTTTGGAGGAGAATCAGATTGATTAACTTGACCATCTTGATTATTCAACAGTTCACCACCTTTATCAGCCATCACCGGATTACCATCAACATGTGTAGAAGAATTAATATTTGTCTCCCCATCAAGATTTCTTTTTTTGAAATAAGAATCAATCTTTCTATTGCTCATCACGTCCCTATAAATTAAAAAACAATAAAAGTTCAATAAAATATTAGAGTAAAAATATCAACAAATTTTTATAATTTATCAAAAATAAAACTGAATACATAGATCATAGTAACACAAGTAACACTACTAAAGTTTAAAATAATAAATTAAAACTAAATAAATTATCCAAAATAATTTGGCAACTCGTGAGTGAGGAGAGAAGAAAATATAAAAACTAGCAGATGTTTTTTGTCTTCTCTTCGGTTCGGACTGCCCAAATTGAAACAAAGTGATTTTCCCTACAAAACAATAATAGACTAAATTGAAATAATCGGAAAGCCCAGAAATTGAAATAATCCAGATAATTGCCACAAGAAAAGAATACTGAATCCTTCAAAATTTAACAAAATATCCAACCTAACTTGGAATCAAAATATATAATATATAATTGATGAAAGGGAGAGGATGGATTGATTTAACTTTAAGAGAAGTGCAAAGAGAAGAGAAAACCTGTCAGTATCCACAACTTTTGGTGGGGGAGGAAGTTCGGTGGATAAGAGAGAATGGAGAAGAAAAATAATCAATTTTGTATTTATTCCTATGGTTAATGGTAGAAGCCCTAGAATAAGAATAGACCCAGTCTTTCCAGCCCAGTACATAAAACAAGCCCATGAGATAATAATTTTTTTCTTAATAAAACTTGCACATTTTTTCAAAGGGCAGGGGGGGCGACCGCGCGCCCCCAGGCACCCCCCCTGTAGCTCCGCCCCTACCTCCATGTATAACAGAAGTGCACTGACGTTTTAAATTTTTTTTGATGATGTACACAAATACACTATGACCATTAGGAATAAAACTACATGAAAAAATTTAATTTTTTTAAAATAATATATAAAAGATGAATTTGAATTACTAATAACATCAATATTTACTAATCCACAATAATTCTCAACATAATCTGGTCATCGTGTCTTAGTGATCTTAAATGATTATATCTGTAAAATAATATTATGACATACACACGTTCCAACTAATAATCAAATGATAATAATAATATCTTATATGATAGAACTAGTGATATTTACATGTAAAAAGCAAGCATATCCATAACTGAAATCATTAACATTAACAGTTTTTAAGTCTTCATCACTAGACTCTATTAGTACATCAAGCTCCTTACTGTTGGACATCTCTTCGTCATCTATTTTCTCATAAGTGACATTTACATCTACAAGTAATTGAGATATGGATTGAATTTGTGAATCCATTGAATGTATCTCTATTTTCTCATTTTGAAATGGATCATGATTTTGGGTCGTGATAGAGTTCAACATTTCTATAATCAAGCGAGGTTTTATTCGAAAAACTACTAACTATTCATTAGATCTTCTTCTGTTTGTCAGATATTCAATATAGAAACCTTAACTAGTTTGTACCGTGAAAATGAAAGGTTCAAAATTATTAAATTTTTTATTTGCATTAACTTCAACTGAATTGTAGTTGGAATGCATTAACTTCTTGGAGTCAGATCATATCATGAATATTTGAATAACACATATTTTTTTATGGGTAAAGTAAGATATTCAATCTCAATGATTTCATCAAGTCTCTCATTTTGAGAATCCAATTCTCAAATTCGTTTTAAGTCATTTGAAAAAACTTATAGTGCGTGTGACCGAATAGGTTCCCAACTCTGAAAAATCATCAGTGGTACCTAGTAGTACATCATGACCCCCCAATTAATCGAAAAATCAACGATTGATTCTAGAACCATCTCTGAACCCTTCAGCAATTATAATGAGATGTGCCTCAATTCGTTCACCATTTCATACCCACTTAGTTCAAGACATGATTTTTTTGTGTCAATCCCCACTAGACTGACTACGTCACTCCTAACCCAAACTTATTTTCTTGTCCTATTGATTCAAGTTGCTTATACATGTGTTCAAGAGTATCATACTCTTGACATGCAATGTTTTGATCAAAGACTTCAAGTAACAATCCTGACAAGCGGTCGTAAAATATACATCTCCTTTTTCAAGGAGCGATGAATTCTCTGTTGGCTATCAAAATACCTTCGGACACTTCGACTTACACCCAATCATCCCGGGTCCACACCTCTTTGGAGATGTTTACTTAAGATGTCAAAGTATAAGCCTCCATGACCAAGATGACTTGAATGCCACAAGTCAAAGAAAACTAGCACTTAAGCTACACTGAGATCTTCATTGACATATCTCTATATACATAGAATCATATGAAGTCTCATGGCAAGTCACTCTAATGAACTAGTTACCTTTAACTAGCATCTACGTTTAACTCTCAACATCCAATGTATCTAATCAATGGAAACAGTTGCTTGGTAAACCAAGCAGTTTAAAATGTGCTAGTCTTAACAGAATCTATGACGTCCGTGTTCATCAATTCATCGACTAGGGATAATTTCAATACATTCATAATTACATATATAGATATTCTCACTAGTTGTGATCTAATCATAAATTCTCTTATGCTATAAATCGTATTATGGATATTTAGTAAATGAGTTTAAGATCCAATCAAACACATAAAGAATGTGCACTCAAATAGTAAATTTTTATTTATCTAATAAATAATACAACCATAAGACGATTGTCTTAGACCACCTCTCAAATATATATAATACGCTCAAGTTAGAGTTCCGTGAGAGAAATGAGATTAAGGACTTAGAGAAATTAGAATTTTGTGTGTGCATACCTGTGCCCATGGGTATGAACAACCTTTTATAAAAGTATCAATGTATCCAATCTCAGACATCAAACGAGGAGATGATGCTTCGGAAGATTCAAATACACGTGTTCCAATTTTTATGATTTTATTGAATACGTTACTTGTTGGGTGTTGATGTCTTGAAGAGTTCAGTGTTGAAAGTATGTAAGTGATTGAATGTGTCACATTGGGCGACATGTGCTCAAATGATGTATTTTGTTGTTGATGTGCGTAGGAGGACTTACCTCAAATGTAGAGGTCCAAGTCCAAGAAAGACTTGTATGCTTTGATTCTACTTTGAGAGTATTTAACTCTCAAAGTATATTTATACAATATGTACCTTTTTCATTCATCAATGTATCCAATCTCCGAAATATCAGTATCCATTTAATATATGTTTCAAAATATGTGTTATCGTTTATGATGTACTCCAATATACGCATTCCAATTGTACATGTCTTCTTAGATTTTTTTATTTTTCAGAAGAAACAGTTTTAGAGTTTCATGATCTTATGGACGAATCAACTTTATGGGCTCAACCTAGAAGTGAACGAAGAGAAACCTGAGGCTGAGATAAGGTTGACGCATGAAACTACGTGAAGGTCGAGGTGGGGACCCGAGATCGAGCGAAGGTTGAGATTAGGATCCGAAGGTTGAGATGAAGTCGATGCATGAGACTAAGGAGAGCTTAAGGTCGAGACTCGAGATCAAAAAAGAGATCGACTCCCGAGACCAAGGCGTATCCGAGGCCTATGTCTAAGACCAAGATGGAGCAGAGGTCGATGCCCAATTAGGCCAAGACATACCTGTAATCTAATTTGAATAGGTCGAGTTCATAGCAGGTTTAAACTCAGCTCCTTAGCTCTAGGCTTTGCTTTGAACCCCTTTGGCTGACAGCTCATCATGATTTTAATCCTCGCGTGACACATGAAGGTAATAGATTTCCACCATATCAATTATTTTGAGAGCAATAAATTTTTGATCATAGGCCACTTTTTAATCGATTTATAAAAAAGAAAAAAAAATCGAGTGCTTCATTGTAGTACTTTGATTAAAATTATTCTTTATGGTTAAAAAATCTATTTAATTGATTATTATAAGATAGTAATCAATTAATTTTTTTTTAAAAGGATAAAATGGATATAGGATTTATGATTTGATAATTTCAAAAATTATCTATATAATTTAATTATTTCGAAACTTTTGTTAAGTAAATTGTCGAAATGCTTTCCATCTTTTTAATTAATTAAAATAATTATTAGTCAATTCAATTGGTTACGTGTCACGGTAATAATAATTATTATTATAATAATGTTCTAGCGGCCTGGTCCGACCCACTCAGTTGACGTCGCCGTGACAAGCCGTCATTGTTCCGTTGGAAACACGTCGCGGGATGGCCCCCAACGTTAATCGCTTAAGTTGTCCCTCCCTAACGACGTTTACCTCCCGTCCCGTTCGGATCTGAACACCCTAACCCTAACGCCGCTGCCGCCTCCTCGATGGCATATTGCGACGACGACTTCGCCCTCCTCAGTGACGAAGCCCAATCGCAGCCACAGCCGCCGTTCGCCACCCACCGCTACGTCTCCTCCAAGCCCCCGGCTATCACCCACCACCACCACCACCATCTCGCTGCCATCCCGATCCCCATAGACAAGCCGGCGGTCGTCGACGGCGCTAGCGTCGACGAACATGAGGGATACGGCGAGGCCTTCACCCAGACGGACGTCTCTCACCACTGCTTCCCCGACAACGCCGCCGACCCGTTCGCCCCTCAGCAACATCCTACCGCGGAGGAAGTCGATGGCGACGAGGATGGAGGAGCCGAGAATAACCCGGAAAACAAGGGGGCTGCGATCTCTGCTTCCTACCGCAATCTACAACATCAGCAGCAGATGCCACATCATATCCCGCCCAAGCGTAAGGACCGCGATGCCTTGAGCGACGGCGAATCGCCTTACTGCCATAATATCGACGCGGCTGCGAATAAGAAGTCGAAGTCAATGCCATCGTCCGGAGACTACCGGAAGGACCGAGAGGAGTGGAGCGACACGGCCATCGGTTCCCTCCTCGACGCCTACGCGGAGAAGTTCGTGCAGCTCAGCCGGGGTAACCTGCGGGGAAGGGACTGGGAAGACGTGGCCACTATTGTTAGTGAGCGTTGCAACAGGCAGAAGGCAGCAAAGAGCGTGGAGCAATGCAAGAACAAAATTGACAACCTCAAGAAGCGATACAAGGTCGAGTGTCAGCGGCTCAGCAGCAGTGGCCTCCCTGGTAGCCACTGGACATGGTTTAAAAAGATGGAGCAGCTCGTTGGCTCATCATCCTTGTCAAAGGCTGTTATGGACGATGATAAATCCGTTTCTCTCTGTGGTCCTGCAACAGTCTCGAAACCCATGAAAAGGTCAATTTTTTTTCTTGCACGAACTTCATCCTTCATAAATGCCTTTGTCAAAGAGTTGGTCAAGGACTGAACCATTTCTCATTGTTTGAACTTGCTTCTAGTAGTTAGGCATCATGATTTTGGGGATTTCTTAAATTGTTCTATGAAATGCTCAGGTGTAGTTCTTAGCTTGAGTGACTGATGTCTAATTCCAAAAGGGATGTAGGTTCTTCAACCCGTTTAATATTTGTTAAAGCTTTTTTTTTCAGATATATTGTCTGTATTAGATGTAAACTTGGTTAAGGTTCTGATGGATCTTTGGAGTAAAATAACCATGGAGAGTTGAATTAAAAATATGGTATAGCAATGAAGAAGATAAGCAAGTGAATCTTGTTGTTCTTGATTTATGATGGTGTGGGCCTTTTCCTATCAGCTTAACTTATGTTGCTCATCATTACTGGAGTTTAGCAAATGTAATGAATGCAAGGTATGGTTGCCAAGTCTTGCCTGCCATCGACCCTATACTTTTTCCTGTAACTTTGTCAATAAGATCCACAGAAAGTAAATTCAACCATCATCACTATATGCTGATACTATTAGAATTGGGTCAGTTTGAAAATTCTTCTAGTCAATACCTTTGAGAATTTACAAACCTGTCTCACTCTGCAAAAGATGTACAATAGCTACTTGGTGTGGAGTCATGGTCTCAATATACCTTTTATGTTTCAAATTGTATATAAAATGGTGATATCGATGCCCTTAATGTTGGTGTTCAGAGCCAAAAGAATGTTGTTGGCTGATTAGATAGTCACTTTCCGAACAACATTATTTATTATTGGAGTGGCATTATAATTAATCTTGCTTTAATGTTCTAAGCTTTCTTTTTGTTTTAATGATGAGCATGAACTTCAATATTTTTTTTCTCAATACTAATAAATATGCCTTTATTTTTATACTTATCAACATTTGTGTTATCTTGTTTCTTACTCCTATTTTGTACTTCTAACTTCTAGTAACCATTCTTGCTCACCATAAATTGGTATTATCTTTATCATTTTATTGATATATTGCACCAGCTTCACTTCTGTTAAGATCACAGCGTATTATTTAAATCTTGCTATAATTTAATTGTCATGGATTCTTACTGATTGATAATCTATAGCAGCAGGAGATTTTTGGATGTTTGTAAATTTTGATGCTTATTGAAGATGATAATCACATTTCCAGATGTCCTGTTACTGTAACTGGACCTGTGAGCATAAATAACCATTCAAAGATGAAAGCATTGCCAAGCCCACGGTGGAAGAGAGTTATCTTAAAGATTAGTGGCATGGCATTATCTGGAGGTACTCAGAATGTCGACCCTAAGGTAGACTTTATTGTAAGGAATATTGCATGGCATACAATGTATCCTAATGTTGTCAGTGTACTGCATATGCATTTTTCAGGTAGTGATGCTAATTGCTAAGGAAATCGCAATTGCTAATGGTGCTGGCTTGGAGGTATTAATTATTTCATATTCGATCTTCTTGGAAATTGAGTCTATCTTCTATCACCAGTAATAGGGGTGCTCACTTGTGGCACTTATCAGGTGGCCATAGTTGTTGGAGGTCGAAATTTCTTTTGTGGTGATACTTGGATGGCTGCGACTGGAGTTGATAGGGCCACAACTTTTCAGATAAGGTACCCCTTTGTTTGTGAAAGAGTTTTTTCAGTTTTCTCTTTTAACAGAATTACATTACAGAATAAGATTGGAAGGGGTGATTGGTATTGAAAGGTTGTGCGATTAAAAAGTTTGACATCATTCTGAAGTTCCACTCGGTGGAAATATGTCTGAATGAGTAAACTCCTGGAAACCAATCCAAGGATAACTCAAATATTGGAGGCCTACCTACTGATATGAAATTTTGTATTTCATTTAATCAATGCAATAATACAAGCCATTTTGTTTAGAGTTTTCTCTACTAATTACATCATCTTTTGATAAGAAAAACAAAGGCTGATATTTTACTAGAAGATGAAGATGGACCTGGTTTAGTGTTCCTTGTTAGTTTTTCTCTTTAGAGTTCAAGTTCACCTTAAGAAGATTGGTCAATGGTTGAGCTGGTTGCATAGTCACAACTGTTATATCTATACAATTTCTTGTGGTGAATGTCTGTCTATTTCACTAGTGTTAATCGATTTCATAAAACCCTTTATACCTAAGATTGTGAGTTTTCTTTTAGAGAATCCCTTTTGTTTGATCTGTCATTGTTCATTACTCGATTTATAGGTCTTCTAAGAATCAATTGTCGAATCTAAGTTATTTCCATGTTCTGATGTTCAGTTATTCATGCATCTACTTTAAGGTTCACTTGGACAATCTCTCTACCAACGTCAAGCTATATTAGTCCCAACTATCAACTATTATCTCACTAGATTTTGATGTGATTCATTTAAAGTTCGATTAAAGTATTGTTCTAGGGAGGATTGTCTTCCTGATCCCTCACTTGAGATTCATTTTCAATGTCCTCATGTCTCCTATATACATGAAGTTGTCTGGTTATCTATCCCTTTGTCATTCTGTTTTGCTGAATATATTGTGTTATGGCAGAATGATGGCATCAATGATGAATTCTATAATGCTCCAAGCTTCTCTAGAGAAGATTGGTATTGAGGCACGTATACATTCTACATTAATGATGCAAGATATTGCCGAACCATATATACGACGACGAGCTATCCGTCATCTTGAAAAAGGCAAAGTTGTTATATTTGGAGGAGCTGGTGCTGAGACAGGAAATCCATTTATTAGCACTGATACTGCAGCTGTCTTGAAGGCCTCTGAGAGTATGTTTGCATAATCACAATCTCGATATTAATTACCATTCTTACCCAAAAGGAATTTCTATTTGTTCCTTGACTGATATAGAACCACGTAGATTGACCATTTGCTTTTTGGTTGTGACCATATAATCATTAAATTCTCATGTTTTCTTTCCAATATTATGTTCTTTGTCTGGGACATCTTACTAGGAATCTGAAACTTGTAATATACTACAGTTCATGCAGATGCTGTCCTCAAAGGCATTCCTACAGATGACTTCTACAATCTCCATTCAAGAAACAGCAGTGGCAGTTCATTTGAGCACATTTCCTACAGAGAATTCGTGTCAAGAGGGTTTACTGCAGTGGACATAGCTGCACTAAATTTTTGCGAAGAGAACAACATTCCTGGTTAGTGGATTGCATGCCATTTTTCTCATTTTCTTTTGGCATAACTATGCAACTTAGCTTCCATTATGGATACATTTGCAGTAATTCTCTTTAGTTTATTAGAGCCAGGCAATCTGTCAAAGGCATTTTGTGGAGACCAAGTAGGTATACTGATCGACCAATCAGGGAGGATCAACTGATAATGTATTGCCTCCCCAAGGTAATGAACTGAAATATTTTTTAGAGCTGCATGCATACAAGGCCTTTTGCGAGTATAGATGCTGGTATCATCTATGGCTACTATTCGTTGTGCATATATGTATTTGCATGGGTCTGCTGCAATTGAATTTTAAATAATTTTTCATCCGAGCACAATGAACATGATGCCTTGTTCATTTTAGTCGATCCTCCCCAAGGACATCCATTTTTCGTCCAATCTCAGCCTACCCCTCAAAATTTTTCCATGCTGTCAAGCCGTATCAAAGTCCTCGAGGTCCTCTTCATTGCCAAGTTTTCATCGTGTATCATGGATTTACAGTGAGAATGAACAATTTTTATGAAATTGCTTATGTTTGATTGCTTCTCGTTATCAAAGGAAAATTATGTGCGAGTATGCCAGTGTTAATTGTAAAAGGATAAATGTTTGTAATGTGCAATTGTATATTAAACTGTTAATTCTTGGCTTTTTGTGTGTTATTTGTAAAAGGATAGTTATTTGAAATGTAAAGACTTCATGTGTGTGGTATTTTGTAGAAGGATAGTTGGTTGTAGTGTACAAGACTAATATTAGACAATGACCCTGAATAGGAGAAAGTGTGCAATTTCATGTTACACGGTTAACATTTGATTTTTTTTTGTATTATTTATAAAAAGGATAGCTGTTTGTGATGTTAAGACTAACATTAGCAGTAAATAGGAGAAAATGTGTAATTGCATATTAAACTGTTATCTTTGGTCATTTTAGAAAGAAAATGATCTTTTTAAAAAAATATTCACTCGTGCCACACTTAACTTTAATGGTTTATTGATGTTTTTTATCTCCGGATATATTCTCTAACCTTTTGAATACTCTATTTGCTCTAAGGTAAACCTGTCAAAGTTGGTTAAAGTCCGATTGAAAAAGAATAAAAGTTCCATATTAGATTGTCAGTGAATGTGAATTTATAAGTAAATATTTAATGAATGAATTTATTAAACGATCGTGTTAATGTTAGAATGTTCTCGGTAAAGAATGCATTGTAGAATCTAATTGTAATGTTTTGATAAGGAGTGTTATATCTTTATGAGAATTTGGCTGTAGTATTAAATATGTAAGAGTTCTTAAACTATTGATAGGATAAGAATAAATATGATAAAAAATTTAATTGTCTAGCATTTGAAATATGAAGTCTAAGAGCACTTATTGGTAAAATAATAAAAATAATAGATATGATAATTAGAAGAAGAATTAATATTTTATATGTACCAGAGATAAAATGGATAAAAGAGAAGATAAAGAGGATAAATAATTTAAATTTTAAGTTGTGATAAATATAGGAAAGAGTAAAATAAAAAATAGAATAAATATTATTGTTGATAATTCTAAACCATGAAGTAGTAAGAGTGATTTTAAAAAGGATAGAATTATAGTTCTTAAGATAGTGGTAATGAAATAGACTATTAATGTAATTGATATATATATACTTTTAAGTAGGATTAGATTAATATATCAAATTTATATTTTGAGATAAGCTACGTGAGGTATTATAAAATATTTTGTCAATCAAAATAAATTTAATAGAAGAAGATCTATATGAACATATAAGAGTTAAAAATGAAAAATACGATAGAGTGTATATGAGTTATGAGTTTGGAACAAGAAATGAAGAAGAGAAAATTATATTAAACTTTACAATAACATATGGTCATATGTTTTTTTAAAAATAAAAGAATATACTAATATTTAAAAGTGAGAATTATAAATCATAAATTAATTTTCATGATTAGGAAGAAAAATACAAAGATTTATAAAGATTACAAGGTTATCTTTGGAGAAAACTTAACTATCCAATATAGGTTAGTAGTGTTGAATATACGTCTCAAGTATAATATCAATAGAAGAAAAACATATATATAACTTCTAGAATTAAATAATGAAAGTTAAAGAGAGAAGGTAAATATATTTAAAGAGAGGATAGAAGTATAAGTATTAGGAGAAATATACAACGATTGAGATAAGGTGGTATCAAAATTGAAATAGTAATCAAAAGTATACTCGATGAGTTAAAGGAATATGTATCACCAAGTAAAGAATTTTAATGGCCGAATGAGAAAATACAAGAGAAAGTGAAAGAAAAATAAAGAACTTCTAAGGTATATTATATAAAAATTTTTAAAAATATATATAGTAGCTAAGAAAATAATGAATAAAATTAAGAATAAATTTTTTAAATATTTATATGGAAATTTAGATACAAGAGAGGAAAGAAACAGTAAAATAGAAATGATGACATTGCATTCTAGTGATAAATTATGATTTTGCAATTCAGGTAGGCGCATGGCACATGAAGACTCTAACACGAAGATCATAGGACTCATTTATGTAATGGTTTATGGGTCTGATTATTTGGATGGATAAGGTATATAAAGGAAAAGATCTAAAAAAAATGTACATAAACGAGGAAACTTTATGTAAGTGACGAAAATTTATATGAAAGTTTATGATTCTCAAAGTGATCAGTGATGAGTGATCATACTAGATGTCTTAAACTAACTGTTATTACAAACGCGCAGAAATGCTATGCTGCGCGACAGGGAAATACGCGAACCGTGCGCGACATCGCACACTAGGCAGGGGGTTGCGATTAGACCGGCCAGTGGCCGAAAATCGACTGCGATTAGATTGGCTGATTAGACCAGCCGAGGAAAGAACCGTGCATGGTGGTCCTTCCTCGGTCGGTCTCTGGTCACGATTTGGTCGAAAATCGATCACGATTTGGCCGCTAGTGGCCGCGTGTCAGATTCGACGATTTCTGACTGAATTCGTCGGATTCTAATCACTATCCAATTGGAATCCGATGCCGGCCGATGCACCGGCGAGCAGCGCGTCGATCGCGCCTGAGCCGACGGTCGACGGTGGTCGGATGACGACGGCGGCAGCAACGGCGGGGGGTCGGGGCTAGATCCTTGTACATTCCCAGATTTGGACGGTCGGTGCACAATCGTGTGATGAATGATGAATTTGACATCACACACGGATGCGTAGGAAACATGCGCGCAGCATAGCAGGACTCTACAAACGTGTGACATAAAGTGTAGGCACTTAGCATGAGTGCATTAAACTACCACTCGTTAACATGAGCTACAAATAAGTATTTATTTATATATTTTTGTTTCAGAAGTATCTTTAGAAGCTTCTTTCGACACGTGTGACATAAAGTGATCGGTGATGATTTGTTATTTCGACACGTGTCGAACTATTAGCGTCCTAAAAGGCACACCCCTTCTACTCTTGCCGTCGGATGCTCGCCACATCAGCCGTCGTGACTCGGGCGCAAAGAAGCGATGCGGCCCATCGGCCCAACAATAAAACGAGCACGCAGCGGCGTGCCGGCGTCACACCTCCCTCTTTCCATCTAAATATGTTGGCTTCTCTTCTTCGCCGCCCATCTCGACTCCTTCCTCCTCCCTTCTCTAATTCCTTCGCATCCTGCTATCCTTCTTTTTCCTCCTCTTCGCGATCGATTTCCTCGGTCGGATCCGCGGCGGAGAGGCACTTCAAGTACGTCATCCTCGGTGGCGGTGTCTCGGCGGTGAGCATTTTGTTTATTTTTTTTCCCCTCTCGATCTGAGCTCTCTATCTCGTGCTTCTGTTTATAAATCTTTTTGAAACATTGATCAAGAAACGCTTGTGTTTTTCAATACGAAGATTTGATAGATTAGTTCGGTCAAATGTGTTTGATCGTCATCTCGTTTCTATTAATCTTCCGATTTTTCTCTATCGTTAGGGATATGCGGCTCGGGAATTCGCTAAACTCGGTCTTAGCCCAGGGGAGCTTGCAATCGTCTCGAAAGAGTCGGTATGGTTTTCTATCAGCATTTTCTGCCTCCTTCCAATCTATAGCAGCACCGGTTAACTCAATTTTTTAATTACTTCTAATGACGCAAAATGCACACCAATTCACACTTGCGTCATTTTCTTGTCTCTTCCAAATTTATAGCAAAGTTGGTGATTTTAGGTCCTAAATTATTGCCAAAGTTCACGCTTGCATAATTTTCTTGTCTTTTCCAAACTTATAGGAAAATTGCAGATCTTTAATCGCATATAATGAGACAAAAATTGACACTCGCATCATTTTCTTGTCTCCTTGCAACTTTTAGCAACATTGGTTATTTATGATCCTTAATTACTTCTAATGACGCAAAAATTCTTAGTCGTAAGATTTTCTTGTCTCCCAATTTTAGCAATGTTGGTTAATTCAGATCTTTATTTCCTTCTAGTGAGGTAAAATACACACGCGCTTTAATTTTTTTGTCTCCTCACAACTTGTAGCAACATTGGTTAATTCAGATCCGTAATAACATATAATTTGGCAAAAATTCGGACCTGCATCATTTTCTTGTTTCCTCCCAATTTATAGCAATATTGGTTAAGTCAGATCCTTTATTACCTCTAATGAGGCAAAAATCTGCACTTGCATTAGTTCTCAGATCATTTTCTTAAATTTTCTGGGGAAGCAGTAGATCTATTACTGATGGGTCTTTGTAAATTATGTAGGTTGCTCCTTATGAACGGCCAGCACTTAGCAAAGGATACCTTTTTCCTCAAGGTATGCTGACTTTTGGAGGGAATAAGCAAATATTTACTGTTTTAATTCTGACTCGAACAGTTCACATTTGATCTATTTGGTTCTATTAGCTTAAATCTAGTCCATGCTGTAACTTGAAGATCACTCTTAGATTACTTATATTCAGTTTGATGTCGAGCATTAAAAGCACATATATTTTGAAACCTTGATATGGATAGGCACTTGCACTTCAGAATTAAAGGGAAAAGTTGAAATTTACAGTAAGAGTTGGAGGGGCTACACGTCAGCCGAATCCGAATCTGGAATTAGGGCATAGCATAATAGGAAAGAAAGCACTTTTCTCTCGCCCACTCATCAGAAATAGAAGATCGAAATATAAGATAGAGCCAATTATCCACCGCGAAGAAAACAACATGGAAAACAAATTGTGAAGAAAACAACTAAAAACAAATGCAAGTGATTCTAGAAGTTATTCGATCATCATCATCGAAAATAATTCGAGTTCCCGTGGGTACCGATAGGTTGAATTCAAATGTTGTAGGAGAGTCGAGAATGACGAGTGTCGGGTCAGAAATCACAAGTGTCGAGTCAGGAATCACGACCGCCAAGACGGTGTCAACAGCGGCACCGACATACGTTGCCGCCTCGGAGGCAGCAACAACAGCAGTGGACGAGGTCGCGGCAACAGCATCAGCAGCGGCTTTTAGTCGGCGGCGGACGCAGTCGCGGCAACAGCATCAGCAGCATCTTTTAGTTGTCGGCGGTGATTTCTTCCTCTACGAGCCATCAGGAGACGGGAAGGAAAGAGAGTTTGTCACTAAAAAAATAACTACAAATAGAGTTGGATTTAGCGACAATTCGGTCGCTATTTTAGCGATCGATTACAATTCGGTCGTTGTTTTAGCAATCAATTTTTAATTTCGATCGCTATTTAACAATTGAATTAAAATTAGTCACTAATTTAGCGATCGATTATAAATTCAATCGCTATAATAGGGCATAGCATAATAGGAAAGAAAGCACTTTTCACTCACTCACTCGTCAGAAATAGAAGATCAAAATATAAGATAGATCCAATCCACCACGAAGAAAACAATATGGAAAATAAATTGCGAAGAAAACAACTAAAAACAAATGCGAGTGATTCTAGAAATTATTCAATCATCATCATCATCGAAAATATTTCTAATTCCCCTCGGTACTGGTAGGTTGAATTCAAATGTCATAGGAGAGCCGGGAATGACGAGTGTTGGGTCAGAAATCACAAGTGTAGAGTCAGGAATCACGACTGCCCAGACGGCATCAACAGCGGCAACGACAGACGCTGTCGCCTCGGAGGCAGCAACGGCAGCCGCGGACGCGATCGCGGCAACAGCATCAGCGGCGGCTTTTAGTTAGCGGCGGCGATTTCTTCCTTTGAGAGCCATCAGGAAACAGGGAGGAAAGAGAATTGGTCATTAAAAAAATAACGTATAAAAAATTCAAAAAAAATAATATCAACTTCTATGGAGAGGTGGTCAAAGTATCATATATATATTTTCAAAAGAAAACATAGCGTCCATTCTTTTATATTAGTTTTATTTAACAAAACAAAACAAAAACATAACCTCATTCAGACTAGCTCGAACAAAGAAAAGAGACACTCGGGAATCAAGATAGAGATCAGATCAACCAATCACAGTAAGAGTCGGAGGGGCTCCGCGTCAGCCAAATCCGAATCTGGAGTTGGGGCATAGCATAATAGGAAAGAAAACACTTTTCACTCGCCCACTCATCTGAAAGAGAAGATTGAAATATACGACAGAGTCAATCCACTACGAAGAAAAAACAACATGGAAAATAAATTGTGAAGAAAACAACTAAAAACAAATGCGAGTGATTCTAGAAGTTATTCAATCATCATCATCATTGAAAATAATTTGAGTTCCCCTCAGTACCGGTAGGTTGAATTCAAATGCTGTAGGACAGCCGGGAATGACGAGTGTCAGGTCAGAAATCACAAGTGCCGAGTTAGGAATCACGACTGCCAAGACAGCGTCAACAGCGGCAACAACAGACGCTGCCGCCACGGAGGCAGCAACAGCAGCAGCGAACGCGATCGCGGCAACAACATCAGCAGCGGCTTTTAGTCGGCGGCGGACGCAGTCGCGGCAACAGCATCAGCAGCCTCTTTTAGTCGGCGGCGGCGATTTCTTCCTCTACGAGCCATCAGGAGACTGGGAGGAAAGAGAGTTTGTCACAAAAAAAACTACAAATAGAGTTGGATTTAGCGACCGATTACAATTCGGTCGCTATTTTAGCGATCGATTACAATTCGGTCGTTGTTTTAGCTATCAATTTTTAATTTCGATCGCTATTTAACGATTGAATTAAAATCAGTCGTTAATTTAACAATCGATTATAAATTCAATCGCTATAATAGGGCATAGCATAATAGGAAAGAAAGGGAGTTAGTCACCTCTAAATTAGAAAGAATGAGAACAAAACTCAAAAGCCACCTCAGCTCTAGTCTGCCAAAAGTGCAAACTTTTTTGAACACCATGCAAATAGAATAAGGTACATTCCATAACTACTATGTCGCTTTAGCGACATGATCCTTCAGAAATCCTACAGCAGATTCTTTTGCTTCATTGATCCAATTTTCTATGTCTGAGCTCCCCATTAAATTACTATGTCGCAAGGGCCACATTGAACATAGTGAGAGGCCAATTGCACCACATGTGTAATACAACCAGTATATTGACAATTTATTTGGCTTTTCACATGTGGAAAAGTGCAAACATAAATTAAAGCCATTTATCAATCATAAATCCAAAGAAACAATATAATAATAAACTAAGTCAGTTTTTAACTGAATATTTATTTTACAAAATACATGCAGTTATTATTATCAACTCACGTAATAGCATTAGCATTGAAGAAAACTCACGTGCAAACAAAACAAAGAAAACCATGTTTATAATTTTTTTTAAAGACACAAATTCAAGTTAAACAGGAAATTCCTTTCTATACTAGATTACGAAACAGGTAGAAAAAGAATTGAATCTGGAAGTCAACTTACAATTCCAGCTAAATACAATTCAAGTCTCTGGAGATTTTTATGAATCACTTCTGTAGCATCCCTAATCTCAGTATTTGTCCATTGAATCTTTTGTTCTTCCGTATAAGGTATTTTCTCAAATTGAAGTGCAAAAGAGTTGTTCTCATCCACAGAAGATAACCTTTCACCTTATCAATAACCATGATATCTTTGAAAAAACAAAGTGACATGAATCATGTAATATTTTTTTCGTATAGACAAATTAAAAGAAAGAAGAAAGATTAAAAGGAAAAAATGTATAACCTTACAAATTTCATGTATTTGAATAATTGAAACTTCTAACTTTAAGAAAAGGTTATTAATCGTCAACAATAATAAAGGCAAAGACTTGTCAATATCTTCCAATAAAATTCCTCCATACTTGTTAACTTCCAAATAAACCTACAACAGCAAATGACGGATTAAACAGAAAATATTTGCAGTATTAAAAAAGAAGATCCATTAACAAAGTTCAACTTCCTATACTATTTTCTTAATATTAGAAGCTAATAAGTAATTTTCATTTTACATGATTGTCATAAATTTACAAAAATTAAAATTAAGTACGTTGTGTGTAATCAAAATGAATGAAATCAAAATGTCTAACATACGTAGTAGCAAAATCAAAGAAAAATAAAATAAGCATTTACTGCATAAAAACTTGTGCGAGAAAATTAGTCAGGCAATGACTTAGAGTTTGTCATTACAAAAATAACTACAAATAGAGTTGGATTTAGCGACCGATTATAATTCGGTCGTTGTTTTAGCGATCAATTTTTAATTTCGATCGCTATTTAATGATCGAATTAGAATTAATCGCTAATTTAGCCACCGATTATAAATTTGATCGCTATATTAGCGACGGAATTATAATCGATCACTATTTAGCGATGGAAGTTAAAAATTGATCGCTAATTAGCGATGGATATCAAATATTGCTCGCTAAAACAGCGATCAAATTTTTATTGGGTCGCTAATTTTAGAGTTGGACGGCACATGAAGAATTTTAGTAAACTCTCATCCATATTGAGAATTGAAATTGTAATCTCCCTCCGATCAAACTCTCTATGCTAAACTTTAATATGATTTTTCGACTTTTCTTCCCTACTAGAAAACTATTTCTTGAGACAATTTCTAAATTTCAGGATTTTAGATCCTCTTCAAAAGTAATCTTATTTATTTTTTCATAATTTATGTTCATCAATGATCATACTTTTTATAATTTTGTAATTACCTCGTTGTTTAACTTAATTTTTGATAACGGCGATAACTAAACTTAGTTTAATTTAATTTTATGAAAACTATTAGATTTCTATGTCTGAGCTCCCCATTAAACTACTATGTCGTAAGGGCCACATTGAACATAGTGAGAGGCCAATTGCACCACATGTGTAATGCAACCAGTATATTGATAATTTATTTGGCTTTTCACATGTGGAAAACTGCAAACATAAATTAAAGTCATTTATCAATCATAAATCCAAAGAAACAATATAATAATAAACTAAGTCAGTTTTTAACTGAATATTTATTTTACAAAATATATGCAGTTATTATTATCAACTCACGTAATAGCATTAGCATTGAAGAAAACTCACGTGCAGACAAAACAAAGAAACTCATGTTTATAATTTTTTTTAAAGACACAAATTCAAGTTAAACAGGAAATTCCTTTCTACACTAGATTACGAAACAGGTAGAAAAAGAATTGAATCTGGAAGTCAACTTACAATTCCAGCTAAATACAATTCAAGTCTCTGGAGATTTTTATGAATCACTTCTGTAGCATCCCTAATCTCAGTATTTGTCCATTGAATCTTTTGTTCTTCCGTATAAGATATTTTCTCAAATTGAAGTGCAAAAGAGTCATTCTCATCCACAGAAGATAACCTTTCACCCTATCAATAACCATAATATCTTTGAAAAAACAAAGTGACATGAATCATGTAATATTTTTTCGTATAGACAAATTAAAAGAAAGAAGAAATATTAGAAGGAAAAAATTATAACCTTGCAAATTTCATGTATTTGAGTAATTGAAACTTCTAACTTTAAGAAAAGTTTATTAATCGTCAACAATAATAAAGGCAATGATTTGTCAACATCCTCCAGTAAAATTCCTTCATACTTGTTAACTTCCAAATAAACTTACAACAGCAAATGACAGATTAAAACAGAAAACATTTGCAGTATTAAAGAAGAAGGTCCATTAACAAAGTTCAACTTCCTATACTATTTTCTTAATATTAGAAGCTAATAAGTAAGTTTCATTTTACATGATTGTCATAAATTTACAAAAATTAAAATGAAGTACGTTGTGTGTAATCAAAATGAATGAAATCAAAATGTCTAACATACGTAGGAGCAAAATCAAAGAAAAATAAAATAAACATTTACTGCATGAAAACCTGTGCGAGAAAATTAGCTAGGCAACGACTTAGAGTTTGTCATTACAAAAATAACTACAAATAGAGTTGGATTTAGCGACCGATTACAATTCGATCGTTGTTTTAGCGATCAATTTTTAATTTCGATCGCTATTTAATGATCGAATTAGAATTAGTCGCTAATTTAGCCACCGATTATAAATTTGATCGCTATATTAGCGACGGAATTATAATCGATCGCTATTTAGCGACAGAAGTTAAAAATTAATCGCTAATTAGCGATGGATATCAAATATTGCTCGCTAAAACAGCGATCAAATTTTTATTGGGTCGCTAATTTTAGAGTTGGACGGCACATGAAGAATTTTAGTGAACTATCATCCATATTGAGAATTGAAATTGTAATCTCCCTCCGATCAAACTCTCTATGCTAAACTTTAATATGATTTTTCGACTTTTCTTCCCTACTAGAAAACTATTTCTTGAGACAATTTCTAAATTTCAGGATTTCAGATCATCTTCAAAAGTAATATTATTTATTTTATCATAATTTATGTTCATCAATGATCATACTTTTTATAATTTTGTAATTACCTCATTGTTTAACTTAATTTTTGATAACGGCGATAACTAAACTTAGTTTAATTTAATTTTATGAAAACTATTAGATTTCTATGTCTGAGCTCCCCATTAAACTACTATGTCAAGGGCCACATTGAACATAGTGAGAGGTCTTGCACCACATGTGTAATGCAACCAGTATATTGACAATTTATTTGGCTTTTCACATTTGGAAAACTGCAAACATAAATTAAAGCCATTTATCAATCATAAATCCAAAGAAACAATATAATAATAAACTAAGTCAGTTTTTAACTGAATATTTATTTTACAAAATATATGCAGTTATTATTATCAACTCATGTAATAGCATTAGCATTGAAGAAAACTCACGTGCGGACAAAACAAAGAAAACCATGTTTATAATTTTTTTTAAAGACACAAATTCAAGTTAAACAGGAAATTCCTTTCTACACTAGATTACGAAACAGGTAGAAAAAGAATTGAATCTGGAAGTCAACTTACAATTCCAGCTAAATACAATTCATCACTTCTGTAGCCCCTAATCTCAGTATTTGTCCATTGAATCTTTTGTTCTTTCGTATAAGGTATTTTCTCAAATTGAAGTGCAAAAGAGTCATTCTCATCCACAGATGATAACCTTTCACCCTATCAATAACCATGATATCTTTGAAAAAACAAAGTGACATGAATCATGTAATATTTTTTCGTATAGACAAATTAAAAGAAAGAAGAAATATTAGAAGGAAAAAATGTATAACCTTGCAAATTTCATGTATTTGAGTAATTGAAACTTCTAACTTTAAGAAAAGGTTATTAATCGTCAACAATAATAAAGGCAATGATTTGTCAACATCCTCCAGTAAAATTCCTCCATACTTGTTAACTTCCAAATAAACCTACAACAGCAAATGACAGATTAAAACAGAAAACATTTGCAGTATTAAAGAAGAAGGTCCATTAACAAAGTTCAACTTCCTATACTATTTTCTTAATATTAGAAGCTAATAAGTAATTTTTATTTTACATGATTGTCATAAATTTACAAAAATTAAAATGAAGTACGTTGTGTGTATTCAAAATGAATGAAATCAAAATGTCTAACATACGTAGGAGCAAAATCAAAGAAAAATAAAATAAACATTTACTGCATGAAAACTTGTGCGAGAAAATTAGCCAGGCAACGACTTAGACTGGATAAAATAGCTATTCTGTGAGATATTGTACTGGAAGCAACATGAGATAGCTGGATGTCATTACAAAAATAACTACAAAGGTCCTTTTTCAAAAATCATGAAATAAATCTTCTGAGATTTTCCCTAAAAACAGAATGAAAACCATTTCCACAAATAGATTTAGCGATCGATTAAATTCGGTCATTGTTTTAGCGATCAATTTTTAATTTCGATCGTTATTTAATGATCGAATTAGAATTAGTCGCTAATTTAGCGATCGATTATAAATTCGATCGCTATATTAGCGACGAAATTATAATCGATCGCTATTTAGCGACAGAAGTTAAAAATCGATCGCTAATTAGCGATGGATATCAAATATTGCTCGCTAAAATAGCGATCAAATTTTTATTGGGTTGATAATTTTAGAGTTGGACGGCACATGAAGAATTTTAGTGAACTCTCATCCATATTGAGAATTGAAATTGTAATCTCCCTCCGATCAAACTCTCTATGCTAAACTTTAATATGTTTTTTCGACTTTTCTTCCCTACTAGAAAACTATTTCTTGAGACAATTTCTAAATTTCAGGATTTTAGATCATCTTCAAAAGTAATCTTATTTATTTTTTCATAATTTATGTTCATCAATGATCATACTTTTTATAATTTTGTAATTACCTCGTTGTTTAACTTAATTTTTGATAACGGCGATAACTAAACTTAGTTTAATTTAATTTTATGAAAACTATTAGATTTCTATGTCTGAGCTCCCCATTAAACTACTATGTCGCAAGGGCCACATTGAACATATGTCGCAAGGGCCACATTGAACATAGTGAGAGGCAATTGCACCACATGTGTAATGCAACCAGTATATTGACAATTTATTTGGCTTTTCACATGTGGAAAACTGCAAACATAAATTAAAGTCATTTATCAATCATAAATCCAAAGAAACAATATAATAATAAACTAAGTCAGTTTTTAACTGAATATTTATTTTATAAAATATATGCAGTTATTATTATCAACTCACGTAATAGCATGCATTAGCATTGAAGAAAACTCACGTGTAGACAAAACAAAGAAAACCATGTTTATAATTTTTTTTAAAGACACAAATTCAAGTTAAACAGGAAATTCCTTTCTACACTATAGATTACGAAACAGGTAGAAAAAGAATTGAATCTGGAAGTCAACTTACAATTCCAGCTAAATACAATTCAAGTCTCTGGAGATTTTTATGAATCACTTCTGTAGCATCCCTAATCTCAGTATTTGTTCATTGAATTTTTTGTTTTTCTGTATAAGGTATTTTCTCAAATTGAAGTGCAAAAGAGTCATTCTCATCCACAGAAGATAACCTTTCACCCTATCAATAACCATAATATCTTTGAAAAAATAAAGTGACATGAATTTTTATTGGGTCGCTAATTTTAGAGTTGGACGACACATGGAGAATTTTAGCGAACTATCATCCATATTGAGAATTGAAATTGTAATCTCCCTCTGATCAAACTCTCTATGCTAAACTTTAATATGATTTTTTGACTTTTCTTCCCTACTAGAAAACTATTTCTTGGGACAATTTTTTATGTTCATCAATGATCATACTTTTTATAATTTTGTAATTACCTCATTGCAAATACAATTCCAGCTAAATACAATTCAAGTCTCTGGAGATTTTTGTGAATCACTTCTGTAGCATCCCTAATCTCAGTATTTGTCCATTGAATCTTTTGTTCTTCCGTATAAGGTATTTTCTCAAATTGAAGTGCAAAAGAGTCATTCTCATCCACAGATGATAACCTTTCACCCTATCAATAACCATGATATCTTTGAAAAAACAAAGTGACATGAATCATGTAATATTTTTTCGTATAGACAAATTAAAAGAAAGAAGAAATATTAGAAGGAAAAAATGTATAACCTTGCAAATTTCATGTATTTGAGTAATTGAAACTTCTAACTTTAAGAAAAGGTTATTAATCGTCAACAATAATAAAGGCAATGATTTGTCAACATCCTCCAGTAAAATTCCTCCATACTTGTTAACTTCCAAATAAACCTACAACAGCAAATGACAGATTAAAACAGAAAACATTTGCAGTATTAAAGAAGAAGGTCCATTAACAAAGTTCAACTTCCTATACTATTTTTTTAATATTAGAAGCTAATAAGTACTTTTCATTTTACATGATTGTCATAAATTTACAAAAATTAAAATGAAGTACGTTGTGTGTATTCAAAATGAATGAAATCAAAATGTCTAACATACGTAGGAGCAAAATCAAAGAGAAATAAAATAAACATTTACTGCATGAAAACTTGTGCGAGAAAATTAGCCAGGCAACGACTTAGACTGGATAAAATAGCTATCCTGTGAGATATTGTACTGGAAGCAACATGAGATAGATGCTGGATTGGGGATCCACCAGTGTGAAGTCTGCTTAACATTCCATAAGTGTCATCGATGAAGGCCAAAGGTCCTCTTTCAAAAATCATGAAATAAATCTTCTGAGCATTGGTTCCCTAAAAACAGAATGAAAACCATTTCCACAAATAGAGTTGGATTTAGCGACCGATTACAATTCGGTCATTGTTTTAGCGATCAATTTTTAATTTTGATCGTTATTTAATGATCGAATTAGAATCAGTCGCTAATTTAGCGATCGATTATAAATTCGATCGCTATATTAGCGACGAAATTATAATCGGTCGCTATTTAGCGACGGAAGTTAAAAATCGATCGATCGCTAATTAGCGATGGATATCAAATATTGCTCGTTAAAATAGCGATCAAATTTTTATTGGGTCGCTAATTTTAGAGTTGGACGACACATGGAGAATTTTAGCGAACTATCATCCATATTGAGAATTGAAATTGTAATCTCCCTCCGATCAAACTCTCTATGCTAAACTTTAATATGATTTTTCGACTTTTCTTCCCTACTAGAAAACTATTTCTTGGGACAATTTCTAAATTTCAGGATTTCAGATCATCTTCAAAAGTAATATTATTTATTTTATCATAATTTATGTTCATCAATGATCATACTTTTTATAATTTTGTAATTACCTCATTGCAAATACAATTCCAGCTAAATACAATTCAAGTCTCTGGAGATTTTTGTGAATCACTTCTGTAGCATCCCTAATCTCAGTATTTGTCCATTGAATCTTTTGTTCTTCCGTATAAGGTATTTTCTCAAATTGAAGTGCAAAAGAGTCATTCTCATCCACAGATGATAACCTTTCACCCTATCAATAACCATGATATCTTTGAAAAAATAAAGTGACATGAATCATGTAATATTTTTTCATATAGACAAATTAAAAGAAAGAAAAAATATTAGAAGGAAAAAATGTATAACCTTGCAAATTTCATGTATTTGAGTAATTGAAACTTCTAACTTTAAGAAAAGGTTATTAATCGTCAACAATAATAAAGGCAATGATTTGTCAACATCCTCCAGTAAAATTCCTCCATACTTGTTAACTTCCAAATAAACCTACAACAGCAAATGACAGATTAAAACAGAAAACATTTGCAGTATTAAAAAAGAAGGTCCATTAACAAAGTTCAACTTCCTATACTATTTTTTTAATATTAGAAGCTAATAAGTACTTTTCATTTTACATGATTGTCATAAATTTACAAAAATTAAAATGAAGTACGTTGTGTGTATTCAAAATGAATGAAATCAAAATGTCTAACATACGTAGGAGCAAAATCAAAGAGAAATAAAATAAACATTTACTGCATGAAAACTTGTGCGAGAAAATTAGCCAGGCAACGACTTAGACTGGATAAAATAGCTATCCTGTGAGATATTGTACTGGAAGCAACATGAGATAGATGCTGGATTGGGGATCCACCAGTGTGAAGTCTGCTTAACATTCCATAAGTGTCATCGATGAAGGCCAAATGTCCTCTTTCAAAAATCATGAAATAAATCTTCTGAGCATTGGTTCCCTAAAAACAGAATGAAAAACATTTCCACAAATAGAGTTGGATTTAGCGATCGATTACAATTCGGTCATTGTTTTAGCGATCAATTTTTAATTTTGATCGCTATTTAATGATCGAATTAGAATCAGTCGCTTATCTAGCGATCGATTATAAATTCGATCGCTATATTAGCGACGAAATTATAATCGGTCGCTATTTAGCGACGGAAGTTAAAAATCGATCGCTCGCTAATTAGCGATGGATATCAAATATTGCTCGTTAAAATAGCGATCAAATTTTTATTGGGTCGCTAATTTTAGAGTTGGACGGCACATGGAGAATTTTAGCGAACTATCATCCATATTGAGAATTGAAATTGTAATCTCCCTCCGATCAAACTCTCTATGCTAAACTTTAATATGATTTTTCGACTTTTCTTCCCTACTAGAAAACTATTTCTTGGGACAATTTTTAAATTTCAGGATTTCAGATCATCTTCAAAAGTAATATTATTTATTTTATCATAATTTATGTTCATCAATGATCATACTTTTTATAATTTTGTAATTACCTCATTGCAAATACAATTCCAACTAAATACAATTCAAGTCTCTGGAGATTTTTGTGAATCACTTATATAGCATCCCTAATCTCAGTATTTGTCCATGAATCTTTTGTTCTTCCGTATAAGGTATTTTCTCAAATTGAAGTGCAAAAGAGTCATTCTCATCCACAGATGATAACCTTTCACCCTATCAATAACCATGATATCTTTGAAAAAACAAAGTGACATGAATCATGTAATATTTTTTCGTATAGACAAATTAAAAGAAAGAAGAAATATTAGAAGGAAAAAATGTATAACCTTGCAAATTTCATGTATTTGAGTAATTGAAACTTCTAACTTTAAGAAAAGGTTATTAATCGTCAACAATAATAAAGGCAATGATTTGTCAACATCCTCCAGTAAAATTCCTCCATACTTGTTAACTTCCAAATAAACCTACAACAGCAAATGACAGATTAAAACAGAAAACATTTGCAGTATTAAATAAGAAGGTCCATTAACAAAGTTCAACTTCCTATACTATTTTTTTAATATTAGAAGCTAATAAGTACTTTTCATTTTACATGCATGATTGTCATAAATTTACAAAAATTAAAATGAAGTATGTTGTGTGTATTCAAAATGAATGAAATCAAAATGTCTAACATACGTAGGAGCAAAATCAAAGAGAAATAAAATAAACATTTACTGCATGAAAACTTGTGCGAGAAAATTAGCCAGGCAACGACTTAGACTGGATAAAATAGCTATCCTGTGAGATATTGTACTGGAAGCAACATGAGATAGATGCTGGATTGGGGATCCACCAGTGTGAAGTCTGCTTAACATTCCATAAGTGTCATCGATGAAGGCCAAAGGTCCTCTTTCAAAAATCATGAAATAAATCTTCTGAGCATTGGTGCCCTAAAAACAGAATGAAAATCATTTCCACAAATAGAGTTGGATTTAGCGACCGATTACAATTCGGTCATTGTTTTAGCGATCAATTTTTAATTTTGATCGCTATTTAATGATCGAATTAGAATCAGTCGCTTATCTAGCGATCGATTATAAATTCGATCGCTATATTAGCGACGGAATTATAATCGGTCGCTATTTAGCGACGGAAGTTAAAAATCGATCGCTCGCTAATTAGCGATGGATATCAAATATTACTCGTTAAAATAGCGATCAAATTTTTATTGGGTCGCTAATTTTAGAGTTGGACGGCACATGGAGAATTTTAGCGAACTATCATCCATATTGAGAATTGAAATTGTAATCTCCCTCCGATCAAACTCTCTATGCTAAACTTTAATATGATTTTTCGACTTTTCTTCCCTACTAGAAAACTATTTCTTGGGACAATTTTTAAATTTCAGGATTTCAGATCATCTTCAAAAGTAATATTATTTATTTTATCATAATTTATATTCATCAATGATCATACTTTTTATAATTTTGTAATTACCTCATTGCAAATACAATTCCAACTAAATACAATTCAAGTCTCTGGAGATTTTTGTGAATCACTTATATAGCATCCCTAATCTTAGTATTTATCCATGAATCTTTTGTTCTTCCGTATAAGGTATTTTCTCAAATTGAAGTGCAAAAGAGTCATTCTCATCCACAGATGATAACCTTTCACCCTATCAATAACCATGATATCTTTGAAAAAACAAAGTGACATGAATCATGTAATATTTTTTCGTATAGACAAATTAAAAGAAAGAAGAAATATTAGAAGGAAAAAATGTATAACCTTGCAAATTTCATGTATTTGAGTAATTGAAACTTCTAACTTTAAGAAATGGTTATTAATCGTCAACAATAATAAAGGCAATGATTTGTCAACATCCTCCAGTAAAATTCCTCCATACTTGTTAACTTCCAAATAAACCTACAACAGCAAATGACAGATTAAAACAGAAAACATTTGCAATATTAAAGAAGAAGGTCCATTAACAAAGTTCAACTTCCTATACTATTTTTTTAATATTAGAAGCTAATAAGTACTTTTCATTTTACATGATTGTCATAAATTTACAAAAATTAAAATGAAGTACGTTGTGTGTATTCAAAATGAATGAAATCAAAATGTCTAACATACGTAAGAGCAAAATCAAAGAGAAATATAATAAACATTTACTGCATGAAAACTTGTGCGACAAAATTAGCCAGGCAACGACTTAGACTGGATAAAATAGCTATCCTGTGAGATATTGTACTGGAAGCAACATGAGATAGATGCTGGATTGGGGATCCACCAGTGTGAAGTCTGCTTAACATTCCATAAGTGCCATCGATGAAGGCCAAAGGTCCTCTTTCAAAAATCATGAAATAAATCTTCTGAGCATTGGTGCCCTAAAAACAGAATGAAAATCATTTCCACAAATAGAGTTGGATTTAGCGACCGATTACAATTCGATCATTGTTTTAGCGATCAATTTTTAATTTTGATCGTTATTTAATGATCGAATTAGAATCAGTCGCTTATTTAGCGATTGATTATAAATTCGATCGCTATATTAGCGACGGAATTATAATCGATCGTTATTTAGCGACGGAAGTTAAAAATCGATCGCTCGCTAATTAGCAATGGATATCAAATATTGCTCGTTAAAATAGCGATCAAATTTTTATAGGGTCGCTAATTTTAGAGTTGGACAGCACATGGAGAATTTTAGCGAACTATCATCCATATTGAGAATTGAAATTGTAATCTCCCTCCGATCAAACTCTCTATGCTAAACTTTAATATGATTTTTCGACTTTTCTTCCCTACTAGAAAACTATTTCTTGTGACAATTTCTAAATTTCAGGATTTCAGATCATCTTCAAAAGTAATATTATTTATTTTATCATAATTTATGTTCATCAATGATCATACTTTTTATAATTTTGTAATTACCTCATTGCAAATACAATTCAAGTCTCTGGAGATTTTTGTGAATCACTTCTGTAGCATCCCTAATCTCAGTATTTGTCCATTGAATCTTTTGTTCTTCCGTATAAGGTATTTTCTCAAATTGAAGTGCAAAAGAGTCATTCTCATCCACAGATGATAACCTTTCACCCTATCAATAACCATGATATCTTTGAAAAAATAAAGTGACATGAATCTTGTAATATTTTTTCGTATAGACAAATTAAAAGAAAGAAGAAATATTAGAAGGAAAAAATGTATAACCTTGCAAATTTCATGTATTTTAGTAATTGAAACTTCTAACTTTAAGAAAAGGTTATTAATCGTCAACAATAATAAAGGCAATGATTGTCAACATCCTCCAGTAAAATTCCTCCATACTTGTTAACTTTCAAATAAACCTACAACACCAAATGACAGATTCAGGGGCGGATCCAGGCAAGGGCTGGAAGGGGCTGAAGCCCTCGCCAGGATCGCCAGTGCCGCCGGGGTAAGCGGCGTGAAGACGTACCCGTCGTCGAGCCTCTTCTCCGACTTGCGCCCGATAGACGACGCCAGCAGAGAGTAGCGCTCCGGGCTGCTGCGGAAGCCTTCAGCTCCTCCCCTAATTACTTTATCCCCGCCATGGGAGCTTTTGTCTGCCTTAATGGCGTCGGGGGCTTGCTGTATGTAGGCGTGCAAGAGATGAAGGATGTGATGCGATCTCCTGAGTGTCTCCGGGACTTCCAATTTCTCCGGAAGCTTCTTAGTTCTTCCTGGGAGGAAGTCGCCGCCGAAGAAATTGAGCGCAAGTGGCCTCAGGGAGTTCGCCGCTTTCTCAGGGTCAACGAAACTGAGAAAATCCCTGAGCAGAAACAGGGGAAGCTGGTTCTCCAGCAGCAGCATGTCGAGCCTCAGGTAGTACTCCGCCCAGGCCGAGCTAAAGATCGGGTCGTGTTCTTCGTCGTCGTCCATCTCCTGTCGCCTTCCCTCCTGCCTCTCGGTGAGACTGAGGAACAACTCCACCACGAAGCAGCTGTCGTGCAGCATCATGTCCACGAACTCGTCAGAGCCCATGGCTAGGGTCAAACTGGCTTAAAGAGTCCCTGTAGAGTCAGTTTATGGTTTTAAACAAATATGGAACCATCCTACTTTAGAATTTCAAATTGGGTTAAGTGTATACATGTAGATGTTATTGAGTTGCGAAGATTGTACATGTAAGGTTATAATCTTATTTCTGTCTCCTTGTATGCTGTAGCTTGAAGAGATTGAAATATCCCTTGATGGTAAAGCGGCTGGCTTGTATGGTTATATCAGGAGCAGCATCTATAGATAGTCTTGACATACTTCAACCTGCCAGATTACACCATGGGATAATAGCAGAGGTGAGGATACTCATCTATCTTGCAGTCAATTCCTTATTTTTCCAACGTTGTGCGTAAGGTGGCTTATGCTTTTGGTGTATATTTTTTCTTTCATCTTTTGGAATCTGAATCTTCTGGAGCCTATAGATGGAAGAAGAGTTCCAATTGTTGAAGGACACCTTTCAGTTAGGGCAGTTTAAAAATGACATGACATGTATCCTTAATATTGGAAACAGTTCTTCCACTTGATTTTCTTGTCTACTTGTTAACATTTGCTGTTTACATATGGGAGAAAAAGGATTTCCCTTGAGTGATATGTATTTTTGGATTTTCGGATCAGGATCTTTTCCTCCCGCACATTTACTTTTTAAAAAAAAATTATTGATTCCTCTATACTGTACATTGTAATAAAAAATTTATTAGCCCTCGCCAAAAATTATTTCTGGATCCGCCTCTGGACAGATTAAAACAGAAAACATTTGCAATATTAAAAAAGAAGGTCCATTAACAAAGTTCAACTTCCTATACTATTTTTTTAATATTAGAAGCTAATAAGTACTTTTCATTTTACATGATTGTCATAAATTTATAAAAATTAAAATGAAGTACGTTATGTGTATTCAAAATGAATGAAATCAAAATGTCAAACACACGTAGGAGCAAAATCAAAGAAAAATAAAATAAACATTTACTGAATGAAAACTTGTGCGAGAAAATTAGCCAAGCAACGACTTAGACTAGATAAAATAGCTATCCTGTGAGATATTGTACTGGAAGCAACATGAGATAGATGTTGGATTGGGGATCCACCAGTGTGAAGTCTGCTTAACATTCCATAAGTGCCATCGATGAAGGACAAAGACCCTCTTTCAAAAATCATGAAATAAATTTTCTGAGCATTGGTTCCCTAAAAACAGAATGAAAATCATTTCCACAAATAGAGTTGGATTTAGCGATCGATTACAATTCGGTCATTGTTTTAGCGATCAATTTTTAATTTTGATCGCTATTTAATGATCAAATTAAAATCAGTCGCTTATTTAGCGATCGATTATAAATTCGATCGCTATATTAGCGATGGAATTATAATCGGTCGCTATTTAGCGACGGAAGTTAAAAATCGATCGATCGCTAATTAGCGATGGATATCAAATATTTCTCGTTAAAATAGCGATCAAATTTTTATTGGGTCGCTAATTTTAGAGTTGGACGGCACATGGAGAATTTTAGCGAACTATCATCCATATTGAGAATTAAAATTGTAATCTCCCTCCGATCAAACTCTCTATGCTAAACTTTAATATGATTTTTCGACTTTTCTTCCCTACTAGAAAACTATTTCTTGAAACAATTTCTAAATTTCAGGATTTCAGATCATCTTCAAAAGTAATATTATTTATTTTATCATAATTTATGTTCATCAATGATTATACTTTTTATAATTTTGTAAATACCTCATTGCAAATACAATTCCAGCTAAATACAATTCAAGTCTCTGGAGATTTTTGTGAATCACTTCTGTAGCATCCCTAATCTCAGTATTTGTCCATTGAATCTTTTGTTCTTCCGTATAAGGTATTTTCTCAAATTGAAGTGCAAAAGAGTCATTCTCATCCACAGATGATAACCTTTCACTCTATCAATAACCATGATATCTTTGAAAAAATAAAGTGACATGAATCATGTAATATTTTTTCGTATAGACAAATTAAAAGAAAGAAGAAATATTAGAAGGAAAAAATGTATAACCTTGCAAATTTCATGTATTTGAGTAATTGAAACTTCTAACTTTAAGAAAAGGTTATTAATCGTCAACAATAATAAAGGCAATGATTTGTCAACATCCTCCAGGAAAATTCCTCCATACTTGTTAACTTCCAAATAAACCTACAACAGCAAATGACAGATTAAAACAGAAAACATTTGCAGTATTAAAGAAGAAGGTCCATTAACAAAGTTCAACTTCCTATACTATTTTTTTAATATTAGAAGCTAATAAGTACTTTTCATTTTACATGCATGATTGTCATAAATTTACAAAAATTAAAATGAAGTACGTTGTGTGTATTCAAAATGAATGAAATCAAAATGTCTAACATACGTAGGAGCAAAATCAAAGAGAAATAAAATAAACATTTACTGCATGAAAACTTGTGCGAGAAAATTAGCCAGGCAACGACTTAGACTGGATAAAATAGCTATCCTGTGAGATATTGTACTAGAAGCAACATGAGATAGATGCTGGATTGGGGATCCACCAGTGTGAAGTCTGCTTAACATTCCATAAGTGCCATCGATGAAGGCCAAAGGTCCTCTTTCAAAAATCATGAAATAAATTTTCTGAGCATTGGTTTCCTAAAAACAGAATGAAAATCATTTCCACAAATAGAGTTGGATTTAGCGACCGATTACAATTCGGTCATTGTTTTAGCGATCAATTTTTAATTTTGATCGCTATTTAATGATCGAATTAGAATCAGTCGCTTATTTAGCGATCGATTATAAATTCGATCGCTATATTAGCGACGGAATTATAATCGGTCGCTATTTAGCGACGGAAGTTAAAAATCGATCGATCGCTAATTAGCGATGGATATCAAATATTGCTCGTTAAAATAGCGATCAAATTTTTATTGGGTCGCTAATTTTAGAGTTGGACGGCACATGGAGAATTTTAGCGAACTATCATCCATATTGAGAATTGAAATTGTAATCTCCCTCCGATCAAACTCTCTATGCTAAACTTTAATATGATTTTTTGACTTTTCTTCCCTACTAGAAATTTTATTGGGACAATTTCTAAATTTCAAGATTTCAGATCATCTTTAAAAGTAATATTATTTATTTTATCATAATTTATGTTCATCAATGATCATACTTTTTATAATTTTGTAATTACCTCATTGTTTAACTTAATTTTGATAACGGCGATGACTAAACTTAGTTTAATTTAATTTTATGAAAACTATTTGATTGAATTTTATTGCATTGTTTTGTTTAGTATTGAAAATTCAAAAATGATATCAACTTCGATGGAGAGAGGTGGACACAGAATCATATATATTTTCAAAAAAAACATAGCTTCCACTCTTTCATATTAGTTCTTATTTAACAAAACAAAATAAAACATAACCTCATTCAGACTAGCTCAGACAAAGACAAGAGACACTCGGGAATCAAGATAGAGATCGGACCGACCAATCACAGTAAGAGTCGAAGGGGATCCACGTCAGCCGAATCTGAATTTGGAGTTGGGGCATAGCATAATAGGAAAGAAGTACTTTTCGCTCGCCCACTCATCAGAAATAGAAGATCAAAATATAAGGTAGATCCAATCCACCGCGAAGAAAACAACATGGAAAACACATTGTGAAGAAAACAACTAAAAACAAATGCGAGCGATTTTAGAGAAGTTATTCGATCATCATCATCATCGAAAATAATTCGAGTTCCCCTCAGTACCGGTAGGTTGAATGCAAATGCCGTAGGAGAGCCGGTAATGACGAGTGACTGGTCAGAAATCACAAGTGCCGAGTCAGGAATCACGACTGCCAAGACGGCGTCAATAGCGGCAATGACAGACGTTGCCGCCTCGGAGGCAACAATGGCAGCGGTGGACGCGGTCGCGGCAACAGCATCAGCAGCTGCTTTTAGTCGACGGCAGTGATTTCCCTCTGCAAGCCATCAGGAGACGGGGAGGAAAGAGAGTTTGTCACTACAAAAATAACCACAAATAGAGATGGAGTTAGCGATCGATTACAATTCGGTCGCTATTTTAGCGACCGATTACAATTTGATCACTGTTTTAGCGATTAATTTTTAACTGTGGTCGTTATTTAGCAACCGAATTAGAATCAGTCGCTAATTTAGCGGTCGATTATAAATTCGATCGCTATTTTAGCGACCGAATACAATTTGATCACTGTTTTAGCGATCAATTTTTAACTTCGGTCGTTGTTTAGCGATCGAATTAGAATCAGTCGCTAATTTAGCAGTCGATTATAAATTCGATCGCTATATTAGTGACGGAATTATAATTGGTTGCTATTTAGTGACAGAAGTTAAAAATCGATCGCTAATTAGCGATGATATCAAATATTGGTTGCTAAAATAGCGATCAAATTTATATTGGGTCGCTAATTTTAGAGTTGGACGGTACATGGAGAATTTTAGCGAATCTCATCTATACTGAGAATTGAAATTGCAATCTTCCTCCGATCAAACTCTCTATGCTAAACTTTAATATGGTTTTTCAACTTTTCTTCCCCTACTAGAAAATTATTTCTTGAAACAATTTCTAAGTTTCAGGATTTCAGATCATCTTCAAAGGTAATATTATTTATTTTATCATAATTTATGTTCATCAATGATCATACTTTTTATAATTTTGTAATTACCTCATTGTTTAACTTAATTTTTGATAACGGCGATGACTAAACTTAGTTTAATTTAATTTTATGAAAACTATTTGATTGAATTTTATAGCATTGTTTTGTTTAGTATTGAAAATTCAAAAATGATATCAACTTCCATGGAGAGAGGTGGACACATAATCATATATATTTTCAAAAAAAAACATAGCTTCCATTCTGTCATATTAGTTCTTATTTAACAAAACAAAATAAAATATAACCTTATTCAGACTAGCTCGGACAAAGATAAGAGACACTCGGGAATCAAGATAGAGATCAGACTGACCAATCACAGTAAGATCAGTCGAAGGGGATCCACGTCAGCCGAATCCGAATTTGGAGTTGGGGCATAGCATAATAGGAAAGAAGTACTTTTCGCTCGGAAGGGGAGCCTTGGCGCAACGGTAAGGTTGCTGCCATGTGACCTAGAGGTCACGGGTTCAAATCCTGAAACAGCCTCTTGTCAAAGGTAAGGTAAGGCTGCGTACAATGGATCCTTTCCCCGGACCCCGCATGGCGGGAGCTTCGTGCACCGGGCTGCCCTTTTTTTTTACTTTTCGCTCGCCCACTCATCTGAAAGAGAAGATTGAAATATACGATAGAGTCAATCCACTGTGAAGAAAACAACATGGAAAATAAATTGTGAAGAAAACAACTAAAAACAAATGCAAGTGATTCTAGAAGTTATTCAATCATCATCATCATTGAAAATAATTCGAGTTCCCCTCGGTACTGGTAGGTTGAATTCAAATGTTGTAGGAGAGCCGGGAATGACGAGTGCCGGGTCAAAAATCACAAGTGCCGAGTCATGAATCACGACTACCAAGACAGCGTCAACGACAGACGTTGCCGCCTCGGAGGCAGCAACGGACGCGGTCACGATAACAGCATCAGCAGCGGCTTTTAGTCGGCGGCGGCAATTTCTTCTTCCGCGAGCCATCAGGAGACAGAGAGGAAAGAGAGTTTGTCACTACAAAAATAACCACAAATAAAGATGGATTTAGCGATCGATTACAATTCGGTCGTTGTTTTAGTAACCAATTACAATTCGATCGTTATTTTATAGATTAATTTTTAACTTCGATCACTATATATATATATATATATATATATAAGAGAATATGGAAACTCTTAAAAAGTTATATGTATTTTAAGTTTAAATGCAGGAGGTACTGCTTTTATTCTACCAGTCAATAAAGAACTAAATGCCACTTGATTTCCTTAAACATCGAATCGACTACGGGTCCATTGACAGATGGGCTATAACACCAGTAAGAAAGTGTTGATTGAGGCCTAATACTATGGTAATATATAGTATTGGCTATAGTCATTGTAAGAGAAATACACATAATTATCATCATATGATCCTTGTGAATTTTATCAAGCTTAAATATTATATATTTCAGCTCATCTAAAGTGACAACCAAAGTATTATATATAATCCTATGGAACAGTTTTAGAACTTGAATTAATTGTGTGGATTAACATAAATAAAGAATTTCTTTCGTCTGTAGGATTAACAGTGGGCCCACATAAGTACAACCATATGGCCTCCTTACAGTTCTAAGCAAGATAATTGAAAGTGCATATATCTGGCACGAGCTTAAAACCTAACAACATCATGAACTTTGCTGCAGAGACATAACTGCCATTTGTGCCTGAGGGGGAAATTAAAGGAAGGTTCCGTGTTACTCAATACAACAAAGAACAAGCTTGTTGAAAAGGGATAGATCGATGAGTTCCTGAATTCGTGTCATCGTCAACAAAAAGTTATGCTCAGAACTTGCAAATCCTATCAACTTAACTAAGTTGCTGTTATCAGACTCCCTCTGCAAAACAAACAAGACACATCGAGATAATTAAGACTAAATCCAGCATATATAGCAAGTAATATTCTACCTCGCTTTGGATCATGTCGATCTACTTGGAGCTCCGGTCTCCATGCACTCGCACATGACTCCAAGTTATCAAGGTCGGGAGAGACCCGTGAGAGCATGCAATGTGGAATATTAAATATATACCAACAAACCCCAGCCCAAGTTTGTGATCAGTGCAATAATTTTTCCTGTTTTTATTATGGCTACCAAAAGGCCGTCGTCCATGCATGCATGCATGCATCCATGCCCGCCCTCACGAGACCGCAGCCACGCCATTTAATGCTCGCTGCTGCGTCTATTAATACTCCATCGATCGCCACTGCACTGCAGTATTGATCGATCGGAGGAATTGAACCAGCTAGCAGTCACCTCCCAGCCAGCTGCCATGTCGCACATCGCTGTGGAAAGGAACAGGAGAAGGCAGATGAACGAGCACCTCAAGGTCCTGCGTTCTCTCACCCCATCCTTCTACATCAAAAGGGTATGTATAATATTAGGGTTTAGTTTATAGTTTATGTATGTCGATCGTCTACTGTTTGTGAAATGTGTGTGTTTAATTTGGGGTAAGGGAGACCAAGCTTCGATCATAGGGGGAGCGATAGAGTTCATCAAAGAGCTGCAGCAGCTGGTGCAGTCGCTGGAGGCGAAGAAGAAGCGCAAGAGCCTGAGCCCCAGTCCCAGCCCGCGGCCGCAGCAACTGCGGCACGGACAGCAACTCACGCCGTCGCCGCGCACCGCGTCGAGCAGCAGCCCCTCGGACGGCGGCGGCAGCCTCAGCGTCGTCAAGGAGCTGGGCGCCTGCTGCAACTCGGCGGTGGCGGACGTCGAGGCCAAGCTGTCGGGCCCCAACGTGCTGCTGCGGACGCTGTCGAGGAGGATCCCGGGCCAGGTGGTCAGGATCATAAGCGTTCTGGAGAGCCAGGCCTTCGAGATCCTCCACCTCAACATCAGCAGCATGGAAGACACTGTTCTCTACTCCTTCATCGTCAAGGTAATTCATGTCTATGTTCTAGGAATCCTTTAATTTCCATCGATTACTTACCTATTTAAATTAAATATATTCAGATCAAATCATGTTTAATTATCAGGTAATTAATTTACTTTCACTGCAGATTGGACTTGAATGCCAACTGAGTGTGGAAGAATTGGCTTATGAAGTCCAGAGGAGCTTTTGTGAAGAGATTATGTACTAATTAAACATGTCTGAAGGCAAATTAATTAGTGCCTATATATATACTAAGAATTATATATAATCAATTAATTAGTAGGATATATATAATTAATGATCGAGAGCTTAATTACCACATTGTATTTGTGGTTGATCATGTGTGTGTGGGCAAATGAATTAATTGTATGTTTCACGATATATATATATATATTGCATGAGTCTTTGATTATTAGTCTCAATTTCTATTTAATTAATGTGCTAATTTGTTATGTATATATATGTTGATGCATAAACAAAGTATTAAAGACACATATGGACTACTATGAAGTTCTTTAAATTTCATTAACATGTGAGTGATTTAGAATATTTATGAGAAAATTCATTTGTAATGTGACATTTTTTTAAAGTGCTCATCTAACTCTTTTTTAATACGCATTATATTTTTGATATTTACAAAATGATGTATTTCACTCATTGTGCCCGAAATACTTTAACGACCAATTTAAAAGAACTCTAATTCTTAACAAATGGATACCATTGTCCCTTGAATTTGTTTATACTCTTTATTCAAGTTTTAAAGCCCTTTAGAATTATCAAGCTATTTCAGTTAAAAATAGTTTGATGTCCATTAATTAAGAGTTTGAGTTTTAGTATTTTTTATCGTCGATATAATTTTTTTCATCAATTGTATATAAAAAAAAAAATCAAACTTCAAACCTAAACTCGAATTAAATGATAAAAGCTCCAAACTTATTTTTCTTTTCGAATTAGATTGGGTAGGCCTTGAGCTTGCAACCAATGAGTTAAGCACGCTACTAGTTCACGACCAATGGGTCTAAGGCAGCATGCTCGGTAGTAGGCCATGAGCTCCCAACCAATGATCAAATGAGCTCGTGAGTAAGGATATGATCTAGAAGGGCCCTCAAATATCACATTTATGAAAAATCTGGGACGTTGATTGTTGAGCGAGAAAATAAATTTTTAGTAAAATTTTAGAGTTTAGGCCTAGGTTGACCTATAAATAATAACTAAGTATTACAGTAAAAGATGAAATTCGTCACTCTAACAGTCCCACCTGGTCGGTCCCAATACCATCTTTGAAATAATAACTAAGCATTAAAGCATAGATATAGTGTTAATGTATAACTATTATAACATTCAAATGATGTTACAATTAATATGGATAAGTATTATAATACACGTTCAAGCAATTAACGTGGATGAATTTATTTATTTATTTAATATAAAAAAATAAAAATGAATGAGTGAGTAATGAGATCCATACATAATTAGGGTTAATATTAAAATGAATAGGAATGCCTTTAGTGAAAGAGAGATGTTAATATAATAAGTAATACTTAATTTTAATAATGAAAATGGATAAATCCGTTTAGGCCCAGGTCAGCCCATAAATAAGTAAACTGAGTATTAGTATTACAACCCGCTCAGCCCAAGTCGGCCCGTCAATAAGTAAACTGAGCCTTAATCTTATAGTGAAAACGGGAAAACGGTTCAGGCCCAGGTCGGCCCATAAAACAGTAAAGCTGACCTATATCGAGAAAGCTGTTAGCCCGGCCGTTTTGTCATCGTCCCTGTGGAGGATAAAAGCACACAGCAGCGGGCGATTGTGGAGTCGATGATACCATTTGGGCGAAAGCAATCCATGCCTTCCAAGCACGTACACGCTCGTCCTCTCCCTCCATCTCTTCTTCTTCTTCACCGTCTCTTCATCTCTCGCTCTTTTCGCAGAAGGAGGAGGAGCCATGGCTCGCCCGCAGTTTGAAGCCGGAGAATTTTCTCCCTGGACTACTGATCGGTTTCCTCATGGGATTGTTTTTTGATCTTTCAGCATCGCGCGCTAGTAATCATCCCAAGCCCAAGTCCTCGTACCGTACGAACAAACACCGACCGGCGGCGGAGGCTGTTTCTTCATCTCCTGCTGGACTAGGTGAAGAGCTCAAAATGGTAAGTTTTAGAGAAGATTTTGACGCGCGTGGACTTTTTAGGATACGCTGTGTGCCTTCTTCCTCTAATTTAACTCTCATTTTATTTTGCATCACTGATTGATACTTCCTAGAGGGAGAGTGCCAATCATTTTCTTGTGGTAGGTTTTCCCTATTAAACGATAGCTTTGGTCTGCCCGGATTTGACATTTTCTGTTAAAATTATTGAACTCTAATCTCATGTTTTTTTCCATACGAGGATGTTTAAGAAACACGAGATTTAATTTATCATTCAAGAGAAATTGCTATGAGCCTTTTTGCTTGATTTTGAGCCAAGAGGAGTGTGATAAACATTTTTTTGCCAAAATTTGTAACTTTAGAAGAATGAAAATCGAATTTAGGTAGTTGAGACAACTCAACAAGCATGAGTACAATAGTATTAGTACTGATTCTTACTACTTAACATGATGATGTACTATCTCTGGTATAAAAGATTTGAGACTTTTCAAATTAGTGCCTAATATGATGATATAATGTCTCTGGTATAAAAATCTGAGCCATATTTCAAAGTAATTTCTAATGAATTTGATCAATTGCCACGCACTAAACTTTAGGGAATACCCCAAAGATGAATGCCATGTTCTCAAATCCATAGTTCTTCCCAGGAACTCAGTGACAAAATCTTGGATAGTTGATTAGTATTTTTCCCGTTTTCTAATGCTTATGGAAGTATATCTATTTAGTTCAATGACTTTGTGAGTCAATATGCCAAGTCATACTTTTTTGTGCAAAGAGAAAAATTAGGTTTTCTCATTGCAATTTGACATTATAACTCATGTTCCTTTTTCTTATTTATTGCACCTGAGACAATATGACAAACCAAAGGAACTCCTCGTTTGATAGTTCTAGACAATCTAGAAAAAAAAAATCTTAACAGTTGTTCTCAACTGAATCTAGTTTGAGTTTTTTTTTTTTCATATGATGGCATAGGATACTATTTTCAGTTTGAGATTCACAAATAAGCAGATTAAAAGAATTTATTTCGACATGCTTTGAATATTATATCATGTTGTATCACAGGTCATAACTTAGCATACTAGTTTCTAGTCCATAATATGTGAAGGACATGTATACATGTGCAGGTTCTAGTTGTTCGGCAAGATTTGAAGATGGGTGCTGGAAAAATTGCTTCTCAATGTTCTCGTGAGCTTTATCTTTTCTTCTATACAACTTTTATCATCTGTTTCATCTTTTGACATGCCTTACAAATTCCAACTTTGGTACTCATATTATGATTTAAGAGGTAAGCTGAATCTGCTGATCATCATCAAAAGACAAGCACAGCTGGAAAATTAATGAATTATTAAATGAACATATTGCTGGTGCCTATTTTTTTTTTAACTTTGATCTGCTCAACACAATGTCATTTACATGTTCACACAATTTGAAATATGTTTTTGGGTCCTTTATTATTAACTAATCATGTCAAATCATGAAATGGCAGATGCAGCCACTGGCTTGTACGTGGACTTGCTTCAAAGGTGCCAATGGTCTTTAATATATTTTGTCTCAATTATCAGTATATTTTATTTAATAATTTATATTTTACCATTCCTTTACATACTTTATCTAACTCCACATCATTTTTACCCTAACCGATCTAATTTATTTCCCCTTGACCTATTATTTGAGCGTGTATGACATCTACCTAATTATAATTTCAGTAGGCTAACTGCTTGCTGTTCCTCTTTCTTGCAGCCATCGTTCTCTTTTGAGAGCGTGGGAACAATGTGGGCAAGCTAAAATAGTGTTATCATGCAGGAATCAGCAAGAGATGTGAGAGTTTTTATCAAATTTATTCTATGTTTAATAAACATCAGCATTAACCTTTTCAAATTAACCTCACTAGGAATAAGCTGAAGGAAACAGCAGACCGATGTGGCTTGCCAACTTTTGTTGTAGCGGATGCTGGGCGTACGCAGGTCTTCTTCTGGTTTTTGTACTCACGGATACTAAATAACTAATAAGCATGATTATGGTAAAAAAATAATTTCCCCTTAACTATGGTAAACAATATAAAAGTTGATATGATAAACACCTGTTGAGGTGCTATGTGATAATTGGATCTATTATGAAATTTGTTGGAACTATTTTCCTAGTCAGATGGGTTGGTTTATCTTTTATTAAATTTGTGAAACTTAGTGTCATCATCAGGCTTCTGATTAGAGGTAGTTTACTAAGTTTACTCAGCATAAAAGATCATTAACAATGTGGACGGTGTGTGGCTTCCACTTCTCAAAAAATCATGCAATCAATAAAGGTATTGTCTGTGTGTTTTGTGATAAAACACATTGCAATTGCGGATCCACCATCTCACCTCCTAGAATCTTTTTCTTTGTACCTTCACTTTGTCATAGTGGCCACAGAAAACATGATAAATCTTGCATCATCAAATTTTATCTGGTTTGGGTTTCTCATTATACATTTCTGTTCATGGTTTTCTGCATTCTTGTTCATGGTTCTTTTTTGTTGCTTATATTTATCAGGTTTTAGCAGGATCAAAGACAGTACTTGCCATTGGACCAGGTAGAATCCTTACTGACCTTGGATATTGTCTAATGAGTATCTATATACCCTCTCCCCTTGCAGGGAACTAAGTAAAAAAAAGTATAAAGAAAAATTATGACCTAAAATATGGATGGTCCAAAAGTAATGGACTAGAAATTATGTTATCCATGGTTGTATTGGTTTCTGTCTTACATTTAATATGATACAAATATGTTTGGTTCAATACAGAATGAATGCATAATAAAGAGAAACATTTGATCCATGCCAGATCAAATAAAATTAGTCTTGGGTTTTGTTTATTAAAAAAATCATCTCCGGTTGGATTTGACAAAGTCAAATTTTTATTCCCTTCAATTGTTTATGTTGATTTTGTTTTTAGACTCTAGAAACTTTTAAATCAAAGTTAATTCGAATTACCAGTAGTGATAAGTTGATCTGGATGTCTTTTGGTAGTCTAAAACACTGTGGATCTTTTCTGGTTTTTCTTTTCACCTTTTTATGTTTTATTTTATTCTTTTGTTTATGCTGAGATACAACTTAATGTGTCTTCCAATTTCTTTTGTGGGTTCTATGTGGAAGCGCCCTAGACAGACCAAGATTCTATGTTTCTTGAAACAAAAATCTGAGACCTGAGAAATCCGGCTGAAAAAAAAAGATGGCTGTATTTTTGCTTCATTTTTCATGCGGCTATATTTATGCTTCATATTGCATAAGTCCCATGATTTAGTAGCTTTTTATATTATGACTGCGATGAAATTTGTGCCATTTTTCTGTATTTGTTGTTGACTAATAGGGAGAAAGGCAGATATTGATTCAGTAACTGGAAAATTGCGGTTGTTGTGACAATCTGGATGGTAATTCACCATGTTAAGGTAGACTTTTACACATGTCATGTTTTCATCGATGCCTGTATTTTGTATCTGAGTTTGTTTGCTTGCATGATTTAGGAATTGCATGCAGCAATTGTACTTACTGTACTTTGATGTTCTTTTTCATTGTAAAATTGCAAATGCTTTCAAATGCTAGTTCACCCACTATCCAATATAGTGAAATCAGAACCTGGATCACCTGATTCCTCCCATATATTGGCAATCATACTACCATTTGTAGATGACCTCTCTTAGGCCCCATTTTGTTCAGTTGATCTTGTTCATCTAATCCAGGTTTCACCTTTTTTATCTATTTGCTAATAAACATTCCTGCATCTTTCACATCTTCTTGACTCGATTGGCACTGTCCAAATGATCACTCAGTAATATTCCTCTTAAGTTTGTGTTGCATCATTTCGTTTTTTATGATCCAAACCATAACTCTTCACAACACGCCTTGTCCTGGTAACATATTTGGAGACAAGATACAATGAAGCTGTCATTTTGATGCAAGCATTATTTAAATGCTTAAATGATTACTTAGCTTGAATATGCTCTATTTACGTGCCTAGGACAATAAATTCAAACTATTCTTGACCATGAAATTTATACATTGTCATCTTGTGGCCGCTAGATACACAGGTAGGAGGGAGCGCATGGCCATAGGAAAAACTCCAAGACGAATGCCATGCTAATAAGTTCCTCTGGCAATGCTAAGCTAGGTTCTTTTGTGGTACTCTCATAATGTACATGTTGGTATCTCGTTGCATTGTGGGGCTATGCGTCTCGGTGTAAGCTCTTACAACGCGTTTGATGGATGGATTCTAATTACTTGCGTCAAGTTGTGCTTGCTAACTTAGTTGCTAAGTTGATAGACTTTGTTGATATTCTTCTGCTCAGTCTAAACTAGATTGTTCAGTGTTTATCACATGAGTGATGTAGCTAGTCATGTATCTTGGTCGATCCTCATAGTAACCGATAACATGTTTGATTCAAGTTGTGGATGATAACTTGTTCTTTTGAATAATAGGGGACATATTTGGCATGATAAGCTGCTACCTGTAGTGACCTGTGGCATTAGATAACAAACATTATCTACAATCTAATCCAATCATTACTTTGGTCTATCTGAAACAAGCGTTTTTCATTAAGTTATTATTATGACTAATTATAAGCAATAAAAATATAATTATGAAAATAGTTATCGCATGATAATTAATCTCCTTGAGTTTATAGTCAAACTTTATCATCACAAAATGGAGCATTTTCTCTTGAGAAATATATGAACACAATGAGTGCCAGCCAACCTTTCCAAGTGTCAAAATTGGAAATGCTTGCTCAATTAATACATTTCGCTTTCTCGTATCGGTGTGTCGCGTGTTTAATTTTTCTTTTTGCGTTTACTTTTTTTGTTTGTGAAAAGTAAGCAGTGGCACCATTTCAGAAGAGACAATGACTGCTAAAAGTGAATCTTACCTGCTACATTAAATGAATAAAAAAAATGTGTGGATCGATACGTTAACACAAAGCATGGCCGGCTATACGACTGACCTAAAGCATAAGCATGCAACAAGTCTCCCATGGCAGCCTGTGGCTGTGGCTGTGGCGAGACGACGAGATACGGTGGTCCTCCTTTACTCTATACATTAAGACATATGCATGGCCGCCCATGCGACTCTGCAACAAGTCTCCCATGGCAGCCTGTGGCTGTGGCGAGACGACGAGGTACGGTGGTCCTCGTCATCTAGAACTTTGACCGTGACACTGCACCTGCAACCACAAATTTATTGCGGAGCTTGTCAGCTCCTTTAAGTCTTCTAGAAGTCAGCTCATGTTCCTCCACTAACTTTTTATGATTTAAACAATTATTGAATTTTGCTTGTTCGACCATTCGGATGAATTCTAGAAGTTCATAATGAGAAGTGGTTAACTAAATTAATAATTGATAGCACCGACATTTAAAGTCCATCATTATTTCAATTGAATTTTGAACCGTAATACTATTTGAGCCATCTTAGTGATTTCACTCGGTCAGGATTCGAATTTTATCCTCTTCTATAAATCTGTTTCGTCGTAACCAACTCAACTATGCCTTGAAATTTAAGTTCCACACTCTTGTACAATGTTATAAGGGATTATATGTTTAAAATTAGATAGATACTATATATCTAGTTTAATTTTTTTAAAAAAACTCTTCTACTAAGAAAGAAGGACTTTCTAATTGTAGTGTGCCATCAAACTCTATTAAATAGAGTTTTAGATAAGATGAAGTCTTAAAACGAAGATTGTAATTTCAGATTCTATATATTTTTTATAAACCCGATTAATTTTGAAAATAGAAAACATTCTTTCTGATTAGCTTATCAAATAAATCTGAAATGCGCTTATGCATATTTAAATATCGATCTTTAGAATATTCATTTATAATGAGATTAGAATTCTGATTTTTTTTTAACGTTTACATTCTGAAATAATATTAAGTAAAACTAATTACATAAGGCGATGTCTTAATATTTTAGATTTATTCTTTATTATTAGCGAGGGTGCTTTAAGAAGTATTTGATAAATTCATCAAAGTTGAGACTTGATCCTTAGATACGTAAGAAATTAAAAACGTGTGCAAATAAAAAGGAAGTCACAAAAATTGTAGATGAGAAGTTGATACGGACATCTAATTAGATAAATAGACACGGAAGAACCTAATCTTTGGGCATGTGAAATCCTAATAGATGGTGACATCCTAAGAAATCAAGAGTTGTAAAAGTTTTTGTAGGGCTGTTGGGGCGACGAATTTCATCTTTTGCAAAAGAAAAAGAAGAGCCGTAAAAGTTTGTGTAGATTGTAATTTCGACTTTTCACATTCTTGGACAATAATATATATTATCTAGCAAAGAATAGTTTAGCTTATTGTAGTACAGTGAACGATCAAAACTCTATTATGTGTAGATTATAATTTCGAGTTCACACTCTTGGACAATATCATTGGGAGATATACCTAAATAGTTGACTTTAAAACAGTCTTCCATTAAGGAAAAAATCTACTATCAAACTCTATTCTAGATACGATTTCGAGCGTGTCTTTGTATGTGAATGCGCCTTTAGCGTTATCCACAAATGGAATCTTTCTTTTATGCGGCCGCACCCATTCGTGGCTTTATAAGTCCACGCCGCCCTTCGTGTCTTCCTCAATTGCCGATCTCATGGGTTGGGTTGTGTCGGCAGCGATGATCCAGAGCGGGGCCCTGCTCTGGTTGCCGCCGCTGCTGCTGGCGGCGTGGGTGGTGGCGAAGGCGCTCAACGCCCTGTGGTGGAGACCGAGGCAGCTGGAGCGGATGCTCCGGGCGCAGGGCCTCGCCGGCACCCCCTACCGATTCCTCTTCGGCGACCTCAAGGAGATGGGGCGCCTCATGGAGGAGGCGGAGTCCAAGCCCATGCCCCCTCTTTCGCACGACATCGGCCCTCGAGTCGCCGCTTTCCTCACCCGCAAAACTAAAGAGCTCGGTGAGCGCTCTCACCTCCTTCAACTCCTCCATCGTCGTATCAGATAGACTGGATTCATCGATCTTGCTCTATTCATTCATTCATTCAAACATATCTTGTTGTCTCGAATTCGCGTAGGCGGCGGAACATCCTTCACTTGGCTAGGTCCTGTTCCCCGTGTTACTCTAATGGAACCAGAGTTGGTGAAGGAAGTGCTAGTCAAGAAGTTCGATCAAATCGGACGCCCTGATTTAGGCCCCTATGGACATTTACTCACCACCGGAGTTTTCAGCTACCATGGCGAAAAGTGGGCTAAACACAGGAAGATTCTCAACCCTGCTTTCCACCTCGAGAAACTGAAGGTGCATGAATCTTCATTACATCTCCCATCATCAATCTTCTAGCTTCAAATCTGCATGGTTGTGTGTTGCATTTCACTAATATTGCCTTGCAGGGAATGCTGCCTGCTATGTTGGCTTGTTGTTCTGAAATGATTGAGAAATGGGAGAGCAAGCTCGGTCCAGAGGGGTCTTCTGAAATTGATATTTGGCCGGATTTCCAAGGTCTTAGCGCGGATGTGATTTCTCACACCGCCTTTGGTAGTAGCTACAAGGAAGGGAAAAGAATTTTCCTGCTTCAGTCTGAGCAAGCTGAACTTCTACTCCTATCCTTGCAGTCGATATACATCCCTGGTTTCAGGTGAGTTACTCAATTGTCCAAATGTTGAAGAAACAGTCTCTCTTCGACAGTGCAATAATGGCTCGATCGTCTTGCAGATTTCTGCCTACCCCTAAGAACAACAGAAGGAAAGCAATCTATCGCGAAGTCCAGTCGATTCTCAGGGGTATAATAAAGAAGAGGGAGGAGGCTATCAAGATGGGTGAACCACCAAAACAAGACCTCTTGGGGCTGTTGCTGGAGTCCACTCTAAATCACTCCCGTGAATCAGGAGACAAAAAGGGAGGGATGACTACTGACGAAATGATCGAAGAATGCAAGCTCTTTTTCTTTGCAGGCCAAGAAACAACCTCCATCTTGTTAACCATGGCACTGATTACACTAAGCATGCATCCTGACTGGCAAGAAAGAGCTAGGGAAGAGGTTATGCAAGCCTTTGGCAAAAACAAACCTGAATTTGAAGAATTGGGTCGTTTGAAGATCGTAAGTATTGTTTTTCTCCTTGAACTTCTGGATTTAGCACAGAAATCATGAAACTTTCATATACACTCATACAATTCGTGTGGCAGGTAACAATGATACTGTACGAGGTTCTCAGGCTGTACCCATCCGTGCCTATTCTCGAGAGAACAACTAACAAGCCAGTGCAAATTGGGAACTTATCGATCCCAGCAGGCGTAGGGCTCTCACTTCCTGCTGTGTTCTTCCACAACGATCGAAAGTACTGGGGCAAAGATGCGGGCGAGTTCAATCCAGAGCGGTTTGCTGAAGGCGTCTCCAAGGCGTCGAAGGATCAGTTCGCGTTCTTCCCGTTCGGCGGCGGCCCCCGCGTCTGCATCGGCCAAAACTATTCGCTGCTCGAAGCCAAGATGGCACTGGGAATGATCCTGCAACGGTTTTCCTTCGAGCTCTCCCCGTCGTATTCTCATGCGCCAACCGCGGTTTTCACCCTTCAACCTCAGCATGGCGCTCCGCTCAAGTTCCGCAGACTCTGAGTGCGAGTGATTGCTCACTTGTGTTTTCTGGTTTGTGGTTATGGAACTAGCTAGTGATCGAGCTGTGTTAACGTATGATTCCTGCTACGTACTTGTATGAAATTCGAATAAAATTACGCTTTAAGTTATTATTATCTTCTGAGATCGCAAGATTTGAAAATTCTTTTGTTTTATTTCAAGCTGCTACATTTCTCTATATTTATCATGATTGGTTTTGGCCATGCCTTTCGTCACGCTGATCGCCCCACTGGTGCACTGAGAGGTGGAGCTGCTTCGCCGTGGTTAGCAGCTCCACCGCTTGCCTCGGCGTCAGTATATCCGACAAAAGCATCCTCGCCGTGTTCACCCGCAGCCGGTCCGCCTCTCCGACCATCCTCGCCGCTGCCTCCGCGTACTCCTCCAAGGCCCCCTCCGGCGCCACCGCGTTGGCAGGGGCAGTGGCGCTGCCGCTGCGGCTTCTCTGACTCAGGTCGTTCACGATCGGGAAAAGCGGGCGGTCCGCCACGCTCTCCTGCAGCGTGGCCATCTGCGAGGTGATGCGATCGATCCTCCTCGCTGAGCGTCGTCTTGTGGAGGTCATTGACGAGGCCTAGCTGGGAGGAGGAGAGGGCCATCAGGCCGGGCGCGGAGTCGGAGTTCGAGGTCGGCGAAGAGAGGTGGGCTTCGAGACCGTCGCAGCTGAGGGAGTAGAGGAGACGGATGAACATGGAGGGTCGACAGCCGCCGATCCAGAGGAAAGCGTTCTCGAAGGAGTTGCACCAGGAGGGGCAGAAGAAGGCTCCGTCATCTGGTACAAGGCTGCGTCGTAGTACTCCTCGTAGTGGCGTACTCTTGGCGACGCCGGAGTAGCTCAGCCTCGGGGAAGCCGTTGGCTTGCAGGAGTTCGTTGAGATCGTCGACCTGGACGCGCATCCACTCTTTGTAGCAAGCCCTGAATCGACCTTCCATACTGTCGGCACTTGAGCACGAAGGCAGGGCCAAAGAATGGGGATCGAGGAGTATCCGATGCCGTGTATCTGCGGTAGAAGATGGTCATGGCCGTTAGAAATCACATAATAAATATTTATTATGCTCATTTATCAGAGAACGCCACGTGTTGTGCATGAGTGAAATCTCTACTCACACACGTATGTTTGTTTTCGATTTATATAATTATGCCTTATATTGTAATAATAATTTTTAATGATAACATAAATAATATTTTCAATAATGGAATCGGTATTTTTATGATCATTTAAAAAAAAATAAATTAAAAAATTACAATTAATCACTATCAAAAAGGATATTATTTCATTCTTATTTTAATAAAAGATAGAAATTCGCCATCCTAACAATCTTATACGATCAATTTCATAATTATCTGTGAGGAGGTAAATCGAGAAGCTAAAGTTGATCATTATGAAAAGAATATTATTTGATTTCGTCAAAATTTGACCTTTATCTACTTCAATAAATCTATTCAGTATTAATTAACCAATTCAATCATATCTTGAACAGATGTTTTATAATTACAATAATATTTTTTTAATGATGATATAAATAATATTTTTCAACCTATTAAAATTATTCATATGTGACATTTTTTAAATACTTTATTTTTTATTTCAGTAAAAAATAGAATTTATCATCTTAATAATTTTACACGATCAATTTTATAATTATTAAATTAAAAAATTATAATTAATTATTATGAGAGAAAATATTTATAAATGATATAATATATTGTTTTTATCAAAATAAAGGAACCGTTCACATATATCAATCACTCGTATTTTCTTTAATACTAAATCTCCAAAAAAATTTGTAAACCGTTGAGAGAAGTCATACGTTTTGTAGTCAAATATAACGCCACTTTCTATATCTCCGAATCCGATATATTCATATTGATGGAGAACGCAGGTAGCGGTTTCGTGTCACGCGCTCCGTCACCAAGCTCTCTTTTTAGTCACGCTTTCCCTCCCCTTTCTGCGTGCGTTCTCTCTCTTTCTCTCCCAGAATGGTAGCGCTCTGCCTTTCCCCGAGCGTCCTCCCAGCCGCTGCCTCGTTCTCCACCCGCGGCCAGATCGCACTCCCTACTTTCCTCAGATCGCAGATCGCAGCCCCTCCAATCGCGTCTTCGCGGACTAGGATTCGCCGCCGACATTGCGATCGGCTCTTCGCGTCTTCCGCAGTGCTGGCGGAACCCCTGCGCGCCGGGGACGATTTGCCCGACGACTACGAATCTTGGACGCCGGTCGCGGACCCTAGGCGACGGCGGAGGGCCGGCGTGCTGCTCCATCCGACTTCCCTGCCAGGTCCGCACGGGATCGGGGATCTCGGCGACGAGGCTATTCGCTTTTTGGATTGGCTTCATTCCGCCGGCGTATCTGTGTGGCAGGTTTTTGAGTGCTCTCCCGCTCTTCCTTTATGGTCCAAGAATTTTTTTGTGGCATGTTGTGGTGAATTCTTTTTCCTGCTATGCAAGGGTTTTGTTACAATGGCCCTGCATTCGCAACTTGAGTGAGCTTATAATTTCTTTTCTTCAACAAAGTTGGTGGTTAACTTCTTTTGAAGTAAATACTTGTTGTTTGCATTATCCGCAAACTAACTACTTCTTTTCCTTTTTGTAAATCTCGAAATTTCCAGACCTGAAAACATGGGATTATCTTGGTTTGATCCCTAATTGTAACGCTTAATGTGTTTTATGATCAAATCATAAAATTTCAGTCAGTGTCAGAGGCTGGATTTTTTTTTCATTGTGTTATGACATAACACGTGTAATTCAAACTATGAAAAACTGTTTTTTCCCTGGCCGTACACCGTAACATAAGTGACTAACGATATTGGTTTGTTTTTTTGTAGGTTCTACCACTTGTTCCACCAGGAAGGAAGTCCAGGGAAGATGGATCACCCTACTCTGGCCAGGTACATTAAACTTTGGCAATATAAGCAGGGAAATTAGGGGTTACTTGCCTCTAATTTGCTTCTGCTACCTTGTTAGAGAACATACTACATTTGAATGATAAGTGATAACAATCTGCCATAAACTTTCCTCTGTCCTTGGTGAAGTAGCCATGGTCAAGTGGCCAATTTTACTAGGTCTCATTCTTACTCTGTCATTGATCAAATATCCATGTTTCCATACACATCCTATATGGTTAGTGTCTGGAAATTCTTTATAAATCAGTTTAGTATCCCTTGGCACGTTAATTGAATACCTGTCCTTGAATTTTATACCTTTATATTACTTTGTATGTGATGTAGGTACAAATACCATAATTCCAGGAGCTGCTAGATGAGTGATATGTGTACACTGTCAAGGTTAATAATACAAACAGAAGCTGATTTGAGTGCTTCAAATTTGATCGATGGGAAATCCAGCCGCCTAGTCAATGCAGCGAAGATGTTGCAGGGCAGGCTAAATCTACATGAGCTACTTGGCCATGTGGTACACTGTATTTTGATGAAGGCTCACTTTGAGATTATAAAAAGGGTTTTAGAGTCGCATGAAAAGGAAACAAACCTGTTGTAGGAACAATATAGATCCACATGATCTCCTTGGCATCGTGGCTCATCGTTATTAGACAAGCACTCACTTTGAGGTTTAAAAGGGGTGGGTGGGTGGAAAGAGCCTTAGAGAAAGAGAGGAAGATTGATAAAGAGCTCAATGTAATTTCTAGGAAACAATCAATCGTCAAATTGGACCGATCCTTTGAGTGCCCACCACAACCTTTACCATCACGCCCCACAACATAACATCAACTCTATATCAATTCATCATGGATGAACTTCCAACAACTAGCTTGAGCACACCCACTTTTATCGGGATCCTCTAGAGTTTGAAGGATCTCATCAATTTTACTATCCGTCTAAGGGTGTAAAATAGTGCTAAGCCTCAATTTGTCTCCAACACCCTTAGAGATTGCAAAAATCCCAAGATAAGTATAGGATCTCGATTTGATATGCATCAAGAGGTAACCTGTGCACTTTTACTGTTTCCCTATAATATAAATCGACTAGATAATCCAAAGAATTTGTTTGGCAAAAAAATAGAATGTGAGTTTCGAAACTGACAAGCATGAGTAATCTTTTCTGTGTTGCCTATGTCAACCCTGTACTTATAATTTATATTTGCTACCTTGCTTCTCCAAAATTTAATTGAATTAATTATGTAATTATTTAATTTTATTTTTATAAGTAAATAAGTTAAGTGATTCTCTTCGAATTATTTGTGAGGTGTCCTTCCTGGTGCTGAATCACTCTCTATACAATTCACTCTTATTTTGCAACTTAACCCATGTCTAACATAGGTGAATACATGAATGATTATCAATTTCTTTATTCATTTATTCTAGAAAAGGAACATCATTAACTTTTCTCCATCATGCATGATTTGACACAATTGGTGGGGAAGATAATATCAAACGCTATGATCTAGAGTTGTACCTTGTATATGGTGGAATGATTTGTGAACAAATCTTTATGTGCTCTGCTGTTATTGAGTCACATGAATATTTGTAATGCAGGATGCAAATTGTGGTAACACGCTATTGATTTCTCTTGAGGAGTTAGTCAAGGATGGTTTATTGTTGAAGGAAGAACTTCCGGAACCAACGTGAGCTTACTAATTTCTTAGTTTAGATTATATTTTTGTACACTGATGTTCTCACATTTATTTTAAAATTGCAGGGATATGGAGCATGTTGACTTTGAAGCAGTTGCAATGCTGAAGGACCCTTTGGTCGCAAAAGTGGGTAATTCTTGCCTATATTGTTGCTTTTATACATACTTATTCTTTATGCCAAGCAAAAACTGGTATCTTCTTGGCTTGTCATATATGTAGAACATGTTGAGAATGCCAGGTATTTATCTTCATAATCTTAATTTAGTCTTTTGGTGTAATATCTTAGCTTAATACGGCATTTTCAATTTATCAACAATAGGCTAAATGGAATGGAGCTGTACAAGTAATTCCTTAAATGGGTTGGCGCACTTTATTACTTTATCCCTGTACCACTTTTATTAGTCATACAGAGATGAACTTTATACTAGAAATACTATTACTCCTTGATAATCACTCCATTGCAACCCTTCTTTCATTTGACCAGTATATGCGAGGAAACAATTCCCAGTACTTCCTCAAATAAATTCTTTTTTCCTGCTATATAGTTCTTCTGAGCCTATCACTTTTTTCACCATGAAATCCTTTGATTCAACAAATTACACCTTTAACATCTCTACGCATCAGAACAATAAATTATTTGGTTACCACCATCTGCATAACTTTGCGGAACAGAATTTGGAACATCAAAGACTAGTTCAGCAAGTATTAAGAGGTAAACCCAAGGATTAAAGATGTCCTGAGACAACAATTTGCTCATGGTCCTCAATGACGGTGAAGGCTTCACTCGTGGTTTGCCACGACAACAATGGCTCGTCTCTTGGTCTATGATGCTTCAGCGAAGTCCCAGACGATGTTATCACCTTCTGCTCTTTCCCCCTTCTTTTCTTCTGCCCACTCGGCACACCCGCCAGCATTGGCACCTGATAGGTTCGACACTTCTTGAGTCAGCTGGGGATTGAAACCATGATTTGGTTAGCTTCGGTGAACCTTTGTTAAGTTATTGATTAATATAGAAAGTTATTTGTAGTAACACCTAGAATTTACTGATGTCTTATTTTTCATATTTGCGCTACCACTATGGACGGGTAAAAGCCATAGTTTAACTAGTTTGGATCAATGCATTTTTTTATCAGGCAGCTGAAAGACTTCTTCTAAGTCAAGGTATTCTTAAACGTCAATTCTATGATTTTCGAAGGGATCCTGGAATTTCTGGTATATCCGTCAGCACCATTGTTTCTCCTGCTTATAGATTGAATTCCATCATTCTAACCGACCCCAGACATCTTTCATGTCATTCTATTCAGGTTGGCTTGAAGATGCAGCTCTATTCGCAGCAATTGATAACAGTGTTAATGCATTTTCCTGGAATGAATGGCCTGAACCGTTGAAAAATCGTCATCTCGCAGCTTTGGAGGATGTGTATCAAAAACACAAAGACTTTGTAACAACCTTTTACAAAATTAGCCAAAGTTCAGTTTTTTCATCTTCATATACTTTTCTTTAAAGTATTCTTGCTATGCTCCTGATAATGCAGATAAATATATTTATCGCTCAGCAGTTCTTGTTTCAAAGACAATGGCAAAGGGTTCGTCAGCATGCACAGACATTAGGAATTAAAATTATTGGAGACATGCCTATTTATGTAGGTCATCATAGTGCAGATGTTTGGGCTAATAAGAAATCATTTTTACTGGTAACTACGTTAGCATTTTCAAGCCATTGAAATTAAACTTTCTTGCATACATTAATTCTTCTTTTCTGTTCTGGTTTGTTCTCTGGTTCAGGATAGAAGTGGTTTTCCTAGACTTGTAAGTGGTGTCCCACCTGATGCCTTCAGTGAAACTGGGCAACTATGGAACAGGTTCACATCCTTTGATGTAATAACATCTTATATATATATATATATTTGCTTATATAAAGGAACTCAACTTTCTCAACCACCACCACAAATTACATCATCCTATAGTTTTATTGATGCTCAGTCCAACTCCTAAATTTTAGATAGTTCCACCGTTTAAGTGCCTATGGTCACTAAAATGTATCATTCTAGATGTCAATCAATAATGATATTGTGTTGACGATCTCAATCATTATAGAAATAATATGATTGCGAAAACAATCCAGGCATGGTAAGTTATTAGCAATTGAAATCAATTTCTGATGTTATAATTATCGTCATTACCCTCTGACAAACTCGACAAGGAGATGTCGAATGTTGAGTTTGGTTGCCAATTTATTGAAACATCTTCTCCGACTATATGACCAATTAAATCTTCTGGAGCAATAACTACCAGTATGACCAACGATGCAACAGATCTTACATTGTGCTAAACTTTGCTTTTGATGGAAGAGGACAGCAACTAGAAGAAGGAGATGAGGAGCTGCTGTTGATGGTTGGAATCTGATCTGTTGCTAGAAAAAAGAGCAGCAGAGAAAGGAGGCTGTAGTTTGCTGCTGCTGGATTTCTGAAAGAGTGCAGCGAACTTGGTGGTTTGGGAAAAAGAACAAGAGTTACGGCTGCAATTCCAGTGGTTGAAATTGAAAGAGAAGTTGTTGGTGATTGCTGGAGAAGCTGAAGGAGGGCTGCTGGTGGCTAGAAGACAATAAAGATGACGCTGCTGTTGGTTAAATACTGGAAGACGGGCTTAAAGGACAGCAAGGATGCCACTGCTATTCGTGGCTGGAATTTGAGGCACTTGAAAAGGAAAAAAGGAAGAAGTAGAAGAGGTGGAATTTGTTGATGCTATTGAGAAGAGAAGATTTCTGGATTGATGTTGGAAGAAGAGAGAGGAAGTGGCAGCAGTGAGTTTGGGAGAAACTGAGTAGAAGATGTAGAAAGAAAAAAAGAATTGATGCTGTGAAGAGAAGAATTGAGGTGGGAAGATGCTGTTGCTGGAAAAATTAAGGGAGAAAAGGATTAAGAGGAAGAAACTTGTTGCTTTCTGGAAAAATAGGAGGGAAAGTTGCTGTTGTTGGGAAGAAACTGAATTGAGGAAAACTGCTTGTGATTGCTAGAAAAGGGCAACACTTTGTGGAAGGCTGCCGACGGCTGGACAAGGGCAGCAAGGTGCTGCTACTGCAGTTTTAAAGAAAATAGAAGTGCTGCTGGGGGAAAAGGAAAAGCATGGGGTGGCTGGCTTTTGTAGGCGACGAGGGTTCAGCTGATGGAAAAAGCTGGAAGTAAGGATGAAGGAGAATAAAAAGGGAAAGAAAGAAGATAGGAGAGCAGGGTGCGTGGAAAGGAGAAAGAAAGAAAATCACAGCGAGGAGGAGCTTCAACGTGTGCCTTGTGGTGGCAGTAGAAAAGAAAACACAGAGTAAGGAAGCAATTTCAGGCATTTTTTTATTTTTATTTTTTTCACATCAAGAAGCTCTATTGCTTGCTGGAAATAAAGAAGGAAGGTTGCTGGGATGGAGAAGGGGAAAAGGAGAACTAAATACTGGCAGGAAGAAGTTGGCTTCTTGCTGGAAAAATTAGGAGGAAGCTACTGCTGTTGGTGGAAGAGGAGAAAGATTGCTTGCAAACTACTGAAGCTGATTTAGGGTTTGCTGATTTTGGTGCTGGAATTTGGGAAACGAGGCTGAGGTTGGCTGCTACTGATGGCTAGAATTTAGGATGAGGAAAGCTGCTCTTGAGAAGAAAAGAAAGGAGCAACTGAACCTTGTGCTCGTTTACTGGTTTAAGAAGGGAAAGGTCTGATGTTGTTGCTTGCTGAAAAGAGGATGTTGTTTGCCTGTTCCGATCTGTCACTGGAAAAAGAGCAGCAGAGAAAGGAGGCTGTAGTTTTGCTGCTGCTGGATTTCTGGAAGAGGGCAGCGAACTTGGTGGTTTGGGAAAAAGAAGAAGAGTTACGGCTGCAATTCCGGTGGCTGAAATTGAAAGAGAAGTTGTTGGTGATAGCTGGAGAAGCTGAAGGAGGGCTGCTGATGGCTAGAAGACAATAAAGGTGTCGCTGCTGTTGGTTAAATACTGGAAGACAAGCTTAATGAACAGCAAGGATGCCGCTGCTATTCGTGGCTGGAATTTGAGGTGCTTGAAAGGGGAAAAAAGGAAAAAGTAGAAGAGGTGGAATTTGCTGCTGCTATTTAGAAGCAAAGATTTCTGAATTGACGTTGGAAGAAGAGGGAGGAAGTGGCGGCAGTGAGTTTGGGAGAAACCGAGTAGATGTAGAAAGAAAAGAAGAATTGATACTGTGTAGAGAAGAATAAAGAGGAGGGATTGAAGCTTGCTTCTATTGGTGAAGGAGCAAATTTTGAAGGTGCTTCTTTGGCTTAGATGTAGTGGCACATAGAGCTTTTTCCTGAATTCGGATTGAGCAATTGAGAAGGGTTTAGGATAGCTTCGCAATTGATTTGGTGGGAGATGAACGATGCTGAAGGCACTGAAGATATTAGGAAGAAGGGAAGAGTGATGATGTTGTGGATTTGAGAAGCTCAATTAGACAGGGGAAAGGAAGAGTAGCAGAGAAGGAATTAAAAAGAGAAAAAGAAAGAAAATGAACAAGAATTAAGCATAGGACATAGTCCATAAAAGAAACAGAGGAGATGAAAGAAACAAAAGAGAGTTTTTTTTAAAAAAAAATTTAGCGCTATAAATCACCATCAAACCAGAAAAACTGAGGCGGCGGTTGTTGGAAAGTTCTTGATGGCAGCTATTAATGACGGGAAGAAGAAGGAAATATGTTGCTACTGCTGGATTTCTTGAGAGAAGAAAGAAGAAGATAGGAAGGAGAAGAAGAGAGGGCAGGAAGAGGGAGGAGCTGTAGAGCAACCTGTTGTTGCTGGTTCTGGGAGAAGAAAAAGTAGGGATAGGTGTCAGGGTGGTGAATCCAGTGCATGGGTGATGAAGAAGGAGGTGGTGGCAGCAGATTTGGGAGAAACCACGGAAGGAATAGGAAAAAAATTGGAGAAAAAGGGTTTTGGAGAAGAAGAAGTTGGTGGGAAGATGCTGTTGCTGGAAAAATTAAGGGAGAAAAAGATTAAGAGGAAGAAACTTGTTGCTTGCTGGAAAAATAGGAGGGGGAGTTGCTGTTGTTGGGAAGAAACTGTAATTGAGGAAAACTGCTTGTGATTGCTAGAAAAGGGCAACACTTTGTGGAAGGCTGCCGATGGCTGGAAAAGGGCAGCAAGGTGCTGCTACTGCAGTTTTAAAGAAAAGAGAAGAAGTGCTGCTGGGGGAAAAGGAAAAGCATGGGGTGGCTGGCTTTTGTAGGCGACGAGGGTTCAGCTGATGGAAAAATCTGGAAGTAAGGATGAAGAAGGAGAATAAAAAGGGAAAGAAAGAAGATAGGAGTGCAGGGCGTGTGGAAAGGAGAAAGAAAGAAAATCACCACGAGGAGGAGCTTCGACGTGTGCCTTGTGGTGACGGTAGAAATGGAAATAAAAACACGGAGGAGTAAGGAAGCAATTTCAGGCATTTTTTTATTTTTATTTTTTTCACAGCAATAAGCTCTATTGCTTGCTGGAAATAAAGGAGGAAGGTTGCTGGGATGGAGAAGGGGAAAAGGAGAACTAAATACTGGCAGGAAGAAGTTGGCTTCTTGCTGGAAAAATTAGGAGGAAGCTACTGCTGTTGGTGGAAGAGGAGAAAGATTGCTTGCAATCTACTGAAGCTGATATAGGGTTTGCTGATTTTGGTGCTGGAATTTGGGAAAAGAGGCTGAGGTTGGCTGCTACTGATGGCTAGAATTTAGGATGAGGAAAGCTGCTCTTGAGAAGAAAAGAAAGGAGCTACTGAAACTTGTGCTCGTTTGCTGGTTTAAGAAGGGAAAGGCCTGATGTTGTTGCTTGCTGAAAAGAGGATGTTGTTTGCCTGTTCCGATCTGTCACTGGAAAAAGAGCAGCAGAGAAAGGAGGCTGTAGTTTTGCTGCTGCAGGATTTCTGGAAGAGGGCAGCGAACTTGGTGGTTTGGGAAAAACAAGAAGAGTTACGGCTGCAATTCTGGTGGCTGAAATTGAAAGAGAAGTTGTTGATGATTGCTGGAGAAGCTGAAGGAGGGCTGCTGATGGCTAGAAGACAATAAAGATGTCGCTGCTGTTGGTTAAATACTGGAAGACGGGCTTAAAGGACAGCAAGGATGCCGCTGCTATTCGTGGCTGGAATTTGAGGCGCTTGAAAGGGAAAAAAAGGAAAAAGTAGAAGAGGTGGAATTTGCTGCTGCTATTTAGAAGAAAAGATTTCTGAATTGATGTTGGAAGAAGAGGGAGGAAGTGGCGGCGGTGAGTTTGGGAGAAACCGAGTAGAAGATGTAGAAAGAAAAGAAGAATTGATACTGTGTAGAGAAGGATAAAGAGGAGGGATTGAAGCTTGCTTCTGTTGGTGAAGGAGCAAATTTTGACGGTGCTTCTTTGGCTTAGATGTAGTGGCACATAGAGCTTTTTCCTGAATTCGGATTGAGCAATTGAGAAGGGTTTAGGATAGCTTCGCAATTGATTTGGTGGGAGATGAACGATGCTGAAGGCACTGAAGATCTTAGGAAGAAGGGAAGAGTGATGATGTTGTGGATTTGAGAAGCTCAATTAGACAGGTGAAAGGAAGAGTAGCAGAGAAGGAATTAAAAAGAGAAAAAGAAAGAAAATGAAGAAGAATTAAGCATAGGACATAGTCCATAAAAGAAACAGAGGAGATGAAAGAAACAAAAGAGAGTTTTTTTCAAAAAAAAATTTTAGCGCTATAAATCACAATCAAACCAGAAAAACTGAGGCGGCGGTTGTTGGAAAAGAAAGAAGAAAGGGTTGTTCTTGATGGCAGCTATTAATGACGGTAAGAAGAAGGAAATATGTTGCTACTGCTGGATTTCTTGAGAGAAGAAAGAAGAAGATAGGAAGGAGAAGAAGAGAAGGCAGGAAGAGGGAGGAGCTGTAGAGCAACCTGTTGTTGCTGGTTCTGGGAGAAGAAAAAGTAGGGATAGGTATCAGGGTGGTGAATCCAGTGCATGGGTGATGAAGGAGGAGGTGGCGGCAGCAGATTTGGGAGAAACCACGCAAGGAATAGAAAAAAAAAATGGAGAAAAAGGGTTTTGGAGAAGAAGAAGTTGGTGGGAAGATGCTGTTGCTGGAAAAATTAAGGGAGAAAAAGATTAAGAGGAAGAAACCTGTTGCTTGCTGGAAAAATAGGAGGGGGAGTTGCTGTTGTTGAGAAGAAACTGTAATTGAGGAAAACTGCTTGTGATTGCTAGAAAAGGGCAACACTTTGTGGAAGGCTGCCGACAGCTGGAAAAGGGCAGCAAGGTGCCGCTACTGCAGTTTTAAAGAAAAGAGAAGAAGTGCTGCTGGGGGAAAAGGAAAAGCATGGGGTGGCTGGCTTTTGTAGGCGACGAGGGTTCAGCTGATGGAAAAAGCTGGAAGTAAGGATGAAGGAGAATAAAAAGGGAAAGAAAGAAGATAGGAGAGCAGGGTGCGTGGAAAGGAGAAAGAAAGAAAATCGCAGCGAGGAGGAGCTTTGACGTGTGCCTTGTGGTGGCGGTAGAAAAGAAATGAAGTAACATGGAGGAGTAAGGAAGCAATTTCAGGCATTTTTTTATTTTTATTTTTTTCACAGCAATAAGCTCTATTGCTTGCTGGAAATAAAGGAGGAAGGTTGCTGGGATGGAGAAGGGGAAAAGGAGAACTAAATACTGGCAGGAAGAAGTTGGCTTCTTGCTGGAAAAATTAGGAGGAAGCTACTGCTGTTGGTGGAAGAGGAGAAAGATTGCTTGCAATCTACTGAAGCTGATTTAGGATTTGCTGATTTTGGTGCTGGAATTTGGGAAAAGAGGCTGAGGTTGGCTGCTACTGATGGCTAGAATTTAGGATGAGTAAAACTGCTCTTGAGAAGAAAAGAAAGGAGCAACTGAACCTTGTGCTCGTTTGCTGGTTCACGAAAGGGAAAGGCCTAATGTTGTTGCTTGCTGAAAAGAGGGAGAAATTCCTGCGGCTGGAAAAGGGCACTAGAAACAGTGAAAAGGGATGGGAGGAGAACTTTTCCCTCTTGGTTGGTGGCCTTGCATGGCTCCGGTGGTGGCCCCTGGGTAGCTCTGGCAGCGGCTGCAGCGACCAGGAGAACAAGGAAAGGAAAAAGGGGCCGACTATTCTGGAGATGCTGGAAAAGAAGTGGGGAGAGCAGGGTTGCTTGCTGGCGCTTATTGGAAGAAGAGAGACAGGACATTGGTGTTGATATGAGAGGAAGAAGAAGAGGTGGCAGCGTCGGTTTAATGACTCCGATACCATGTTGAAACTTAGGGAAGCAAACAAAAAAGAGAAGTAATTGCTTTCTTTATTATTAATTGTCGTAGTCTAACAAGCCTATTTCAGATTGTCAAGTTAATATATAAAAAATATTATGATAAAAATGGTAATAATAAATATGTATACGATCTCAATCATTATAGAAACAATGAAAATATGGTTGCGATCAGCAATTGAAATCAATTTTTGATTATTATCCTGGACTGCTATATGAGGTTTGTTTTTTTTTGGTTACCAAATGAGGTTTTTTTTTGGTTATTCACAATGCTAACTCTATGCTATATGATTGTAACATTGTTTTGACAGTTCAAGAGATAATGACAATCCTTTTTTTCTGATTTCCAGTACTTTAACATTTTGATAGTTTCTATTACATTGTTTCTTTTACTTCTCTGTTTGTACATATCACTATCTTCAGGTAGCAATCCAAGGTTTATTTATTTATTTATCTTTATATTTTTTACTATTTCAATTTTGGTTAAGTGTGCATGGGTCAAACCTCATTCATATTCACTCAACTATCGTAGTTAACTTCATGTTTTGAGAATTGGTTGTTCAACATTTTATAACCAATTTAGTGGCCTTCTGGGAAGGCTTTTGTTTGTTTATTTATTCATTTGTTTTTCTCTTTTGAAAGAAACTTTGTTGTCATTAATTATCAACTAGTGTAGAGTATCCATTTATTATCTTGGTTGTCTTTCACCACCAGTCCTTTGTATGACTGGAGGTCTATGGAGGAGAATGGTTTTGCTTGGTGGATACAGAGAATCAAGCGCGCTCTTGACCTCTATGATGAATTTCGGATAGACCACTTTCGAGGGTTAGCTGGCTTTTGGGCCGTCCCTGCAGGTGAATCCACTTAACTTGTGGCTGTTGTGTATCATATCAAGAAAAATACGGATTGCTAAGCATAAATTTGGTTGATTTACTGCCTGATGTTTGTTTGTCTAATTTGTAAATGTGCAGAATCTAGCATCGCAATGTTTGGAAGCTGGAAAGTAAGCATCATTTGAATTGTTCATACAATTGCATGCTAGAAGACAAGTTATATCTTTGTTGCTTGATTTCCATTAGGCTGGACCAGGGAAAGCTTTCTTTGATGCTGTCTTTAAAGCTGTTGGGAACATTGAAATAATTGCAGAGGACTTGGTATGCTTCATCAATTGTGTTTTTCTTGGAGACTGCCCTATGTGCCATTTGTCTGAGTACCTCATGTCATTTTAAGATGTTTTTTATTATTATTTTTTCAACTTAGCCATAATATTTTTTATTTTTTCCTTTTAGGGGGTAATAACACAAGATGTGGTTCAGCTAAGGAAGGATATCGGTGCTCCTGGCATGGCGGTTCTCCAGTTTGGTATACAATAAGTTAACCATTTTGTGATCATGATGCTCTATATCTTGACATTAGCGAAGTAGTTACTATTTTTATTGGTTTGATTGCTTGTCTAGCCTTCGGAAGTAATGCAGATAACCCCCACCTGCCTCATAACCATGAAGAGCAACAAGTTGTATATACAGGCACACATGATAATGATACAGTGAGGCTCCTTTGTTCTACTCTTCTTTGACTATCTATCAAAGCTAAGAATAGAATATTTAAGAAATTTGTAGTTTACCTTGATATAAAATAATAAATCTTGATATCAAGCTATGCTGCAAACTCCAGGCCTTAGTCTTACTTGATTCTTTGCATGTTTCAGATCGTAGGATGGTGGGAGGCCATAGGTGAGGCAGAGAAGGATACTGTGAGTACTTGCATTATTTTTCTAGATGAAATATTGTCATGACTCCTTCCTAAGTTTCTTTATTTGTTGATGTCTTGATTGTTGATTATGCAGGTGAGGAAGTATCTTTCATTGGCTGATGGCACTAATATATCATGGGCTATGATTCAATGTGCTCTCTCTTCAGTAGCACTGACTTCTGTCATAATGATGCAAGACATCCTTTGTCTAGGAAGTAATGCTAGGATGAATACACCCGCAACACAGGTTAATCGGGTTCTAGTTCGGTTCTTTATTGCAGACATAGTCACCAAAGCTTCTTTCTGAAATTATTCCTATCCAACCATTTGGAAGTTACAAGTTACTATGACTTTAATATGAGATCTTGCACCATTTTTTTGCAGTTGGGGAACTGGAAGTGGAGGATACCAAGTTCGACGACGTTCAACAACCTAAAACCTGAAGCAGAGAAGCTGAAGGGCCTCATTTCTATGTACAACCGGCTGTGATGCTAAATTAACCTCGTGCACATGTGGGTTCATCTAAATCAGGCTTTCTATATTTTCATTTGCTTGAGTTTTGTTTTTTATTCCCATTTTGCTCTAGAGGGAGAGTTGAATGGAAATCAAGCACAATAATAAGACTTCGAGTGAGCATATATTTACATTTTACATCACACACACATATATATATATATTGTTAATTTGTATAGCAAAGTTATATTGGCTCAGGCAAATTTATGATAGGGCTCTCCATGATATCAGTCACCATTAGTGCTTGTTATGTCCTGTATGATCATATGGTTTCTGGTATTTTCATTTAGCGACGGTTGTTGTATGAAAATTAAGTACAATTGTAGGATGGATGGATGGATGGATTCAATTATTCTGGGGTTAATCACTAGGACAGGACGTATTGCCTTTAATTTTTGTCTCCATGCTCTTGACCTATCAACTCCCTCCCTACCTTCCATCACATCCCAATTCCCACCCCGTTCCTCGACGACTGGCTGCTCTGTGAATTACAAATCCGTAAACTTGATTGGTCCACATCTTCTGAAACCCAATGACCAATTGGATCTTTCATCTATCTTTCCAATGGAACTCTGACCTCTATCTCTCGACCTTTTATGTCTCTTTGCTCTCTCTTTTTCACGCATCGATCGCCTCCTTTTCCTTCCTCGCTTCCTTTCCCCAGCCTTTGCTTTGCAGAACGTTTTAGAAAGCGGAGCCAACATCGGAGAGAGAGAATTTTGATTTTCAACGAGCATGGCGTCCTCCTACAGCGGCAGCTTCCAGTCTTCGAGCAGTGGCGGCGGCGGCGGCGACAACGACGACCATGACTCTCTCGGCGACTCCTTGGCTTCCTTCTTAAACCCACCCGCAACGCCGCCACCGGGTCCTACTACTGTCTTCGATTCTTTCTCCCCTTATCTCGCCTCTTTCCCTTTCTCCTTCCCTTTTCCCCCGCCGCCGGAGCATAACTCTCTCAGCCTCGACTCCCTGTGGCCCAAGCCTATCCACCACTCGTCTCCTCCTTTCTCCACCAACTCCACTTCCACTGCCGCCCTGCCGGCGGCCTCCGCTCCTCCTCCTCCTCCTCCTCCTCCCCCGTCCGCTGCACCCGATGTGCCCAGGGGGTCCAAGAAGCGGTCCAGGGCCTCGAGGCGAGCTCCGACCACTGTACTCGCCACCGACACCTCCAACTTCCGCGCCATGGTGCAGCAGTTCACTGGATTCCCGACGCCGCCCTTCGCCACTGCCGCTGCTCCTTCAGGGTCCTTCTCTCGGCCTCGACTCCATCTTTACGACTCCGGCGCCGCTTCCATCTCCACGTACCTTCCTAAACCTCCCTTCCCTTCTTCCTCTTCCTTCTTCCTTCTTTAGAACCGCTCCTCTTTCCAATCTAAACGGTATCGCCGCCGCTGTTTCTTCATGTAGCTCTAATCCCATCTTTGATGGTCAAAATCCTAAATTTGCCCCTCCGACTGCAAATTTCGTCTCTCAAACTCTGCTCCAATCTGCGACGAGCCTGGTCGGAGACCGTTCGAACTACGCCATGGAAGAAGGCGGCCTTGGCAGCCTCATTAAATCCGCACCCCCGAAAAAGCACGGTAAATCCGAGGCCAATTAATCGACCACAGAGGCTCCAGGAACCGACACAGGAAGATGCAGAGCAGCGCCGGGCAAAATCTCTCTCTCAAGAAATCAAGGCGATCAACTAAAGCTCGTCGAGCGAGTGAAGAAGAATGCTAATTTGCCAGCAAACAATAATCAATCCCTCACCAACTGGTAATCAGCAAGACTATGATCCTGTTCGATCTCTGTCTGTTTCGATCGCCACTCTACTACAATTACTGATTCAGCTAGCTCTTGTATTTCCTTCATCATCGCGTGCTATAAATCTCCTTTGTAATGCCATGATAGTTTTGAACTTTAAAAAAATTATCAAGTATAATCATACCGAGCGGATGAACTGCACATGCGATGCAGTAAAAAGGCAAGGACTGGCGATTCCGAATCTCTGTATCGAGAGGGAGCGGGATGGTACGTCGGGCATGCAATAATTACTGGGGGTATAGGAGTCCCTCCACTTCTCTATAAAGCCCGGCAGATCATTCCGCTTTAATTAAAGAGGCGATAATTAGCCGTGCAAAGTCACATGCAGATCCTACTCTAACGCCCTTGGAGCTCCGCTGCGGCATCAATCGATTTCCTTGATCGCATCGCCCGAAGCCCAAAGGTGTGTCGGCATGAATGCAGATTGGAGCAGCGTGGCCAATTCAAGGGGGGCGTAGTTTTGTTTCCTCCGTAAAGGCGTACGATCGCCCAAAGCGTCCGACTTCGAGTTTGCCATTGAATCGTAGATGAAGAAGTATAAGATTTGTGTAGTTGATGTGGAATCTGGATTTATGGTGGCTGACGACCCACGCCGATGGCGCAGGGCCTGCAGCAGCGAAGCGAGGGCGTGCGCGGAGCAAGTGCAGGCGAGTGCTGCTGGGAGGGGGGAGAACGATAGAGCTGCTAAACAATTAATCTATTTAACAAGCTTTTGGATATTGTGCCATTCATATTGACAAATTTATGCTCCAAATTTAACAAGCTTTAATTGCCTTATGCTCCATTTTTTAGTTTTATATATGATCCTTTATTATTAATCTTTAAACTCCATTGGAAAGGACAAAATAAAAATTAAAAAAAAGTTTTTGGATAAAAATCAAGAGGGCGTTTCAGTTTTTTCAAAAATTCATGTGTCTTCATCCACCAATAACCCATATATAATTATTCAACTATTCTATTCTTATTATTATATTTCTTCTATATCTCATTTAAATTTTGAATTGGAGGTGCAATTTAGTAACTATGAAATCGTAGTTGCTGCAATGTAAATATTAGATGAACAAATAAAATTCAAATTGCAGTAGTTACGAAATCAGAATTACTACAATAGTTATAGCAGATATGGTTTCGTATCTACTACAACAATTGTAGCAGCTACAATTTCGTAATTGTTATAACGTGAATGATAGGTGAACATAATTAAATCCATATTATAACAGCTACGAAATCATAGTTGTAACAATGTGAATGTTTTTGAATAAGTATATGCTATAACAACTATGAAATTATAACTATTACAATAAGAATAATTTTAAATAAGTTCAGTATGTTTTGTAGTAACTATAAAATCATAGTTGTTATAATATGTATAACAACTATGATTTCGTAGTTATTACAATGTACTCAATTGATTCAAGATTTAAACGAGAGATAATAATAAAATAAAATATTAGAGGGTAATTGAGTAATTTATTATTTTAATTACTAATGAGAGGAAATATTCGTGGATAAACAAAAATAACAAAAGGAGAGCGTCCGTGATGATTCCAAAAAATGCTAAAGGTGCTCTTTTAACTTTTGTTCAAAGTTTTTTACAAAATTAATTTTTTTAACATTTATTTCATGGGGAAAAAATGAACTACTCGTTCTTTTCATTGTTTATCTATTATAAAATCAACATCAAGTGGACCTTATAAAATCATAAACTCCTATGTGCAATCATAAATTTGATGACATTAGTTGTTATAATTAATATGTGTATCCAACTAATTATGAACCTAATTACTCTAATTTATAATTATAACAGCAATAGTAATTATAATTATAGCGGCTCTATAACATGGAAAGATATTTTTGCAATAAAGATACGATGAAATATTTATATATATATATATAGAAAAAAAAATTGCTCTCGGGACACAACTGTGAAATGCTCTAGAAGAAGGAAAGAAGGGAAAAGGGAGGCGGTTGAATTACTCTAAAAACCCTAAACTTTGGAAGTTACTCTTAAAAACGTGTATCTTCCGCACTAAAGAAGCGTAGCGAGAAGCGGAGTGCGCGCTTGCTTCGGTTGGATGGAAAACTTGCAGCGTGCGCTCGCGTCTCGTGGCTTGGCGGTGGCGTCGATCCCCGGCAAAGGCCGGGGCTTGGTTACCACCCGCGACTTCGTTCCTGGTGTGTCCCTGTTACCTGATTCTGTTCTCCTCCCGATTCTCTCTTCCTTATCAATTATCTCCGTTAGCATTAAACTGGACCCTTGAGTCTCGGTCGCCCATTTGATCCACAAACGCTTGACGAAAAGCCTCTGCCCGATTTGAATTTTGGTTCTTTGTACCAGTTATGCGAAAGTAAGGTTTTACAAGCTAATTGATGGATTATCTTCCAGGTGATGTGATCGTTTTTCAAGAACCCTATGCGTCTGCGCCAAACAAAGTTTCTGCTAGTTCGATCTGTGATGGATGTTTTACCCCCAACAACCTAAGAAAATGCTCGGCCTGTAAGGTTGCATGGTATTGTGGAAATACTTGTCAGGTATTTTTCGGATTGGAATACTGATTGGTTTCGACATGGAGTTAACTTTTAGGTCCTTTTTTCGCTTTCTGTACTAATGTTTTTAGGAAGCATTTCAACAGGGGAATTATGTAGTTGTAGGTACTGGATGCTCTATTTAATCTCATCCATATGACGGGTTGTCTGCACTAGCTAGACAAGTAGATAGACTTTGTTTTTTTTTTCTGTTGATATAAATTCTTGAAATACTGACCTTTCACTATAGGTACATATGGAGATTGGTATAAGGAAAGTATAAGCTCTGGTGATATTGTGATTGAAGTTTGGTAGAGTTTTGAGAGACCAAGCCATAATGTGGTTAACTAAGTTGTTTAACAAAACTTGAGAATTATGAAGACGTCTGAAGGATAAACGAAGATTTTCTAAGATCAGTTTCTAAAGATAGAACTCATATACAATGTTGATCTAATTAAAGGTGATTTAAGAGATCTGAATATACTAGCTCTAGATTATGTCATAGAGTTAAATAAAAGGGAGACATTAAACTACCTATGGTTGCATATATTAAGTTACCTTTTCTGGTCTACTCTAAACCGAAAATTGCTTGAATGCTGTTGAGAAAACAAGAAAGTTAGGTGAGTCTTATGACTAATAAAACTATTGGTTTTCTTTCTTCATTGCATTGGCGACTTCCAACGCTAGCCATGCTACTTAAGGTGATTGTTTAATAAGATGATTTGCCAGTAAATAATTATAGTAAATCTCAGTTGCTATAACCATAGTGGTCCAATATGTATGCTAATTTATTAGCTTTTCCGTGTTTTACATTCTCAGAGATCAGAATGGAAGTTACATCAACTAGAATGTAGAGCTCTTGCTTCCCTTAGTGATGACAGAAGAAAGCTGCTTACACCTACTGTACGTCTAATGGTTAGACTTATATTGAAGAAGCAACTGCAAAATGAACAGGTTGGTTCATTGCACCTTCTATTTCTTATTTTAGCTGGTAGGTTGAATTAATCTTGATTACTTATTTTCCTACAATATGTTGCACATTTGAAAACTGCAGCTGTTGCAGAAATGGGCATGTGGCTTATCTTTTTTTTTTCCCTGCATAAATTGGACTTTATTTTTTAACTTGTAGTTTTTTATTGAATTTTTCTTGGCAAACAACTTTATGTTCCTGCAGCAAATTTAAACGCTTTAGAGGTTCTTATGCTTCTCCAGAAGTAATAACTGCAATTCTTCTTCAGTAAAATGTTAACAAATTGTTGTTTTTGTTGGTAAAGGAGACTAGCTGTGTTTGGTTTAGGAAAATTTTATTGTTATTTTTCAGCTTTTGTTCTCAAATTCTAGAAAATAGTTTATAGAAAAATGTGGAAATTTATATCGAATTATCCCTCAACAAAAAATTTATCTCTCAAACTTTTTGTGAGAAAAATAAAATTGGAAATTTATTGACTAGTACCTTCATACTTAGATTTTTCTTCAAGGATTTATACAAATCTCAATTACAAATTATCATTTGTGACAATTGGCCTAGATGGAATCAGCACAACAACCATTCTAAATGATGAAATTTAAGAATTATTTGAGTGGCAATGAATTTCATTTAATCTTTTTTTTAATCATGGTTATATTTGCTTGTTGAATTTATGTTTTCTGTTAGGAGATGAACGTCCAACTTCTATTGTAGTAGATAATGTATGAATACGGTTGTTGGTTAATTAATATATTTTGGTTATGACTTATCCAACTATCTATTCTTATGCTTAGGTGATTCCGACAACTGCAATGGATAGCTACAATTTGGTGGCAACTTTGGAGTCTCGTATCCTGACATATTCAGTTATTCACTATTCATTTATTGCTACCTTTTTTCTGTCGTGTAATATTCCCTTGGTCACTGTTTAATTAATAAAGTGCACGAACCAAGATATCTCTAACATCAATGAAGAGCAACTTGTGCTTTACGCACAAATGGCGAACCTCGTCAAGTTGGTACTTCCTTCCCTAGATGTTGATTTAAAGGAGATTACACATAATTTTTCTAAGGTAAACACAATTTATTGCTGCCATCAATCATAATGCTATGCCATTCAATATGATCAACTAAATTTACTACTAAGGCCATCTACCTCCAAGACTAGTCGAGCGAAGTCCGAACACTTAGATTACCAAAAAATGAAATAGAATAAATGTTTAACTTGTATTTTTCCTATTTTCAATAATCTTGGATCTCTGATTTTGTTTTTTCATCAGCTTTATCTTTTGATTTTCTTGTTTGTGGCATACATTATACATCTGGGTTATTCTTTTATGGTGTTTAGCTTTAAGAACGTAAGATAATATATTTGATCTGATGTACATGATGTAGCTCTCATGCAATGCTCATACAATCTGTGACGAGGAACTTCGGCCCCTGGGAACTGGTTTGTATCCTGTAATTTCAATGATTAACCACAGGTTGTCTACCTAGTTTTGTTTCTCTACACATCTGCTTGGTGATATACTTTTCAGTATTTAGTGAACTAACCTTCTGCCATGTCATTATCTTTTCAGTTGTGTTCCTAATTCTGTTTTGATGTTTGAAAATCGGGTGGGTTTTGTACGTGCTACAGAGCCTATAACTAAAGGTACCGAGGTAATATATATCCACCTATACTTTAGCAAACTTTTTCTTTCTATTATCCATCTATGTTGCCAGCAGTGAGACATGGCATTAATATGTGAAATTTCTTCTATTGTGTTTTTGTTTAACAGATCTTGATTAGTTACATAGAAACTGCAGCAACTACCGGTACAAGGAAGAAAGATCTGAAACAATATTTTTTTACTTGCACATGTGCTCGTTGTACCAAGGTATTTCTTTCCAGCAATTATATGTTCCATAGTTACTTTTCTTCTGTTTTGAATTATGGATAAGTCATTTTCAGTGAAGCAATGTAGTTTAGTATTTTTCATATCTGGCATGTTTAATTTTATTGTCTACACCTGATCTTGTAACTATTTTATCAAGAACTTACATGAGGAGCTTGAGCAAACTGCTATTCTCGAAGGTTTCAGGTGTAGGGACAAGCAGTGTAATGGCTTCCTCATTCTTGCTTCAGGTATGCCAGACGCTGCTAACTCTAAATCTGTTGATCATAAGTCCCTGTTTTATCCACATTCACTAGTTTGGATTACCACATCATTCACTTTGGTATTCCATACAGATAACCAATCTTTCACATGCCAGAAGTGTGGTACCATCAGGGATATGCTAGATATAGAAAAAATTGCTAGTGAAATTTCACTTGCTGAAGGGAAAGCATCATCTTTGATGTCCTCTGGTTGTATCCTTTTTTTGGTTGCTTGCTTGCGATGCATGATCTGTCTTTAATCCAGAGTCAGTTGCTTGGTGTTGTTAAATATCATATTATAATTGCTAGCACTTTGCCATAATTCTTCATTATGATAAACATAAAGAATCTTAATAAAATTAGATATTTCTGAAGCAAAAAATGTCTACAAGATTGTTGAGCAGCTGCAACTTAAACTCTGTCATCCCTATTCTCTCAATTTGCTGCGAACCCGTGAAAATCTTCTGAAGGTCTGAGTGCTATTGTGGCAACGTATCATAGAATGTGTTTTTTAATCTACCTTTAATGTCTACTGCCTCCACATTTATATTAAGCGATGCTTGCCTATTTGAATGAACATTCATAATTGATATCTGTTTCATTTACAGGTTTTGATGGAATTAAAAGATTGGAAAGGTGCCCTAGCATATTGCTGTCTGACAATTCCAATTTATGAAAGTACAGAGTTTTATCTTTTTTTTCAAAAATCACCTAAAAATAGCAACATTTTTTTTTCCACTTATCTCGTTGATGATATTTATGTTGTAAGTTCCCTTATGGCCTTGCTTCCCTATGCTTGCAATGGTACTAAGAATCATGCATGTTTGAGACATGATGAAAGAAAGTTGGTTTTGGCCAAGACCACATAAACTTAGAACTAGAAAGAATAGTTTGTTCTAATTTTAGTTCATGTGGTCCAATTAAAAACCCTTTTGTCAACTAAAATCTACTATAATATACATCTAATTGATATAATGCACATATATAAACATTGGTGGATTGTTTTGAATGACATTATATTAAATGTGGAAGTTTTAGCTTATGCAATCATTTCTTTCTCCTGCAGGGATCTATCCAGCTATTCATCCCATGATTGGCCTACAATTTTATACTCGTGGGAAGCTCGAGTGGTAAATGGCTATATTTCTTTTTCTTCTTCTCCATGAAATGTTCTAAATGACTTCATTATTGCAAATGCTCTTAGCTCCTAGTGAATTGTGCATTGAAATATAAGATGGCCGAGACATCCTTGAGGTCGAATCTGTAGGAATTCTTTTGTCCACGAAATATGCCAAGTTTTATTTTTGTACTTGAGTGTTTATTGTTCATGTGACAAGGTTCTTTTCAGGCTGCTAGAACTCACAGAAGATTCTATTAAATCGTTCATCAAAGCAATAGAGATACTAAGAATTACTCATGGGACTAGAACACCTTTCATGAAAGAGCTACTAAACAAGCTAGAGGAAGCCCGTGCTGAAGCTTCACACAAACATTCTGTCAGTGATTGAGACAACGGACTCCTGGAATGAGATCCACTACCATGTCTGGGCCAGCAAGATGTCATCTAAGGCAAGGACTTTGTTTCAAATCTTTGTTTGGTTTAGCAAATGCAATTTTGATATAGAGGGTTCGGTGCATTGCAAAATGTACTGCCAAATTTCACAATCACCAACTTTATTCTGTCAATATTGTGTCTGGTTGTTGCTAATCAAAGAACTAACAACAGAGTGAGACTTTTGGTATGTTTTGAAATGTGATGCAGATTAATGATAATGCAATCTTAATGGTATGTTTTTGACAGAATCTCCCTTTAGTTCTTGTAAAGTTTGCTATGTTGAAGATTTGGGGTATTAGATATGTGTTTAGAGTTGTTGATTCAGCTGCCGGATACTTTGCTAATTGGGCATGCACGAGTATAACTCAGATCGAAACTTGGTTGAACAAGCTTGAACTATGCTAGCCAAGGCACGACTCATTGACACCTCTATTTACAAAGCAAGAGCTAACCTAGCGTCGAAATGTCTTATCCCAAGTGATAAATTTGGAAATATATGATGCCTGAGGTTCCGGTTCGAGTTCTCTTACTAATATGTAATTGTCAATTTACTTCTTTATAGATGGTCATAGGACCGATCGTGTGGAATGATAGATTTTACCTTCTTTTTTTTTTTTGGTTGCAGAAAAGAACTAACCTAGCTGGAAGATGATGTGCTACCCTCACAGGAAAAATCTATTAACTTGCTCAGCTTCTCTCGTTGACTTAGTCCATCTATCTTAGCATTTCTTGTTTGGACTTTTCGATTAAGTTTTGTTAGCAAGAAGGAACTGACAGCGTCCACTCATTGTTCTTTCTTCCTTTATCTATTCCGGTCAATCCTTAATTTCTTCATCTTCCTCCTCGCTCCACAATTTCCATTCCTCCTCTTGTTTTCATCAAGCCAATTAAGTACCTCCCTTTTCTTCTTCTGTTCTCGCAACCACTGTCTCAATATTCTTCGATACTATCATGCTCTTCTTCTGAAGCTTGACCGGGGCAAGATAATGGCAGATATTCAGTTGGGATCTCACACCGTAAAATCTCATGGAATGAAGGTGGCAACGTTCCATCTCCATGACTGGATAATACTACTGCTGCTTGTTGTGATAGAGGTCGTCTTGAATGTCATAGAGCCATTCCATCGCTTTGTGGGGAGGGACATGATGGCTGATCTGAGATTCCCACTTAAAAGCAACACAGTTCCAGTTTGGGCAGTTCCAGTAAGTTAATGTAATCTTATTCCCTCAATTTGGTCAACTTTCATCATCCTCAAGTGAATACTGACTGAAATCAACATTATGTGTTCTTCAGATTCTTGCCATTCTCTTGCCAACTATAATATTTTATGCAGTCTACTTGAGGAGGAGGGATGTGTATGATTTTCATCATGCCACACTGGGTTCGTCTTACTTGTCTTACCACTCTGTCCAATTTCTTTCTTGGTTTTCCAACAGAAGGTGGATTTGCAGGTCTTCTCTACTCTGTGCTTATCACCGCGGTGATAACTGATGCTATCAAAGATGCAGTAGGCCGACCTCGACCGGACTTCTTTTGGCGATGTTTTCCTGACGGCAAGGAGGTAGCTCATCAATCACATACTTTGTTCTCGAGCTTCAGACTAGGCATGGCTTAGTACTTGAATCGTCGATATGCACTGTAGGAGTATGATAATTTCACAACGAGTGTGATATGCCATGGAGAAAAAAGTGATATCAATGAAGGGCACAAAAGCTTCCCTAGTGGACATGCTTCAGGTAAGTGTTACAGAAACTCTTTGCATTGCGATACACTCTTTGCTGATCAAGTCAAGTCCATCTGCACACAGGGAGTTTTGCAGGACTAGGATTTCTTTCATGGTACCTTGCAGGAAAAATGCAAGCTTTCGATCGAAGGGGCCATGTTGCAAAACTTTGCCTTGTGCTTCTTCCTCTACTCGCAGCATCCCTCGTGGCCATCTCTCGAGTAGACGACTACTGGCATCACTGGCAAGATGTGGTTGTTGGTGGTTTGATAGGTTTGCATGTTTAAACTGGCTGTTGCTAACAAATCCTTCTTCAGATTTCAGAACAGAAAATACTTGTTATTTTGCAGGATTGGTAGTTGCTTCTTTTTGTTATCTGCAGTTCTTTCCACCACCATACGATGCAAATGGTATGCTGAAACCATAACTTTTCTAGGTGTTTTCTTAATGGAAAGCCACTAATGAATTTGAATTTTGGTTTGTATTGGAACTTAGGTTGGGGGCCTCATGCATATTTCCAGATGTTGGCTGAGACACAGAGTAAGAGTCAAGTTCCTAATGCTGCAAATCCTTCAGCAGGCTCTGAACCAGCATATACAGCCTATTCTGAACTTCAAGATGTTGGCACCAGAGATTCAGAGTTATCGCGGGAGATCAAGAAGGTCGCAAACTTTAGCCAAGCAGCATGTCTAGTTTGGAGTAATAGTAAAGTTGCTATCGTATAATCTTATAGTCTCGTATTCGAATTGCAAAAACAGTCTCTTACAACAACAACGAAGAATAAAATTACATACCAAAATAGCTTTAAAGTATTTTGTACTAAGCAGCTTCTCAAGCAATTTAGATTCATCTTTTTTTTATTAAAGATAGTATTGTTTTGTGAGGTGCCAAATTATGCACGGTGTTATTTTGATAATTTTTATTTTCTGCCTTTTTTTTTACACAGTTCGTGGTATTTTTAATCATAAATTAAGATAATTTTTATTATAGAGGGTGTTTCGCATGGAGAATTTTCTTTTAGGTGGTTGTACGATTTGGTGAGAATGTAGCTTGAAGCATTAATGGCCGCTTCTTCGTTGACAACGATCAACTTTCAAGATTTGACTTTTAACCAAGAGTTTAACTCAAATCTGGAATGTATCTTGAAAAATAAACGAAAATAAAATATTCCAAATTCTTGTGTTGAACATGCTGCAAAAGGAAAAGGAGATGGAGGCAGCGCATCTTGACTGCCCGGACTGGAAGCAATTGATCCACTGATTTCTTGTTCTTCCCTCTTGTTCGTCTTTCCTTATCCCACTTTATTCACCACTTTTGAGCGATTGAAGTAATTGTAGCAGTCGCTTTCGATCTTAATTTCTTCTTTTGTTTTTCTTTTCCTTCTTCAATTTGTTTTTTGGTTATTCTTTGAGTTTGGTGGAAGAATAGAAGAGAGGGGTGATAGATCAGTTCTGCCAGATGGGCTGCGTCCACAGCGGCTTCGGCGACGGCGATGGCAGGGGAGGCGGCAGCTGCATTGACGCCGAAGATGTCACTTTGGCGACCGGGAGAGGCGGCCGGGGAGTGGCGGCGACGGACGAGGTCACAAAGGGAAGTTCTTGGGAGAAGATGGCCTGGGGGACGAGCGTCATGCTTTCCAGGGCGAGCGCCGTGAGGAGGAGGCGGTGGCAGCGCCAGCGGAAGGGCGGGGAGGATGAGAACAAGTCGTGGTTGCTAGCGGAGGCTCGAGCGGATGCGGCGGCCGAGGCGGAGTCCGCGCATTCTTCGTTTCGGCTGAGCTTCGGCTCGCAGACGGAGGCGGAGGAGGTAATGGAAAAAGCTGCCACTCCGGCGGCCACGCCGGTGTTGCTGCTGGTGAATTTGGAGGATGAGAAGGAGGGATCAGGAAGGGGGAACGCCCATGCGTTAAAACTCAGGGAGCGGCAAGGGCTGGAGGCTCTAGAGCGGACCATATCATCTGCTACCGGAAATCTGTTGAGGTTCAGCTACTCGGAGATCTCGTCCGCCACCCGGGGCTTCTCCAAAGGTATCATTCCCCTCATGGCGAAGCTTATCTTTCTGGAATTGGGCGGATAATTCAAGTTTCACTGCTGTTTACAGGAAGAGAAATCAGCGGCGGAGGCCTCAGCCGGGTGTACAGAGGAAGAATTGGGGCTGGCCGGAGAGCGGTGGCGATAAAGCGAGTGGAGGGGCGGGATCGGGACAGTGCCAAGGCATTCTGCAGGGAGTTGATGATAGTTGCTTCTCTTCGCAGTCCATTCGTTGTTCCTTTGCTAGGGTTTTGCGTTGATCAAGAAGGTCTTTTCCTCGTCTACAAATATGTCTCTGGAGGAAGTCTGGATCACCACCTCCATCTCCAAGGTGCTCTCCTTTTCCCTTGCGTCGTCCATGGAAGGTGAATCAATTCTCCCTCACACAAACTACTCTGCTGAATTGCTGGGAAGTGCAGGAAAGATCAAGAAAAGCAGGAGGAAGGTGCTGTCCTGGGAGGCAAGGTACAAGGTGGCAATTGAAATTGCACGAGCAATTGAGTACCTACACTTCGGCACCGATAGGTGCATCATCCACAGAGACATCAAGCCTTCCAACATCCTCCTCTCCTCTAACAAGACCCCCAAAGTAAGCCCTAGTTCATCAGCTGCAGATTCAAAGTTCTCATTGTGTTGCTTCATTGTTCTTATCATCTTGAATTTAACCTGATGCCTGCCTATGTAGTCATCTTGATGTTTATACTTAGTTTTCTGGTGCCTTTCTAGCTAGTGTGCATTGATAGTTGGCGGGAGCTTCGTGCACGATACTACCCTTTTACGAGGAAATACAGTACAAAGGTTAAGTAGTAGTTGATAAATGAAGCAAGGGTGAAAGCAAAATATTACTAAGATTCTTAACCAATAAGTGAGACCTATTAGATATTGCGATGCTGGTAGGATGGATATTGTGGTGGCTTGAGAGTAGAGAAGGAAGATGCACAAGGATCTAGTTTCATCAAGATCTATAGTGGAACAACAAATTAAATTGCCAAAATAGAGATGATGAACCTGAATGCAGCGGCATTGTCATCGTCTCTGTAAATGTTGACTAAAGAAGGAAGAAGAACAAGAAGGTTGGTAAGTTGATGGCGTCGTAATCTCTTCACTGATGAGGTGCGTAGAGATTGGTCAGAAAATTCCTAATCCAACAAAGACCATACTTTATATATATGAACACATCCATTATTAATCCATTAATGATAACGGTATGGGATAACAGATTCTACACATATGAACCCCATATCCAATAACTCAAACCCCCCATAACGATTTATTTTTTTAATTGCATACATCCACGTGCCTACAAGCAACATTTAGGCCCACCAAATAAAAATAAAATCCAACAAAAATAGCTTTAGAAACTCCTCAATCCAAGATTCATGGGGTGATCCAGAGGTATGGAATACTGGTGATAAATGGTACAATGAGGTACTTCCCTTCTGCTAGCAGGATTATAAGGGGGTTGATGTAGAGTTTCAAAAGCAAAAGAACAGTCTACATGATAAGGAAAAGGGATTGTATGAAAAGTCACTGTGAAATAATATCAATTTTATTTGACACAATGACAATGCTTTTAATGGAAAATTAATGAAAAAAATTGTTTGTGTGTTAATATATAATAAATTTCCTTACTGAAACATTCAAAACCATACCATAGTTTCATTGCTTCCTCGGAGAACCAACTTCCTTTTTGGTTTGCTGTGATATACTTAATTGTTCCTTACTTTTCCTTCTAGAGAACAAACTTTGATCTTTTATATATGCTATATATACTTTTGTTATAATATCACTACTTCTTTGTGATCTTCAGCTTTGTGATTTCGGAATGGCTACATGGACCAATGGTCCTTCTCTACCTTTTCTTTGTAAATGTGTCAAGGGGACTTTTGGGTAAGAGTTTGAAAGTTATTTAACCTCGAGTTATTTTTCTAATAAGGTGTGATCATCTTAAACTTCTTTGGTTTTTTCATGTGGTTGCATCATCTACAGTTATCTGGCACCTGAATATTTTCAACATGGTAAACTGTCAGACAAAACTGATGTATATGCATTCGGGGTTGTACTCTTGGAACTAATTACCGGCCAGAAAGCTATTGATAGGGCTAGGCCACAAGGAGAGGAAAACCTGGTCTTGTTGGTAAGCATCGAGATCCATTGATCTATGTTGTGCACTGCTTCTACTTTTACTTTTATTCAAATGGTTTAGACCTTTATGTAAATTATTCACTATAAGAATATCAAGAACAATGCCTAGAACTATTATACCATGTTTGAAACCTTGGTTGCAATGGTTGAGCATGTTAATTTATTGCTGAATGTATACGTCCAAGTTGATTTGTTGATGGTATGTAAAGTGAAGTGCACTTACCTACACCCCTGCCTCAAAATTGGTCCAAGATCATATAGAATTTGACTGACCTAATAACCCTATGACACAGAACAGCTATCTGTGGATATGATACAACAACAGAACCTGCTATTGTGTGTTTTGTCATAAGGATTCAGATTTATCAGTTGTCAAAGAACTGGTTGAGGGCTAAGGAACCTGCTTTTCTAGCTTGTTCTTATGAGATTATCTGCAAACTTTGGCAGGCAAACCCTCTTCTGCAGCAAGGAGCCGTAGCTGCTGAAAAATTGATCGATCCCAAGTTGAAACCAGGATCTTATCGCCCAAGTGAAATGAACCGGATGTTTCTCGCTGCAACTGCATGTTTAAGCAGCCAAGAAACCGCGAGGCCAAGCATCATCGATGTCATAAGAATGCTGCAAGGAGAAGACGCCCACAGTGATTGGTCAAGTTTCATGGCGAACGGTTGCCTTGCTGCTGGATATGGTGTTCAGTCGGACGAAACGATGGGAATGAATGAAATGAGAAGTCATTTAGCTTTGGCCATGCTTGACGTTTCTGATGAGGAAGAAGACTTGTACGATCGATGATTCTAGCTATCCTATAATCACTTTGTATGTTTTCTTGTATCACATGTTGTATGATTTCTTGTGCTTAATGATAGTCTTGGTTCTTTCGATTGCACATTATCACTTTTATAGCCAGGCGCAGTACTGAATTCAGAGACTTAATCGAAGATCCTCGTTCTGTGTTATTCATAAGGGGCGAAGCACATGCATCGTTGCGATCAGAATCATAGATAATTGATCACTTACTTGTCGGCGGCGAAGGCCTCGACAGGGAAGGTCTTGGTGACTCCGGCGAGGCTCTTGAAGTGGATCTTGCCGGTGGGCGGATCGTCGACGGTGATCTCGTTGACGGGAGGCCAGAGGAGGAGCTCCTTGGCCTTCACCCCCTTGAGCTTCTTGATGCGGCCCTTTTCGACGTAGCCGTGGATCTCGGCGTGGTAGCTCACGAGCTTGCTGATCATCTTGAAGTTGTGCTCGACCTTGTTCTTCTGCAGGATCCACATGTAGCCGCTGCTTCGGACGAAGCCCACCTCGATGACGTCCTTCAGCGGCAGGAGCCCCGCCGGCAGCCCGAACTCCTCCAGAAGGGACGCCGACAGCTTCATCCCCTCCTCGTGCCCCTTCCTCACGACGCCGCCCTCTTTCTCAGCCATGGCAGGCAATTGGCAGCTAGGCAAGCTAGCTAGCTAGTGAAGGTAACTGATCATCGGAATCTGCGGATGGCTGTTGATTAATTCTGAAAGATCGACGTCGAACGACAGCAGATATATAGAGGGACGTAGATTTGCAAACAAGCTTCGGATTAATCGCCGGGGTTTGGAATCCGGCATCGGATTCATCATCCATCGCTGGATCACATGCAGTTCTTCCTTCTTCCCGATTTTGTCGAGTTGTGCTGTTAATTGGTCTTATGGTGCATTAGCATAGCGGAGATATAGATTGAGGCCGGCTATTAATTATAGCTGATTTATTTATTTATTTATTGATAATTTACAATTAATGATCCATTTAAAAATAAATATATATTTTTGTCATATTTCCTATAATATTAGTATTCATTCATATTGTATAATTAGTTTTTAATTTTATAACTTTCTGATAATATGTCAAATTATAATTTTATAGTAACTACTTAAAAGAAAATTAATTTTAATGGTATCATGATCATTTTAGAAGGTAATTATGATATGTTTTTGTTTGTCTGAGGACACATAATTTAATTATAAAAAATGCCTTCATTTTGAGAAAAAAAAATGAGTAAATTAAAAGATCAGTTTTTATTATCATTTTTATTAAAAGGGCAACTCAATTTTAAAAAATATGAAAACAATAACTCATCCTATTTTCTTGAAAATATTACAACTTATAATAATTGTATTCAAAACTATGATCAGCAATTTGATTAAAACTATTATATATTGTGATTTAAAAATATTTTTTTATTAAGTAGAAGTAATTTTTTAATATTATTTGAATAAAAAGTTATATATATATATTATTTGCAATAAATGTCTTCATTTTGGAAAAAAATAATCATAATGCAGGTGATTTAATTTATTGGCAAAAAAGCATTTAAAATTCATGTGTAAAATAATCTAGATGAAATCTGAAGCTTTCGCATAAATCTTATTTGTTAAAAATCTTAATCCTTTCCTTCCTTGGAAGACCAAAACGGGAAAGTAAATTTTGGTTACAGAGATGTTGCGTTTATTTCATGGTAGTTTATGGTATGAGACGCGGTCTCAAATTGGAAAGCCATCAAATCATTTAACTACCTTCCTCAACCAACGCAAACCCTAAAGGCAATGCATTCCGTGTACGTATCTTTTGTTTCCTTAAAATATTGCAAAAGTTTTGAAGGCATGTATTCATATACGCGCGTACGCTTGTCTTCTCCTTTCCCCTTCTCCCTTCTCGTTTATTAATTTCCAGCTCGTCATCCTCTCCTGAATTCCCCTTCAATTCCTTTCACTTAGGAACTAGCGCAGCAAGAGAGACGAAGAAGAGGTACAGCATGAAGCTCCTGCCGGCGCTCTGTATTTATCTCCTCGTGATTTGCTCTCCATTAATGATCCACCATAGTCGAGGTTACGAGCTTTTGGACGGTTCATATCTTGAGACAGAAGCAGCGACTTCTGCCTCAGGCAGTCCTCTTCTTGTTAATCTGACTCTCATTCCTTCTGCTGCTGCCCGAGGAGCAGGTAATGCATATCGATCTACCAAACCCTTGAAGGAAATTAAAAACTAAACATAACTTTTCTTAATGGCTACGCACTAGCTACTTGATCGATTATATTCCTTCATCATATCATAGTTTACAGTAATTGCCAAACGAGTTAGTAAGCAACTAAGCATGCATGTCACCATCTAGCTAGTTTTGTACATTTGCAGTGTGTTTGGATGGAACTGTTCCTGGATACCACCTCGATCCGGGGTTTGGATCAGGTGCAAACAGTTGGCTTGTGGACTTGGAGGTGAGAATCGATAAACATGTTGTTATTATATATATATGCATATTTGTAGTGTAGATTGCCAATGAATAGATTGCATTTTAAAATTAAATAAGGGTGGAGCTTGGTGCAACAACGTCCGGACGTGCGTCTATCGCAAGAAGACTCATCATGGTTCATCAAACTACATGGAGAAGCAAATAGAGTTTTCTGGCATATTGAGCAATAAACCTGAAGAAAATCCTGGTGCTCGCTCGCTCTCTCATTTTATATATGAAAAAAACAAAGTTTCTCAAAGAATACTGTACGCTAATGGCATCGTCGTCGTTCTTTAATTCGACAGACTTCTACAACTGGAACAGAGTTCGCGTACGCTACTGCGACAGTGGATCGTTTGCCGGAGAGGGTTACGATGAGGTCAGTCGGATTACAACTAGTCAATTACTTGAGACATTTGTACTTATAATAACAATTATATATAATTACAGGCAAATGGCCTATACTTTCGAGGTCAAAGGATCTGGTCAGTTGTGATGGAGGAGCTCATGTCCAAAGGAATGCGTTCTGCTGAGAAGGTTCCTCCGATCCTCTTAAATTTGTTTCTTTTATATTTATACTAACTTATAATTAAATTACGACGACCAATAGGCACTTCTTAGTGGCTGTTCAGCTGGAGGCTTATCGTCTCTATTACATTGCGATCAGTTCCAAGCACTTTTTCCATCTGGCACGGTGGTCAAGTGCCTTTCTGATGCTGGGTTCTTCCTTGACGCGTAAGCCAACAAAATCATGCACTAGCTAGAGAAACCAAAAACTCATGCATAACTTACTAACTATATATATATCTTCTACTTGGGAATATAATTCATCAGTGTCGATGTATCTGGTGGTCGTTCGCTAAGATCTATCTTCCAAGGAGTGGTGTCTATTCAGGTAGTAAATTAGTAAGAATTATTAAGCTTAATTCTGAGGGAAGATCTTGCATGATTAACCTATTTATATGTTCTGTCTACGCAAATTAGGGGGTGGCCAACAACTTGCCTGCTTCCTGTACATCGAGAATGGAAGCCTCTTTGGTACGCTTGTTTTCTCACAGCTTATTTAGTGTGTGTGTGTTAAGTTTTTCATTTCTTGCAGTGTTTCTTTCCACAAAACATTGTGGATGGCATCAAGACTCCAACTTTCATTCTGAATGCAGCATACGATGTGTGGCAGGTGAATGAATATGCACCATCTTTTATTATTATTATTATTTTAATTTTAAATCCATTTGATATATCAAACCTGGACTGAGTGTTGATTGTCTGTTACTCAGATTCAAGAAAGCTTAGCCCCCAAAAATGCAGATCCTGAAGGTTACTGGAAAGACTGCAAGTTCAACCATTCCAAGTGCAATTCAAGCCAAATCCAGTTCTTGCAAGGTATATATATACGTATTAAGTTAGATGAATTAATATTGAATGTGAAATTCCCACACATAATAAATAACAAACAAAGTGATGTATGTATAGGATTCAGGAATGAAATGGTTAATGCCCTGCAAGGATTCTCTGCATCAAGTCAGAGTGGATTGTTCATAAATTCATGTTTCGACCACTGTCAATCAGAAAGACAAGATAGATGGTTTGGAGACAATTCACCTGCTATCGGAACTAAGGTGAGTATATATGTGTTTAATTTGTATTTGCTTGAATTTCAGAAAGTAAAAAAAGATAGATCAAACAATTGGTGATTGTGAGAACTGAAATTCCTCTGCTTGCTTTGCTTTGCTCATAGGGAATTGCAAAATCAGTTGGCGACTGGTACTTTGAAAGATCGCAAGTGAAGGCCATAGATTGCCCATACCCTTGTGATAACACTTGCCATAATATGTTTTAACTGGAGATCAAAGGCAAAGGCACAAGATTGTGTTGGGAAATTGGTTTATATATTAAGGATAAATCAATTTTTTAAATAAATGAGAAAGTAATTTCTGAGATTATTTGAGTAACCAAGGCTTCTCTCTTAAGCTCTCAAGCTCTCCTTCTCAGCTTTTAAGAGTTTTAGATCTTTGAAAGTTTAGTAGAGCTTAAAACTATCTGAAGTATTTCTATTTCAAATTATAAACACTTGAGCAGGACAATATGATCTCGTCTTTAACTCTCTTAACATTTTTATTTGTAGGGATAAACTTACTTGGGTGGGACAATATGATATCGATTTCTAGGGGTGGGAAAAAATACCGAATTTTCGGTATACCGCACATACCATACCGATATTTACCGTCCATATCGAAAATTTCGGTATACCGAAAAATTCGGTACGGTATTATACCGTACCGAAATTTTCGGTATCGGTAACGGTACGCAATTATTATTGTTCGGTATTTCGGTATAGCAATATTTTCGGTATAATACCGTACCGAAATTATCAGTATACCAAAATTTTCAATATTTTCGGTGTAATATACTGAAAATTCGGTATTTCGGTATTTCGGTATACCGAAAATACCGAAATTTCGGTATACCGAATTTTCGGTATGGTAACGGTATAGATTTTTTTATGCCGAAATTTTCGGTACGGTATACGGTATCGTATACAAAATTCGGTATACCGTACCAAACCAGCCCTATCGATTTCACCTCGATCTCAAATTCTTATTATTTGGACGGGACAATATGGCATCGTCTTTGTCTCAATCTTAACTTTCTTATTCGCAGGAATAAACTTGTCCAAAAAAGTATATCAATAAAATGATACATTTATTATTTAAAGGGGTGGTTTGATAATCAAAAGGGATGTTAAAAATACAAATTGGACAAGATCTACATTGTCATATCGAGCTTTATCAATTCAAACCATCAACTCATATTTGAACTGATTGACTTAACCTAGACTATTGGATCAACACTACTTCAACAATAGATTACCCTTGTGGAATTGCAAGAAACTTTGTCAAATTTGTGTTAGGAATCAACTTAAAATAATGGACAATAGATTTGAACTACGAAGGGTGTCGTGGTGATAATTTTCTGTGGTCTCGTTAACAAGAAAATATTAATTTAGAAAAACTACCTGAGATTGGAATCATATGTGGGTGTTTGGTCTAGTGGTATGATTCTCGCTTCGGGTGCGAGAGGTCGCGAGTTCGATTCTCGCAACACCCCGATTTTTAATTATATCAAATTTTTGGTCCTTTCCGAAAGTTTTATCCGAAAGGCAACGAAATTATCCTATTAGTTTTTTTTTTCCTTTTTCAAATAGTAAGAAACGAAACACAATCCATAATTCCAAAAAAAAAGAGAAAAAAAAATCATTATGAGATTAATTATTCCTCCTTTGCGAACGAAGATTAAGATTTAAATTTAAAAGTTTAAAGAAAAAAAGATCACTCCTCCTATTCAATAACTCACTTTCGAACGAACATTAACCCACAAGATCGCCACCAATTATTTCAAGCCACCAAAATCTTACCTGCCTCTGTTTCCTGTTCAGTTTTAATTACTCGATCAATCGATCGATCGATATATCGAGCTCCTTTAATGGCAAAAAATAGACAGGTACGTTCCCTGTAGCTTTGCTTTTCATTCCCACCACAGACGCATCCATCTTTTTCTAGCCATTAGCGAAGTCTTCGCCTGTGTATAAAACCTCTCTTTCTCCTTCAGAACCACAGAGCTGAAAGGACAAACAAGCCTTTGCGAGGTTGCGTACGCTCTCATACAGAGGGCGAGGATCTCCTCGCCCTTCACCTAGTTATATTTATATTTATATTTATTTATATATTTATAAATCGATCGATATGGAGAAGAAGGATATTAATGGCGACGATAATGTTATGGTGGTCGCTGCTGCCTCCGCCACCACCATCTCTCCGGCGAAATCTGAAGAGAAGAAGAAGAACAAGAAGAAGGCGAAGAAGAAGTTTAGCATCATCCGCGCCACCTTCATCGCCATCCGTCGTTTCTTCTCCAAAAGCAAGCCCCGCATCGGCAAGGAGATTGCCATCCTGACACCCAGCAACGGCGGCGACGGCGTGCTGAAGGGCCTCGGCTTCGTCGGGACGGTTCGCCCTCTGTGTCTCCAGGCTGATCGCCGCAGCCAGAGTTTGCTGCCTCCGCCGCCGCCCGCCGGGCACGAGGCGTTCCACGACGTGTGCACCCCGTCGCCCGCCGCTTCCCCCTCGCACGAAGATTGTATCAGCCGCTACGCGTCTGCGGAGGATCTGCAGGCGCTTGGCGATCCGGCGGAGAAGGAGGGAGGCAGCAGCGGCTGCGGCGCCGACGATGGGGCGCCGAAAGTGGTCGACGAGTGGGCTGAGGAGTTCATCGCGAGGTTCTACCAACAGATGAATCTTCAGCGTCAGAATTCCGCGAATGATGGCGAAGAGGCCCCGGAAGAGAAGACTATCTGATCATGATCGTTCTATGCGTGTGCTGAATCAAAGAACGAGAGCACAAATTAAATATTGTTGCATGTGTTCAAATCTCTGATCCTCAACTTGAAATCAAAGAAGAACATTCATTAAAGTATATATGCATTCTTTAATTTGTTTTATTTGTGGTAGGTAAAGAGAACGTACGTATGCATTCATTAATAAAAAAAAACTTTTATTTATTTTATTTTATTATTAACGTATGAATTCTTTAATACATTGGAGTTATTTGCCAAATCTGCAAAAAAATAGCAAAAATTACCTGTGCTCGATTCAAGTTGATTTGTTTCCCAAGTTCTTAACATAAATATAGTCTCTTCTTCTGCAAAAAAAGGTGGAATCCGGAATTATTTAATACATTGAAGTTATTTGCCAAATTTGTAAAAAAAAAAAGTGCAAAAATGACCTGTGCTCGATTCAAGTTGATTTGTTTCTCAAGTTCTTAACATAAATATAGTCTCTTCTGCAAAAAAGGTGGAATTCATCACTTTAACAGCCCCAGACCATATATCTGTGAGGAGGTAAATCGAGAAATTTCAGTTGGTCACGACGCAGGAGGGTATTACCCAACTTTGTCATGATTCAAACTCTTGCCCTCTTCTGCAAGTCTGCTGCGTCATAACCAACTCAATTATACCCCGAGGGCAACATAAATATAGTCACACTCCGAGAAAGGAGAGCTTTGGCATCTAATAATGAACCTTTGAAGTCATTATAGTCTTGAATCACAAATCAAAGTTGGGCAACTGGTGTTCTACCCGTGTGTTAGACTAAACACAATGTGTGTGTTATGCCTAGCATAAACATTTTAAAAATAAAAATTAAAAAAGCACATATATATTTTAAAAATATAGCATAAGATAACCGTAAATAAAATAATAAAAAGTAAAAGAATAATTTGGTTTGTGTTCAATAGGTTATGTGTTTCTTTTCATAAGGTTGACATGGTGGAGCCTCTAAATGATCTTACATGGCCTTATATATAAGGAAGGAGAGATTTAGAAAAACATAGAGAAGATGGTAGGATCAAATATAACAATCTTAATTTTGATACAAATTGAAAATGAATTTTAATACCTTAGGTTTATGACTTTAAGTTCTAACCCAAATCCAACACCAAGTACGATAAATATAACAAAACTTTGATACTCAAACTCAACCTTGAGCTCGGTCTTGACATCTCGTGCCTTCGACCTCTGTTCAAGCTTGAGCCCAACCTTGAGTTATATATGGTTTCGACATCTTATGCCTCCGACCTCTGCTCGAGCTCGAGCCCGACCTTGAGCTCTAGTCTTAGCATCTAATGCCTCCGACCTTTGCTCGATCGAGCTCGAGTTTGACCTCGAGCTCTAATGTTAGCACGCATTCGACTCTTAAGCCTCAAGTTTTTTTTTTCTTTTTTCTTTTTATTATTAAAAAAATGATTTTAGACTTACAAGCTTAGGTTAGTACGAGGCCATGTCATGTCTTACTCAGCACAACCCGTACAACTATTGAATTTATAGCATTCGGAGCAATCAAATTACGCCACGTCAGCACGTTTGATTACACGCGTCGCCATCTCAACGACTCATAATATGAGGAAAAAGGATATTAATCGAGGCAGTACGTACCCGCCGTCTCGAACTATAAATACTGCGAGTCCCAAGTCCGTTGGGCTATTTCAAACCTGCGGCCTGGAACGAAAACGCAAAAGAGCGAGCGATAGAGAGAGAGAGAGAGAGAGGGTGAAGGAGAGACGGCGCGCAAAGCTCTCTCCATCTCTTCCTTTTTCCCCCTCCCCCTCTCTTCCCTTCTCCTTCCTCGCCCCCTCCCCCCCTTACCACCTTGAGGCGGGCGATGTGCAGTTGCATCATCTCTTCCCCCTTTTTCCCCTACCTCGAAATCCAACCTGATCTTTAATTTCTGCTGTTTCCCCCCTCGGTTGGATGATTTCCTATCTGAAATCGGCTCAAGGTCGGTGAATTTGCGATTGGGAATTGGAAGCGTTCCATCTTGCCATTCGCATCGGGAAATGGCGTCGGAAGGGTCCATTTCGGTGCCGGTGGTGGAGGATGTGCTGAAGCAGCACGGGGCGAGGAGGTGCGACATTGACTTGGCCTCGAGGAAGGAGGAGCAAGCAGGTGATCTGATTTTACTTGGTGACCTACTTTTATATCGATCTGCATCATATCCCTTGCAGTTCTGTTGTTTGAAATCGCCTGATTTGAAGTTCTGTCGGCTGACACAATGCACAAGGGCAATTAATCTTCATGAATCAGTACATCCGTATACATAGAATATTCTCAAAATACAGGATTTGATTTCTATTTCGTCAAATAAAATGTTGGATCGATGCCATCGTGCATAAAATTTATCTGGTTATACTTGCCATGGCAGCGATGAGAAGGTATGAGGCAGCTGCATGGCTTAGGAGAATGGTTGGAGTTGTTGGTGCGAGGGACTTGCCGGAAGAGCCTACTGAGGAGGAATTCCGGCTAGCACTGAGGAATGGAATTGCTCTCTGCAACGCACTCAACAAGGTTAAGCCTGGAGCAGTGCCCAAGGTTAGCACTTGTTGAATGATTCTGGCAGGACTTTTTTTTCTAGCAGAACTGAGATCATGTTGTGTCTGCTAATATTGGGAATCTAACTATTCCTTTTCATTTAAGGTGATTGAAGCTCCTGATGGTGCTGCTGCTCTATCAGCATTTCAGTACTTCGAGAATTTGAGGAACTTCCTTGATGCCCTAGAAGAATTGGGTCTCCCCACATTTGAGGCATCTGATCTAGAGCAGGCATGCCAGTTTGTCTTGCTAAACTTTCCGCGTTTTTGCTCCATTGTAATTGTATTAGAGCTACTCTAGGAAATCTGCTATTCGACAGTTTTTAGATGCAAAATAGCTTATTTTTCTTTAACAAATGCATCGACTATATTCTCCATTTTTCAAATGCTCATGAACTTAGTTGTATTTAGTAGCACACGCTTTACAAAATTTATCACTTGTTTCTGGTTATTAATTAAAAAAAAACTGCTTTATCTCCAAGAAAATTATCTCGAATTGGGTCTGTCCTTGGGTATTGAAATTTTGTAGATTTTCGGTACAGGGTGGTAAAGGCTCCAGGGTTGTTAATTCTATCCTTGCTCTTAAATCCTTTGATGAGAAACAAGTATGGAGGAACGGTTCCTCCAAATCTGGTGGGATTATGAAACCTTCAAGCACTGGAAAACACTTTGCGAGGAGAAACTCAGAACCTTTCATGAATTCCATCACTCGAAGTCAAACAATTCAGGATGGTGGGTCATTGGAGCAGAACTTGAGCATTGATTTTTCAATAGAATCCTCTGAAATGGTTGGTAAGCTGAATGTTAGGATACATGGACAGATCCAGTAATCCTGTGTTGGCTAAAATGACTTGTACGATTAACAGATGATATCACCTTCTCTGAGCATGCTTGTGCGCACCCTTTTATCAGACAAAAAGGCTGAAGAAGTCCCTTTGGTATATCAAAGCTGCTTATGAGTTTAGGAGAAAACTTTGTCAATTTGCTTTGTCAATCATCAGCACAAAACACATAGTAGTTAAATTTGTTAATGGCCCTTTGCAGGTAGTTGAATCAATGCTAACCAAAGTAATACAAGAATTTGAGCATCGTCTCTCCAGGAAACAGGAGATGGTAGGTCATCTTATCTTGGTGTTTTATATGCTGCTTCATTATCTAAACATGACCACTTCCTTTCTTTTACATGGTAACTTAGTCCTCTGCACTTGAAACTATTAATCAATAATATTACCCATCTGCACCTAGCTTGAATTCTTCCTTCTTATGCTACCCCACTAGAGTACAATATTACTGTAGATCCTCTTAGATGACATAAATTGATATCACAAAACTTGATAGATGGATAAAAACGAGACAATTGAAACCAGTTTGTTCTATGGAGCAAGCAATTCCAAAGAGTTTCAATCCACTTGCTGTGAGAATAAGGTACTATATTTAATATTGTGTACTATATGTTCCTTTGAAGCAATGATAAATAGACACTGCAAAACTTCATAGATGAAAGTGATTGATGAAATGGGTTCCCTCTATGAAGCAAGCAATTCGACAGAGATTCAATCCATTGCCTCTGAGAATAAGGTACCATGTTTTATTTTGTTAGAATTTGTTCCTTGAAGCAATGATAAATTGATATTTGAAAATTTTCGTAGGTGAAAGTGATTGATAAAATTGGTTCCCTCTATGAAGCAAGCAATTCGACAGAGATTCAATCCATTGCCTCTGAGAATAAGGTACCATGTTTTATTTTGTTAGAATTTGTTCCTTGAAGCAATGATAAATTGATATTTGAAAATCTTCGTAGGTGAAAGTGATTGATAAAAGTGGTTCCCTCTATGAAGCAAGCAATTCGTCACAGATTCAGAACACTTGCTCTGAGAACAAGGTGCATCCTTTCGACAATGATAGATATTGAATTGTTCATTGTTAGATCCTCAAGACTGACAAATTGACAAGTCCTAGTTGGTCCCTATACAACAATGGAGGTAACTTCCCTCAGTTGATGTCATGAGCAAAACATCCTCTCAAATAGCCAGTGAAAGAAATCAAAAAACTTGGGGCAATCATATCATATAAAACTAGCTAATAATTACACAACTTCATTACTCAAAACTCCGCGTTGAAAGAATTTCCTTTCCAGTGGAAGACTTCACTAAAAGGTTTTTGATGTAACCTGAAGTTGCTTTGATACCAAATTGATTCAACACCCAAAATGACCCCAAAGTCACACAAAATAATTGGAATGAAATTGGCACAGTGCAAGGGAAAACTATCTCATATAGAAAAGAAAAGATCTCATGCAAAGATTAAGCAAGAGGAATTAATTACTTGAAAGAGGATAGATATAAAAAATTAAGCCTCCTTTAAACAAACTAGGAATATAATCAAATTGCAAAATAAGAAATAAGCCAATCTTAATTATATTTTTATTAAAGCATCATAAGAAATAAGTCAACCTATTTGTGAATCTAAATAATAATTTTCAATTTAATGTGGTTCCACCGAAAGACATGCAACTTGGGTTATATTTTTATAGCATCATTATGTATGATTTATTGTTGTCCAATAGGTTTTCGTGATAATAATGTTTTGATCTTTACTATGTTTAGATGCTAGAATCAGAGAGTACTAACACATGTTTAAGAGGTGAAGATTTTACCATGAGCTTGAGGGATCAAGAAAAAACAAAAGAAAAGCTTCTAAAGCAGGGTTTACTTGTTGAGAAGCAAAAAAGAGAAATTCATGTATGCTTTCCTTTGTTTTTTTAAAAGAAAAATGGATGAGATATTGTATTCTCCAGACTATTTTTTCATATCCTCTGTAGGAACTGAAAAATTGTCTCCTATCAACCAGAGAGAGTGTAGAGTTGATTAAGACACAGTACTCTGAAGAAGTTAGCAAACTAGGTACGGTAATAAAAAGGAAAGTTGGTCTAGTCATATACCAGCAACTATTAGATGTGCTCAAAAAACCCTTGTTCATGTCATTTTAGGAAAGCATATGCAAATTATAACTCATGCAGCTTCTGGATATCAGAAGGTTCTTGAAGAAAACAGGAAGTTGTACAATCATGTGCAGGATCTTAAAGGTAATCCTATTATTATATTCTAAGTTAATTGTTTTTTTTCTTTTACTAATTCCATATGCCCTCTAATAGGAAACATTAGGGTGTACTGCCGAGTGAGGCCTTTCTTACCTGGAAAATCTAGTAATAATTTGACCACTGTTGATCATATTGATGATGGAAACATTACAATTAGCACCCCAGCCAAGTATGGAAAAGAAGGTCATAAATCGTTTAGCTTCAACAAAACCTTTAGCCCATCTGTTACTCAAGGTTGTTAAAGCTTCATCTTAGATACTTTTAGAATGTTCTGACCTGTAGAAATAAAATTAACTTCCTTAATCAATGCAGAGGAGGTTTTTTCAGACACAAAACCTTTGATTCGATCAGTTCTTGATGGTTTTAATGTCTGCATCTTTGCATATGGTCAAACAGGATCTGGAAAAACTTATACCATGGTAACGACATTGACATCTAAATTTTGTTGATGTCTTGATACGAATGTTCATTTACAATCACAAATATTGATTATTTAATAACCCCTTGAATTCCATGTAGAGTGGACCCAAAGAACTCACAGAAGAGGGCTATGGAGTAAACTATAGGGCACTAAATGACTTGTTTCAGATCTCAAGACAGAGGAAGGATTCAATTTGCTATGAAATTGCGGTTCAGATGATCGAGATCTACAATGAGCAAGTCAGAGATCTCCTTAATGATGGCCCTATCAAAAAATATCCTTCTAATTGTGATTCCGTTTATTGATAAGAAATATATCCTATTAATATGTATATATTGTTTCTGTGTACCTGAAATTGGAATTAATTTATTGGACAAATTAATTGTTATCTCAATATTACATGCATCTTGTTTAACATTTTGAGTACCTTAACTTTTAAAACATTGGACATTCGTAATAATTCTCAGAACGGGATGGCAGTGCCTGATGCAAACTTGGTTCCTGTCTCATCAACAGAAGAGGTAGTTGAGCTAATGAACCTTGGTCAGAAGAATCGTGCTGCTTGTTCAACTTCCATGAATGAGCGTAGCAGTCGCTCTCACAGGTTTGGTTGCTTTTGTGAAAGGTTGATTTTAGATTTTTTTCCTTCCAAAAATTGTTTTACACTTGTTGCATTTAACTGATAAATCCTAGTTTGCAGTTGCCTAACAATTCATGTTCATGGAAAAGAGTTGGCATCTGGGACTGTTCTTAGAGGATGCCTGCATCTTGTTGATTTAGCAGGCAGTGAAAGGGTCAATAAATCAGAGGTTAAAGGAGACAGGCTCAAAGAAGCACAACACATAAATAAATCTTTAGCAGCTCTAGGGGATGTAATTTCTGCCCTTGCTCAAAAGAATTCACATGTTCCTTATAGGAACAGCAAACTTACACAACTCCTACAGGACTCTCTTGGTAAGAACAAAGTATTGTATTCCGTTTTAGCATGAGGATCATTGCGCAATTCGATATATTTGTTTCATTTTGTCAGGGGGGCAAGCTAAGACATTGATGTTTGTACACATAAGCCCTGAGGTTGATGCGCTAAGTGAGACTTTAAGCACTCTCAAGTTCGCAGAGCGAGTTGCAACAATTGAGCTTGGTGCGGCAAAGATGAACAAGGATACTGGGGAACTGAAAGAACTCAGGCAACAGGTTTTCCTTATATTACTTAAGAAGTTTGGATACTTTGCTCTAATGGTCTGGATGAGTCTCATTCAACGCCCTTCTTTCTCTCACCAATTTAGGTAGCTAGTCTCAGAGCGGCATTAGCTAAGAAAGAGGAAGAGACACTCGGAAGTACAACGTCCAGTCCTGACAGTTACAGAATGAAATCTAGTCCGACGTCTCCTGGGCAGACAATGGAGGATTTCGGGAACATTGTGGTGGGTATTCTTCTTGTTTGTTTTTTCAGTTATCCTAATGTAAAATGTAGTAGCATAGAGTTTGACTTTCTAAGACTTCACTCCATTAACAAAAGGTTATCACTGTAGACATCTATTAGATTTCCGTGCATTGTTTGGTAACCTTTCTTGTGCAGAGCTGTTCAGCATCGATGGAGAGGGAAGACATTGATGCGGTCAACGATGAGGATCCACTGACGGACTGGGTTGGAGATAGCGTACATCTTCCCGACTCCCTTGACCAGGGAGATATTCCCGACGTGAGAGTCTTCAGAGATCGGCGCACAAGCCGGCCTAATTCTTTCACAACTGATGATTACGATGATTTAGATTTCGCAACCAGTGATTCCTCAGAGCAAGAAGCGATATTGCAGTCTAGCAATGCAAAATCCAGTGCTGCAGTCAACGACGGGGGATCAAGAACCAAGCGGCTTCAATCGGGTTCAACTAAAATCCCCGAGTTGAGGTAAATTCTGGATAAATGATCACATACATCAAAGGAAAGATCATGCCAAGAATCTAAAACCATGGGATTTTTTTTTTTTTTTTTTTGGTAATTGAAGAACAGTAAACAGTGATTCTAACCTTTTCAGTTATGTTTTTTGGTTGTGTTAAATTCAGGACGCCTACTCGCTCCCACATGCCATCTCCATCAAGGAAGACATCAACTGCACCATCTAGCCAAACAGTGAAAAGCCAGTCGGTCACCAAGCAACAAGCATCTGACGGAAAACGAAAGCAAAATGTTAATGGTAGGATGGCGGCCTCAAAGTAGACATTCTCTCATATTAATGGCGAGAGATTTTGTTGCTTTTCCCCTTAAGAATGCATCAAGGAGGGATGGGATTGATAGCTCTTGGCTAGTTTCGTCTCTCAATAGTTGTGAGTAGCAGCAACAAAACAACTGTTTGTGCCTGTACGGTTCCATCTTGCTCCAAGAGTGCTCTTTGTGCACGAAAAGGGAAGGTGCCGGAGGAGAAAGGGAAAAAAAAACACATAAAAAAATTTGCTAAATTTCTGTACCGGAAACAAATTACTTCAAACATTTGCAATTTCAAATCTGGGTTTTGTTCATCCCCTTATTTTTCTGTTTATTGGTTCTGTGCTCAAAAACTTTCAACCTGACAAGTTGAAGCCACAGGATAACATTAAAAACATTCCAGTCTCAAGAGTTTGAAGGATCAAGAAGATGCTCTTTTTATTATCTATATCTATAGAATAAAGATGATATGTGATATTGTTCTATAGACATTTATTCATTCAGTAGTATATAGTGTAAGAAACTGAAATACATTGACACATGGAGGAGCTCCACAGGATTTGCATTCTCACTCTGCATGCTTGATTTCTGCCTTGATGAGTTGGAGAGACTCAACAAGATCATCCAAGAGCTGGTGTGGGTTCTCTATAATTGTATCATCAACCGTCACAACTATTTCCATTGCGTTCATGTAACTTTGGAAGTGCAATGTGAGGGCCTGTTAAATCAAACCAGACAAACCATTCAACCTTCTGGTAAATGGTAAATAATCGATCACACTACAATGTGTTATGGATATTCAGAGGAAGCACTGACCTGTGGATTCCCATAGACAGTAGGAGCTAAGAAGACGAGTGGATGATCGAAGAATTTTATCTCTTCAACTGGCCCATTCATATTAGACAAGGAAAATGTTGTGTTTTTGAGCACTCTGTGGCACAGGAATGCGGCAGCCTGTCGCATGTAATTTCACAAGCTGAAATTCCAAAGAACAATGAAGCAGAGTGACTGATTATTAAGCACGATAAGCCACAAACCTTAATTCCAAACAATTTGACAATGAGATCTACACTTTTATAGGTGAAGATAGCTTCCAAGGAATTCTTCTTCCTATCTGCAATCACTTTCCCTTGCCGGACATAATCCAAGGGATCGACATAGTTTGCAATTGGAATGGGCATGATGAGGTAACCAAGCAAGTTCCCCCACTTTGTGCCACCATCCCTGCCTTCCATTAGCTCTGCCAGAGCCTGTCCAATTCAAATATATGTAAAGAAAAACTCATCTAAGACGAACAACTATAGAGAAGAGAGATGCTTACGTGAATCCCAGGTGCCGGTCTAATGTTCACGAGGAGGGTTGATCGGAGTCGAATTTTTGATGGGAATTGAACCTTCTTACCATCCTCATGAGCAGTTTGACCTGATATATAAAAATTGCATGGAAAATTATTCCTTTTAAGATTTTGAAAGTTAATAGCAGACTCTTGGAGGATCAAGATATCTTTCTAATGCTTGACGATGGTGAAGTTATATTTCTATTTATAGACAATCACTCCTGAACTGAATTAAATGTAAAACATTAAATGACTTACTTCCAAAAAAACAGGATATCAACAAATCATACTACTTGCAAGGAACTAGAAGTAAAAGTCCATATGTACTTTCAAAGAAAGTCTAAATGAGGTTTAGTTTATCAAGGTGTAAATTTTCTTTATTTCCTACAACCTCCTCCTAAACCTAAACCAAGATCATTAGTTCCTAAGGATAATAGGAAAAACCATGGCTATGAAAATAAGAATCTATATGATTGTACCATGCTTTGGGTGCGTGCTTAAGACTGTACAGAGCTTTTCTACTGCTACTTCACATGTTTGTCATACTCTCATGAAGAGAATTAAATGGTAAACAATTAATACTTTCAAGAAAACTAAATCAGGCTTGCTTCCAAAGAAAACTAGATACCAAGGAGTTTATCATATCTACTTCCAAAAAAGTATAAATGAGATTGATTCTTGATGTCTAGTTGATTACTCACAGTATCTCCTGTTGAGGTAACGAGACAAGCCTGCAGATGTGACGCCCACTAATACATCATTGACGGTCTGCAATCAGCATGTATGGAATGTTAGAAATCTATTGAAGTGCAGATCGAGGAGGAGCACAAGAAGGCGTACGCAATGCATGGCGTTCTTGATGGCCTTTATGTCACGGAGGCTGACTGTCCGATGCACGATTCGCTTCGGACGATTCTCCACCCCTTCAGATCCGACGAGCGGTGTGGGGGTGTCCCTGAAGAAAAGTGCCGTCGCAATGAAGAACAGGACATCGACGAGAGTGTTCCACGCGAGGATGAGGAAGGCCCGCAGCAAGAGGAAGATCGCGAGAATGCCGACGGTGCGAGACCCGGCCGGAGGAGGGCGGGCGGGCCGTCGGGGGAGATCGGGGAGGGAAGCGGGGTCGGAGGCCTTGCGAGTGCAGGCGAGGAGGAGGGACATGAGGGAGATACCGTCGCCGAGGGAGTGGTGGAGGCGGAGGACGGCGACGGCGGCGGCATTGGAGACGGGGAAGTTGAGGATGTGGAGCTCCCACAAGGGGCGGGAGGCGTCCATCGGGGTGGAGGTGAGGGAAGACACGTAGTCCTCCACCGTCTGGTCAGGCGACCTGGAGATGCCGCCAGGGTCGAGGTTTGGAACCACGATGTGGTCCTCCACCGACACCTCGGCGGCCACCCACCGCGGCTTCTTACTGCTGCTTTCCTCGAACACCTGCAGCTTCCAAATAAACCCCAAGTTAATGACCATATTTTTTTTTCTTTTTAAATTTTTTTAATTCACATATTGAGTAAATTTAAAATATAATTTATGAAATTTTGAAATATTAATTTATTTAAAATTGAAATCTTAATTTGATCCTCTTATTATTTTCTCTGAGTACTTTTACTAATATACTATATTTTTGTGAAGTGAAGGCAAATAATAATGAATCAAAATTGTAAATTTCAGAGATAAATTGAACCAGCAGTTTAATTTTCCCATCACAAGATTTCTCAAGTGAGTCGGACTCGGAGCGTCGCAGAGCCCGGATCGAACCGGATCCCCAGCACCCCAGCACCCCAGCCCCGAGGCGAGTCTTGCAGGACTCAATGACAGTACTTCTTCAACGGAGCCGTAACCGGATCGGGATCCTCGAGTCGGGCTCAGAAGGTCACGGAGCCCTGATCGAGCCGGATCCCTGGCACCTCGACCCCGATCTGAGTCGATCTATTCGGACGTAAGGCACGCTGGCTTTGCCATTCTACCCTGGCCCAAGACAGGCTTTTCTCTTTCTTTCCCCAAAGACCACTCCCCTATGATGCGGATTGTGAATGTCCTCCTGCCACCTATGTAACTCATCATGACAATACTCTGACAAACGTGCGTGGTGACATGACCCCCTTTAATACAAGTCAGCGATGGGACATATGCGCTGACTATACCATACCTTCTGACACATTCATAACGGTGATGGAACTTTAGTCACATCTGTGACATGACATACCGTATTCGATTCATATAAAAGTTAGTTCTATACTAGGGGAAGGTATGCAATCTCAAAAACCCTCATTTGTTTCTCTCATTTTCTTTTATCCTCCACCAGCTAACTTAAGCATCGGAGTGGTCGCACCGGGACAACCTCTAACCTTCCTACTGACGTTCCTTATGCTCGCAGGTTCCCGAAGCTCCGCGTCTTCCTCCTAACCCAAGTTCGCTCGAGTGTGGTGCTGAGGAGTTGTGCATTCAAAAACGGATTTCAACCGGAAAAATTGTGATTGTGAGGGTGGTGGAAATAAACCCTGTGGTCTGTGTGAGGAGGTAATAATTTCAATTAATGTATATATAATAATATAATAATAATATAATAATAATAATAATAATAATAATAATAATAATAAATGGTAAGAAGAGAAGAAAATAGAGAGGGTGGATGATGATGTGGTCACCGGGATGCTGCAGAATCGCGGGTGGCGAGCGAGGGTGTTCTGGAGGCCGGACTTGATGACTCCGACGTCGAGGGGCTTCCCCACGCCCATCACCATCACGACGAAGCAGTTGAAGCCGTCTTGGCCGAACAGCCGAGCAAGCTGGACTCATAGGCTCCTCCTCTTCCTCTATCTCCTTGCCCGCTCCTTCGAATCTCTTCCTCTCCCTCGTCTTTATCGACAGTCGCCTCGTCTCTGCCTTCCGCTCTCCCTCCATCTCCAAGATCAGTTGGCAATCGATGTGCAAGAGATCGAGGAGAGACTCCTCCTGGTTTATTGCTGGCTTAGCTTCTTCGGTTTACGTTCACTTCATTTGCCAACCATTTCAAAGGACGTACGATAACACCGGATTCCACCTTTATGCAGAAGATAACACCCTTTGATGTTTTCAGCTATTGTCTATTCAAATCCACGCCGGCTTACCAAACATCATACCGAACTTTGATTTCCAAACGAATCCCACTGATTTGAACGATGGCGGTGTGCTGTCCCCATTAATTTTTCAGGTGAAACACTGAGTGCGCAAAATCTTTATTACTTTGACCGGCGGCTCACTCGTTTCGTTGAACTTGTAAAATTTCAGATAGCTGATTTGAGATGCAGGATTTCAGATTCCGTCAAAGTTTGTTCCAATAACAATTATGCTAATTCAAAAGGGAAGAAACGTACTACTACTTCCTTTGGGTGCATAATACACCGATATCTACACTTAATAGAGCATCAACATTTAATATTTCAATAAAATGTTCAAAGGTATAATTGAAAATGAAAACTTCACATTACATCTGTTCTATACAGATTACATAGATGCTGGAAACAAATGGACAAACTGCACAGATTTCTTAGCCAGCACTGTGGTACTTAACTAGTTCAGATAAAGGTCGCCCATCTTGTGGGGGAAGTTGATTAATTGAAATTGAATCCAAGTAATAATACAGATCACATTGTCAGAGCATGCTAGAATAGCTGTGCCTGCCCAGTTTGAGTGCGAGAGAAATTAGATGCAAGCATGGCCTCATAACTCACATGGCCTCTATACTACAATATTTCAAACTTTAGGTTTCATATTGTTATGAAATAGCACTATGACTTGAAATACAAAAGAAACGATGAAAGTATTAAGCAGGAGAGCAAGCTACTAAAAGAATACTTACAGCTGCAAAGAAGGTGGAGTTTGAAGAGCTATCATAGAGAATAAAAGAAAATTTCCCAATGATATCTCTAACAACTTGGCTAGCAGGGAATGGTCCTCTGTCCCTTAGGGTCTTATACGCTTCAATTACAATGATCACCTCATTGGCAGTCTTACCCAATCCATATTGTTGCTTCAGTGAAGTTATATTCTCAATATGGCCTTGGAACAAGCAAAACACATTATCCACAACACCAAATAATCTGCAGTGAAGTGAGAATGATCAGCTTATGTTGTTGGTGAAAACACAAAACAGAAAGCCATTAATATGAATAAGACGATTTGAAGAAGGATAAAAGAATCTGTTTCTTGAGGTGCATTAAATAGATTATTTATTCAGAAGCAAGAGCCAATAGGGAGATGTAAAAGTCCAGTGTTTCATTCCAATTACTAAAGGAATAATGAGATTGATTGAGGTTCATAAAGAATCATACTTTGATTATTTCTAGGCGCAACAAATAAAGTCCAAGATCACAAAAAGAGGTTGTTCCTGTTAACAGAAACAATTCAAGGAGAATAATTCAAGAAAAATGCATAAATGGGAATATTAAAATTCAGAACTGATCAACTTGACAAGAAAGAATCAAATCAAATGATCAATTTTTTCTGTTGAACAAATCAATGTAAACTATCTGAATAGTCTAGATCTGTTTGAATTGAGCATCAGTTCCATATGGTTTATAACTTATGTTCCCTTTTAATATGATGAAATCTATGAAAGAGTACTTGATAAATTATATAACTATTCAAAGCAAGAACCTAATAGGTAATCATCTTTGATTTTTTTTCGTATATAACAGGTTCAAGTATCTTCAAAGTTTACATATCCAAAAAGGGTAGGATACAAATAGTTGAATATCAACAACCACAAGTTAAATAAATCAAAAGATGAACACAATCTGAGATTATATGCGTCGTGGATCAAACAAGGCTGCCTAAGGGTTCGACTGACTCGCTATCACTTCCTCAATCAACAGAAGAGGTAGTTGAGCTAATGAACCTTGGTCAGAAGAATCGTGCTGCTTGTTCAACTTCCATGAATGAGCGTAGCAGTCGCTCTCACAGGTTTGGTTGCTTTTGTGAAAGGTTGATTTTAGATTTTTTTTTTCTTCCAAAAATTGTTTTACACTTGTTGCATTTAACTGATAAATCCTAGTTTGCAGTTGCCTAACAATTCATGTTCATGGAAAAGAGTTGGCATCTGGGACTGTTCTTAGAGGATGCCTGCATCTTGTTGATTTAGCAGGCAGTGAAAGGGTCAATAAATCAGAGGTTAAAGGAGACAGGCTCAAAGAAGCACAACACATAAATAAATCTTTAGCAGCTCTAGGGGATGTAATTTCTGCCCTAGCTCAAAAGAATTCACATGTTCCTTACAGGAACAGCAAACTTACACAACTCCTACAGGACTCTCTTGGTAAGAACAAAGTATTGTATTGCGTTTTTAGCATGAGGATCAGTGCGCAATTCAATATATTTGTTTCATTTTGTCAGGGGGGCAAGCTAAGACATTGATGTTTGTACACATAAGCCCTGAGGTTGATGCGCTAAGTGAGACTCTAAGCACTCTCAAGTTCGCAGAGCGAGTTGCAACAATTGAGCTTGGTGCGGCAAAGATGAACAAGGATACTGGGGAACTGAAAGAACTCAGGCAACAGGTTTTCCTATATATTACTTAAGAAGTTTGGATACTTTGCTCTAATGGTCTGGATGAGTCTCATTCAACGCCCTTCTTTCTCTCACCAATTTAGGTAGCTAGTCTCAGAGCGGCATTAGCTAAGAAAGAGGAAGAGACACTCGGAAGTACAACGTCCAGTCCTGACAGTTACAGAATGAAATCTAGTCCGACGTCTCCTGGGCAGACAATGGAGGATTTCGGGAACATTGTGGTGGGTATTCTTCTTCTTTGTTTTTTCAGTTATCCTAATGTAAAATGTAGTAGCATAGAGTTTGACTTTCTTGGTCTCTCTGCAGTAATACTTCAATCCATTATACAAAAGGTTATCACTGTAGACATCTATTAGATTTCCGTGCATTGTTTGGTAACCTTTCTTGTGCAGAGCTGTTCAGCATCGATGGAGAGGGAAGACATTGATGCGGTCAACGATGAGGATCCACTGACGGACTGGGTTGGAGATAGCGTACATCTTCCCGACTCCCTTGACCAGGGAGATATTCCCGACGTGAGAGTCTTCAGAGATCGGCGCACAAGCCGGCCTAATTCTTTCACGACTGATGATTACGATGATTTAGATTTCGCAACCAGTGATTCCTCAGAGCAAGAAGCGATATTGCAGTCCAGCAATGCAAAATCCAGTGCTGCAGTCAACGACGGGGGATCAAGAATCAAGAGGCCTCAATCGGGTTCAACTAAAATCCCCGAGTTGAGGTAAATTCGACCTTGTGAATTTACTGGATACAACATCTCTGTCTCTGGGAGGCCCATTTTCTGTTTCCAAAAGCAATGATCACATACAGCAAAGGAAAGATCATGCCAAGAATCTAAAACCATGGGATTTTTTTTTGGTAATTGAAGAACAGTAAACACTGATTCTAACCTTTTCAGTTATGTTTTTTGGTTGTGTTAAATTCAGGACGCCTACTCGCTCCCACATGCCATCTCCATCAAGGAAGACATCAGCTGCACCATCTAGCCAAACAGTGAAAAGCCAGTCGGTCACCAAGCAACAAGCATCTGACGGAAAACGAAAGCAAAATGTTAATGGTAGGATGGCGGCCTCAAAGTAGACATTCTCTCATATTAATGGCGAGAGATTTTGTTGCTTTTCCCCTTAAGAATGCATCAAGGAGGGATGGGATTGATAGCTCTTCGCTAGTTTCGTCTCTCAATAGTTGTGAGTAGCAGCAACAAAACAACTGTTTGTGCCTGTACGGTTCCATCTTGCTCCAAGAGTGCTCTTTGTGCACGAAAAGGGAAGGTGCCGGAGGAGAAAGGGAAAAAAAAACACATCAAAAAAATTTGCTAAATTTCTGTACCGGAAACAAATTACTTCAAACATTTGCAATTTCAAATCTGGGTTTTGTTCATCCCCTTATTTTTCTGTTTATTGGTTCTGTGCTCAAAAACTTTCAACCTGACAAGTTGAAGCCACAGGATAACATTAAAAACATTCCAGTCTCAAGAGTTTGAAGGATCAAGAAGATGCTCTTTTTATTATCTATATCTATAGAATAAAGATGATATGTGATATTGTTCTATAGATTCATTCAGTAGTATATAGTGTAAGAAACTGAAATACATTGACACATGGAGGAGCTCCACAGGATTTGCATTCTCACTCTGCATGCTTGATTTCTGCCTTGATGAGTTGGAGAGACTCAACAAGATCATCCAAGAGCTGGTGTGGGTTCTCTATCTTTGTATCATCAACCGCCACAACTATTTCCATTGCGTTCATGTAACTTTGGAAGTGCAGTGTGAGGGCCTGTTAAATCAAACCAGACAAACCATTCAACCTTCTGGTAAATGGTAAATAATCGATCTCACTACAATGTGTTATGGATATTCAAAGGAGGCAGCACTTACCTGTGGATGCCCATAGACAGTAGGAGCTAAGAAGACGAGCGGATGATCGAAGAATGCTATTTCTTCAACTGGCCCATTCATATTAGACAAGGAAAATGTTGTGTTTTTGAGCACTCTGTGGCACAGGAATGCGGCAGCCTGTCGCATGTAATTTCACAAGCTGAAATTCCAAAGAACAATGAAGCAGAGTAACTGATTATTAAGCACGATAAGCCACAAACCTTAATTCCAAACAATTTGACAATGAGATCTGCACTTTTATAGGTGAAGATAGCTTCCAAGGAATTCTTCTTCCTATCTGCAATCACTTTCCCTTGCCGGACATAATCCAAGGGATCGACATAGTTTACAATTGGAATGGGCATGATGAGGTAACCAAGCAAGTTCCCCCACTTTGTGCCACCATCCCTGCCTTCCATTAGCTCTGACAGAGCCTGCCCAATTCAAATATATGTAAAGAAAAACTCATCTAAGACAAACAACTATAGAGAAGAGAGATGCTTACGTGAATCCCAGGTGCCGGTCTAATGTTCACGAGGAGGGTTGATCGGAGTCGAATTTTTGATGGGAATTGAACCTTCTTACCATCCTCATGAGCAGTTTGACCTGATATATAAAAATTGCATGTGAAATTATTCCTTTTAAGATTTTGAAAGTTAATAGCAGACTCTTGGAGGATCAAGATATCTTTCTAATGCTTGACAATGGTGAAGTTATATTCCTATTTATAGACAATCACTCCTGAACTGAATTAAATGCAAAACATTAAATGACTTACTTCCAAAAAAACAGGATATCAACAAATCATACTACTTGCAAGGAACTAGAAGTAGAGTCCATATGTACTTTCAAAGAAAGTCTAAATGAGGTTTAGTTTATCAAGGTGTAAATTTTCTTTATTTCCTACAACCTCCTCCTAAACCAAGATCATTAAGCCCATCAAACTGGGAACTAGAGACTCCAATACCAACAACATATGAAGCGAGTTCCTAAGGATAATGGGAAAAACCATGGCTATGAAAATAATAATCTATATGATTGTACCATGCTTTGAGTGCGTGCTTAAGACTGTACAGAGCTCTTCTACTGCTACTTCACCACATGTTTGGCATACTCTCATGAAGAGAATTAAATGGTAAACAATTAATACTTTCAAGAAAACTAAATCAGGCTTGCTTCCAAAGAAAACTAGATACCAAGGAGTTTATTATATCTACTTCCAAAAAAGTATAAATGAGATTGGTTTTATGAAGGAGTCCAACATTCTTGATGTCTAGTTGATTACTCACAGTATCTCCTGTTGAGGTAACGAGACAAGCCTGCAGATGTGACGCCCACTAATACATCATTGACGGTCTGCAATCAGCATGTATGGAATGTTAGAAATCTATAGAAGTGCAGATCGAGGAGGAGCACAAGAAGGCGTACGCAATGCATGGCGTTCTTGATGGCCTTTATGTCACGGAGGCTGACTGTCCGATGCACGATTCGCTTCGGACGATTCTCCACCCCTTCAGATCCGACGAGCGGCGTGGGGGTGTCCCTGAAGAAAAGTGCCGTCGCAACGAAGAACAGGACATCGACGAGAGTGTTCCACGCGAGGATGAGGAAGGCCCGCAGCAAGAGGAAGATCGCGAGAATGCCGACGGTGCGAGACCCGGCCGGAGGAGGGCGGGCGGGCCGTCGGGGGAGATCGGGGAGGGAAGCGGGGTCAGAGGCCTTGCGAGTGCAGGCGAGGAGGAGGGACATGAGGGAGATGCCGTCGCCGAGGGAGTGGTGGAGGCGGAGGACGGCGACGGCGGCGGCATTGGAGACGGGGAAGTTGAGGATGTGGAGCTCCCACAAGGGGCGGGAGGCGTCCATCGGGGCGGAGGTGAGGGAAGCCACGTAGTCCTCCACCGTCTGGTCAGGCGACCTGGAGATGCCGCCAGGGTCGAGGTTTGGGACCACGATGTGGTCCTCCACCGACACCTCGGCGGCCACCCACCGCGGCTTCTTACTGCTGCTTTCCTCGAACACCTGCAGCTTCGAAATAAACCCCCAAGTTAATGACCATTTTTTCTTTTTTTTTCTTTTTTTAGTAATCCAGTGTTTTTATGAAATTTTAAAATATTAATTTATTTAAAATTAAAATTGTAAATTTCAGAGATAAATTGAACCAGCAGTTTAATTTTCCCATCACGAGATTTCCGAATATTCATACAAAAAAAAATCAGGGGAAGGATGAGACGTTAACGGACAGCAATGGAGACGACGTTTCGATCGCTGTCCCTATGAACAAGCAAAAGAAAGCCATGCACAAAGACAGTTGCTGTGGCTAGAAATGTATTCACTGCCCTCACGTTTCAGCTAGTTAATTTATTGTGAGAGAAGAATCTTTCGTATCTATTGTTAATGAAAGAAAGAAACTGTCATCAATGGCCAGTGGACGCGCGGCCATGTGAAACCACAATATAGATTGTGATTGTGAGGGCGGTGGAAATAAACCATGTGGTCTGTGCGAGGAGGTAATAATTTCAATTAATATATATATATATAATAATAATAATAATAATAATAAAATAAATGGTAAGAAGAGAAGAAAATAGAGAGGGTGGATGATGATGTGGTCACCGGGATGCTGCAGAATCGCGGGTGGCGAGCGAGGGTGTTCTGGAGGCCGGACTTGATGACTCCGACGTCGAGGGGCTTCCCCACGCCCATCACCATCACGACGAAGCAGTTGAAGCCGTCTTGGCCGAACAGCCGAGCAGCTGGACTCATAGGCTCCTCCTCTTCCTCTATCTCCTCGCCCGCTCCTTCGAATCTCTTCCTCTCCCTCGTCCTTATCGACAGTCGCCTCGTCTCTGCCTTCCACTCTCCCTCCATCTCCAATATCAGTTGGCGATCGATGTGCAAGAGATCGAGGAGAGACTCTTCCTGGTTTATTGCTGGCTTCTTTGGTTTACGTTTACTTCATTTTTCAACCATTTCAAAGGACGATAACACCCTTTGATGTTTTCTGCTATTGTATATTCAAATCCACGACGGCTTGCCAAACATCATACCGAACTTTTATGTACAGACGAATCCCGCTGATTTGAACGATGGTGGTGTGGTGTCCCCATTAATTTTTCAGGTAATACACTGAGTGCGCAAAATCTTTATTACTTTGACCGGCGGCTCACTCGTTTCGTTGAACTTGTAAGATTTGGCAGGATTTTCAGATTCCGTCAAAGTTTGACTTTTCGTCAACAATTTTTTAAATTAAATTATTGTAACAAAGAAAAAAACAAATAGTCAGACACTTTGACTAATAGTATTCTGTTAATATTAATCTGAAGTTAATTATTTTCGACATTATAAACAATCCGAAAGTGCGTTCCGATCGCTTGATAGACGAGTTTCTAAAAAACATGGCAGATCGAGACGTGGTGAATCTGTTTCATCATAAAATATAACACGACTTTGGAAGCCTTGTTGTTTAAAATTTTTATTTCCCTTCAATCATGGGAGAACAGTAATAGTAGACAAAAGATTGGAGTAGCATCGAAACACTGGCAATGCCACAGACAATTCAAGTCCTCAAAAGTGCAGTAAAGGTTCAAATAACACTCGGCATCCTGGGAAACTTGCGACTTACAAATCTAGGGAAATCAGATGCTTCAAATCATGCTACAAATCAAATCTTGGGAAATCAGATGCTTCAAATCATGCTGCAAATTTAGTACAAATGCATACGCGACGAGTAGTATCCGAATGATTAGTAATGGGACGACCAGTTTGCGGCGCTACCTACTCGAGGCATCCCGGTTTCCTTTTTGGCTTGGTCATCAACCTTAAAGGTAGCACTGCAGACCTGGCCTTGACTGTCAACCCTTGGCATCGCTTTGAGTTCATTAAGAGGATGCTCAAAACTCTGTAATCCCTTGGAAGTAGTAAAGAAGCAGCCTGCAAAATCGGTTGTTAAAAACAAAGAAATAAATAATGAAGGCACTCGTCCATAAAAGCACAGAGAGCATCTAAAGTTGGCCATTTTATACCTTTAGGAAAAGGAGCAAATGATTTCCCACACCCCTTTTTGACAATGTCAGAATCATCAGAGAGTACGAGATGGCCTTCAGGATCAGCACCCCAGAAGAAGGGTACACCACCATCAGCATCCTAATTGAAGAGGAAAGAATTTAACAAAAGAATGTTTCTGATAAATAGAAAAGAAGCACATGCTCACTTACTTCCTAATGATAGCTAAACTTTCTAAACAATGCCCATTTTATTCCAATGTTGCTTCCAATTGGATCCTGATTTTCTAAATTATTTAAATTCAATTTCAATTTATAAAACAATCTTATACACTTTTTACTTGTAAAACAACCTTGAAAGAAAACTAAATGAGGCATAGAATTGAGAATTGAAGGAACATAAAAGAGTAACTTATGATTTAGAGTTCAACATATATTTTGGGTGACGGATATGGTTACACAAGAGTTATCCTTTTCAGTAATCATGTCAAACAATATCATCGTGACACGAGACTATCATTGTTTTCTCACAAGACATAACTAAAGACTATCATATTAAGGTTGGAATAAATTACCCTTACTAAATAAAGCATAACCTCTGGAAAATATGGCAGAATTTATGGTTTTTTATCTCGCAAGTGAGAACATATTACAAAAACACTAAACATGCATGATTTCATTATCACCATCAAAATTGAGATTATCAATATTCCACTTTTGAGGATCATTAGTCTTGCTATAACATTGATAGTGGAAAATATTACTACTCAATGGTGGATATTTACATAAGGAACTCATAAATTTAAATTTGTTCCAATAACAATTATGCTAATTCAAAAGGGAAGAAAAGTACTACTACTTCCATTGGGTACATAATAGACCGATATCTACACTTAATAAAGCATCAACATTTAATATTTCAATAAAATGTTCAAAGGTATAATTGAAAATGAAAATTTCACATTACATCTGTTCTATACAGATTACATAGATGCTGGAAACAAATGGACAAACTGCACAGATTTCTTAGCCAGCACTGTGGTACTTAACTAGTTCAGATAAAGGTCACCCATATTGTGGGGGAAGTTGATTAATTGAAATTGAATCAAGGTAATAATACAGATCACATGGTCAGAGCACGCTAGAATAGCTGTGCCTACCCAGTTTGAGTGCGAGAGAAATTAGATGCAAGCATGGTCTCATAACTCACATGGCCTCTATACTACAATATTTCAAACTTTAGGTTTCACATTGGTTATGAAATAGCACTATGACTTGAAATATAAAAGAAACGATGAAAGTAATAAGTAGGAAAGCAAGCTAAGAAAAGAATACTTACAGCTGCAAAGAAGGTGGAGTTTGATGAGCTATCATAGAGAATAAAAGAAAATTTCCCAATGATATCTCTAACAACTTGGCTAGCAGGGAATGGTCCTCTATCCCTTAGGGTCTTATACGCTTCAATTAAAATGATCACCTCATTGGCAGTCTTACCCAATCCATACTGTTGCTTCAGTGAAGTTATATTCTCAATATGGCCTTGGAACAAGCAAAACACATTATCCACAACACCAAATAATCTGCAGTGAAGTGAGAATGATCAGCTTATGTTGTTGGTGAAAACACAAAACAGAAAGCCATTAATATGAATAAGACGATTTGAAGAAGGATAAAAGATCTTGTTTCTTGAGGTGCATTAAATAGATTATTTATTCAGAAGCAAGAGCCAATAGGGAGATGTAAAAGTCCAGTGTTTCATTCCAATTACTAAAGGAATAATGAGATTGATTGAGGTTCATAAAGAACTATACTTTGATTATTTCTAGGCCCAACAAATAAAGTCCAAGATCACAAAAAGAGGTTGTTCCTGTTAACAGAAACAATTCAAGGAGAATAATTCAAGAAAAATGCATAAATGGGAATATTAAAATTCAGAACTGATCAACTTGACAAGAAAGAATCAAATCAAATGATCAATTTTTTCTGTTGAACAAATCAATGTAAACTATCTGAATAGTCTAGATCTGTTTGAATTGAGCATCAGTTCCATATGGTTTATAACTTATTTTCCCTTTTAATAGGATGAAATCTATGAAAGAGTACTTGATAAATTATAAACTATTCAAAGCAAGAACCTACTAGGTGATCATCTTTGATTTTTTTCGTATATAACAGGTTCAAGTATCTTCAAAGTTTACATATCCAAGCAACCACAAGTCAAATAAATCAAAAGATGAACACAATCTGAGATATCTGCGTCGTGGATCAAACAAGGCTGCCTAAGGGTTCGACTGACTCGCTATCACTTTCTCAATCATTTTTCGTGAATGACACCGAAAAGGAAACAAGAGGGGGTACATTTAGTAAAGGAACGGAGATCGGATTTCAATCTTGATCCCTCTCACCTCGGAAGCAAAGGGCTCTGATTCTCTTTCGAGTAACCCATGGCGCCACCGGAACCAAGGCTAACGACCACCGCGCCCGCCTGCGCCTCCGCAAAGTAGCTCACCAGGCGGCTACCGCCCTCGCCGCCCTCCGCCGAGGGGGCTCTAAGGCCCTCGGGGCTCTTCGCAACTGTCGGATCGAACACCGCCAACATCCTCACCGCCTCCGTTCTTGATTTCGTTGCAGTGTGACACAGAAGAAAGGTTGGAACTACAAGGCAAAGCTCCCTAAATAGACCGCAGCCCACCGACAAGCATTGACTTTAATTTTTGTCTAAAAAGTCCTCCGTCCTTATCCATTCTTTCGACCTGACGTGGCGACGAGCTAGTTAGTTTACCATGAGACATGGAGGTTTAGAAGTCACCCACAGTTTTTATAATAGGGCCTCCAGCCTAATCGATACTCTTTCACCAAGGTTAATATAGCTAAGTTGATTATAACAAAATACGTGTAAAGAAAAAAAATCCATATGAAAATATTGAAAGAGACAGGGGAGCAGTGCTTTCTTGATCTGTTTACTCAGATGAATAGGTTGAAGTAAACAGGGCAAAGCTCCCCCTTGTTTACTTAGCCTGGAAGTCCTTGGCAGCTAGCATTCATTTATCCGTGTCCCCGAAAAAAAGATGAAATCCGTCATCCCAACGATCCCCATATAATCTCACGAGTTTTTACGAAAGGTAAATCAGAAACTGCAATTAATCACAACGAATTAAAGTATTATCTCAATTTCATCAAGATTCAATCCTTATCCATGTGCCTCCAAGATTAGAATGTAATGATAAAAAACTTTCATAATTAATTAAATATTTATAAATTAATTTTTAATTACACTGTATTGTGAATTAATTTTATTTTTATAAGAAGTAAATCTTAAAATATTAATGATAGAACGATATATAATTTATATTTCTCAATTTATTCGGATGATAAATATATCGACCAGCCATATGAGGAGGAAGTTCGTGTTTTCCGAATTATCGAAATGACAATTACAAAGTGTTCTTAGAAAAATTTAAATTTAAATTTATGGAGCCTTCCATATGTTTAATGAATGTTTATTTTTATAATATAAATTACATTACTCAAATGCTCAATGAGCTTAGTAATGAACTATCAACGTAATCAAGTAGAATTAGCTTCCAATTAAAACCTCTGAAAAATAGTTTACGTTGAATAAAAAATGGCCTTACTTACCAATTTATTAACCTGCTCTATGAGTGGACAATAAGTGGACCCTACAGGGAAACGAGTTGTAAGGTTGATAAAATGATGCTCTAAAAAAGCTAGTAAGTTCTGGTCTTCGATCGGCCTACTTCTTAGTCTTCGCGTCCGGACCTACGCACCCAAAACAGATCCCTCGTCCCTCGACTTCCGCCCTCTCGTACCTCACTCGGATCTCGCCGTCGCGGAGTTCTCGTCCCAGATCCTCGCTCGCCAAGAGCACCAGGTTCGGATTGCATATTCTATTCCTCATCTTCGTTCCCAATTCGATGGGAACTCTAGATGGATCTGTAGGAATTCCGGGCGGTAGTCAGGAATTGACTCATTTGTACATTTTTTTGTGTTCCTTTCTTGATCTCGGTGCTTGTTTTTCGTTTTCTAGTAGTCTCAGTTACTATGTGGTTTCAGATAGACAAAAGTTTGATATGGTTCAACTGCTTGCTGAGTAGATTCTCGCTGAATAATCTTTGTGGTTAAATTGATTAGTTATAACTGGTGGTTCGATGTTGATTCTTGTTGCGTTAGTCGATGGCTTTCATGTTGTTGATTGACTGAAAACTGGTAAACGGAATTAGAGTTCCTGCTTGTGAGCATTTTGATCACATGTAATCGTTTGATAAGTAAAACACCATTCTTTATTCTTGATATCACTGTACTTAATCTTCTAATCTCGTTCATGCAACATGAGTTCATTGTAACCTTACTAATGAAATGAAAGTATGAAACTATTTTATTTCATAATATCAGGATAAATAATCCAATTATTGGGTGGTGATTAAAAAAGGCAGTCTTGTATATCTCTTGGATTCTTGCTGATAGAACTACCCAACATTCACTTTACTGATGACTTTATAAGAAGCCACGTATCTTTGTATTGACTAATACATAATTTAGGGCTTAGTAGAACGTTTAAATTTCTCCTGAAGTCAAATAGTCTCTTCATATGGAATATTAGAATTGGACAAGGAACTGATGTTATCTTTACCAATGTTTCTCTGTTTGTTTGTATTCTGAGCATAATTTTCTGGAGTGCAACATTCACTATTTCAATTTCACAGAGGACATTTTTTGTATAGTTTCTTGTTTTTAATTTTTTTTATGCATTTACACTTTCATTCAGGACCACTCCAATAAATATATTATGCAAATGTTGAAACTATTATATATTTTATTTTGGAAATGACTGAATCCTTATAGAGAATTGGTTACAAATTGTAAATGTTACTATGTTGTCATATCTACCCTATCTTACCTTCCAGGTGCTTTGGACATAACGATGAATTTTCTTATACGAACTGCCCAACCAATTATTCCAGAGGTATCCAAGGTTGTGGAGCCAGAACAAAACAAGGTTATGCAACCTATTGTTAAGCGAACCACCACTTTGGAGGGACTTATAGCAGAAGAACCATATCCAGGTCATTCTGTAGGGGATGACATCAATTCAGACAATTTTGGATCTGGTTTTGTGGGTAGCTCAATGGAAGGTTCAATTTTCAAAAATCAAGTTCCTATGGGAGACTACACTGACGTTTCAAAAGATAATGGGTGGATTACAATTCCATACAGTAAAGTTTTCAAATTTTCTATGTTTTCTTTGTTCTAAGTTCAATATAGGTTATCTTCGACACAATTGTTCATGACATGCTATATCATGTCTGGATTAAAAGCTATCATATTGTTTTATCAATTTTCATTACTTTTACCCTCTATACCTGCAGAGGAGCTTCTGGATAACTGGCATGAGGCGGCAGATATACAACAGCTGCGGTCCTTAGACCGTTCTTTTGTTTTTCCAGGTGCTTATTGTTCCTAGGCAGTTTGTTTCCTTTTAATAATAAAGATGCACCTTGCCTATGATTTACACTGCTCTTTAATTTGCAGGGGAACATATTCATATACTTGTTTGCCTGTCTGCACATAAAAGGGAGCCAGAAATCATCACTCCATTTAGAGTTGCTGCTGTAATGGCTAAAAATGGCAAATCCAGCCCAAACAAAGTGAAACCTGTTGAAACTAATGAAAAATTATCTAGCTCAAACAGTTTGAATGGGGTGGTAAGTAACACTGCTGGAGAAACTTTTGATCAAAATGCAGAAAATAATGATCATAGTTCAGGTATCTCTAGTCCTAAAGATGATATCTCAGCGGCTGAGAATCTGCGCATGGAGTACCACAAACAACAAACTGAGGATATACTTGAAAGTTTTAGAAATTCAAATTTCTTGGTAAGAATTGCTGAGGCAGATGAACAACTATGGTCTAGAAAGAATACCTCTTCTTCAATGATTCCTGAGCTAGTAGGGGAGAGAAGCTATCCTGATGGAGGATTAAAAGGCATTCCAAAGTCAAATTTTTTCAGTGTGGTTGTTGATAAGGGTAGGTTCGATGGCAACACATCTGGAGGAGTGGCTAGAGATACTGCCCAATGCTACTCTCTATCCAATGGCGACATAGTAGTAAGTTCACAATACATCCAATAAACTTTGTTATAAGATCCAAGCATGAAATGTTCCATTATTCTCGACAATGTTTGCCTATAACTCATCTTATTTACAATTCTTTAATTTCCAGATTGTCCTTTTGTTCTGCTCGACCAGAAGGATTGTAATTTTTGGTCTTGACTATAGAGGTATCAAACATGAAAATTATCTGACATTGCCTAGCAGTACTGGATAGGGACTAGCTTATTTTGTTCCAAAAGTTGACAAGTAATGCTAAAGGACTAGATATTTAAGAATATTAACATGGAATTGCATCAAATAGCATTGGTTTTACATTCAGTGAAAACAAATTCTAAATATGTTATCTAACAACTTTATATACACTTGGAACCATTTTAAGTCACCAATGATTGGGATGCTATAAAGGTCAACAAAATTATATATAATTCAATGGATCTTATATTGTCTTATTGGATGGACTTTTAAAAATTTTAAATGGTGTTTCTTTGTACTCTTGGTATCATATTATTTGTTGGCCACTTCTTGAAGCTTTCAAATAGCTGCCTGTGCACGGTGAGGATCCCTTAACTATGTTGTGAAGTTGTGAATGCTAACCTTACAGTTTTTTAAAAATCGTTTGTAGTTTACGTTTGTAGTTTACTCACATCAAACCAAATTTTGTATAACAGCTGTTGGGCACTACTATAATTCAGAAATAATTCTTGTTGCAATTTGGAGTTAATATTTCAAAATGTGCATATTTAAAATTTGCCTCCAGTTTGAATTAAATTTAATTTTTGATTTCTGCAATGTCCAACAACTTTTATACAAAATTTAAATTGACTTGAAATTGTTCTGAATTTCTGCAAACTTTTTATTCAAAATGCTTTGATTTTTATTTTTATTTTTATTTTATAGTTCGACATCCAGATTGATTCAGACTTTCTTTTTGACTTCTTGCAGTGATCCATAATTAATAATATATTTAGTTCAATTTGAAGTTGATTTGTTTGAATATATCTTTTGATATTCAAGCAAAAATGGTGCCCCCAGATGACTCAGAAAAATAGGAGTTCTCCTATGATTTTTGCCTGATTTTTTTCTGTGCTAAATATACAGTGACCTATAATGTTGAATGTTACTGTACTTTTATCAGCATATAGGATGGCTACAATCCCCATGGATAAAAAAACTCTACTTCTTTATTCAAAGTTTGCTTTTTGTTGATGTTCAACTATCAAAGATTCTTACAGTTTGCTTCTACTTTTTCCTTAATATCTTTGTTTCACGATTAATTGCCAAGTATGCCAGTAGACACTGATTTATCATGCAGTGTGGTGTATGCTTGATGAATGCAGGTTTATTTAGAAGTAAATGTTGGAATTAAGAATTTAAAAGATCCTGTCCTTGAGGTTATTCAATTTGAAAAATATAGATCTGATACGTCTATTGAGGATCATAGCAATTCCTTGGTTGCAAGACATGATGATCCTTGTCGGGAACTTCTTAATTGGTTGCTACCTCTGGATTCCACACTGCCTCCTCATTCACCATCACCTCCTTCAAGCTCAAGTATATCAAAAAAGCCAACGAATCCTGCCAGTGGGTCACAAATTTTTTCTCTCGGTCACTTCAGAAGCTATTCAATGCCTTCACTTCCCCAACTCTCTGGATCTCCTTCTGTCGGTTCACTTTCCAATCCAAATCCTTCTATTGACCTTGAAGATTTTAGCCACATTTCTACTGAGAAGCTAATAAAGAGTCAGGATTTAGGAAATGTGGGTCTTTCATCATTTCGAGGTGTTCCACTGGAGCCAGAACGTTTTTCTGCACATTGTGGCTTGGAAGGCATTTATTTACCTGGCAGGAGATGGCGAAGGAAACTTGAAATTATTCAACCAGTTGAAATACATTCATTTGCCGCAGATTGCAATACAGAGGATCTCCTTTGTGTCCAAATAAAGGTACTAGTGTCATTCTCAATATATAGTTTCTTTTGTCCATTCTTTAATTTGCATATAATTTTTATCACTTGGTATTTTATTCATTCAGTATTAATGGTTATGTTTCCTTTTGCAGAATGTTTCTCCAGCTCATATACCAGATTTAATTATCTTCCTGGATGCAATAAGTATTGTCTCTGAGGAGGCATCAAAAGGAGGTTCACTGATATCTGTACCTATTGCTAGTATTGAGACAGGAAATGCTCACAACTTACCAAACCTTTCGATCAGGTTTCTTTGGTTGATCCTACTTTGTTGTTTGCTTACCATCTTGTGTTTGTTGTACAACATGGTTGATATGCAGCTGGAAACTTGTCTCCTATGCCTTGCTATTGTTTCGGTCAGTTTTGGTTAACTAGAGTAGCTATCCTTATTTTATCCTTATTCACAAATATACAAGTCAATATGATGAAATGAGAGAAATTTGGTGTAGTTCTAATAGATGATAAATTGAGAAGAAATAAGTTATAATGGTATGAATATTCAAAGGTTATCAGTCGATTATGTGGGACAAATTTTACTAGATGATGATTTGCAATCATACAAGTTATTATCCATTCAATACAAGAGAAAAAAATGGAAGTCTCTTAAAAAATCAATGTTTTTGGCTTAGCTACTACATAATTTATTTACTAAAATGCACATGGATGTTCCTTTTTCCATTTCTAGTCAATATCAGATTAATCAATGATTTGTTATAATGATGATGCCCCAAGAGACAGCTTGATTTGAATTGATGCCTCGTACAGGAGAGGTGAGCAACACTCATTTATTCTCAAATTGGCAACTATACCATGTAGAGATCAAAAGGAGGACGTGGAGATGATTCCATATTCAAGAAAAGGTTCAGCTGGATCAAAAAAAAATAAAAATTCAAGTACTAGTGATGGGATGATGGTTTCTTCTACTGCAAATCAGTTTGCCATTTTGGTATCTTGTCGTTGTAATTTTACTGGTACTATGGGACACTTGATGACATATTTGCTTTGTTAAAATTTTTTGGTTAGTTTTCTGACTTCAATATTATCTTTTTTGCTACAGAGTCAAAGTTGTTCTTCAAACAGGTAACAAATTGGCAGCCACGAATTTCAAGAGATCTTATGATTTCAGTGGCCTCAGAGACCCATAAGAGAACTGGTACCCAAAGTTTTGGAGCACCTCAACTTCCTGTTAAGGTAGTAAAATCTCTTTATGGATGATTTAGTCCTTTATTTTAGCAACACTCTCAAGTGATTTAACAATTCAACTGTCACTTTTTTCAGGTGTTAACATTGAAAGCTTCAAATTTAACACATAAAGATCTTACTTTTACTGTTCTTGCTCCAGAATCGGCTATTTCTCCTTCAGTTATATCATTAACTTCTACACCAAAAACCCTAAAGGAGTCATATGCTGCTTCTCATGATAGAAAATTGGGTGGGGATAAAAGTGGAAGTGGGCTTCAGAGTTTGAGTTCAGTGTATAATTCAAGCACATCACAAACAAATACATTTGAAGGTGGAAAGGTAGCAGATTCTCCAGAGCGAACATCTATAATTTCTGATGTCATTTCAAACAACTCAGGCTTCACTCATCTATGGTTACAGAGTGCTGTTCCACTTGGGTAAAATCTTGAACAAACACGCTTCCATTCAAATCATAAAATGAAACTAATCTTTTTGTTGTATATGTCAGATGTATTCCTGCACTATCAAGTGCTACAGTCAAACTTGAGCTTCTCCCTTTAACTGACGGGATAATATCACTTGATACATTGCAGATAGCTGTTAAGGAGAAAGGTATGACTCTTCTTAATGCATGTTAACTTTCACTAACAACTTCCATCATTTTGATGCATGTGTAAAAGTTCTAGGAAAATATTTTGTGACTCCCATGCAGGGATGCAAGCAGTACTAAATTGACACAATGAGAAAATTTCTGATGATACCTTTAAAATTGGGTAAATCAGCAAGTTAAGGAATAAATACATTTTGCTGATATTTCCTTAATATCTTATGGAAAAATGGTGAAAGGCAGGCAAAGATTTTGATTCAACAAATACGTAGATAATGTTTCTGTAATTCTGTTGTTAAAACCTGGATATAGGATAAATACTTGAAAGGTTAACTGGTTTTCAATTTCATGATTCAATTGGAAGACCCTTGTAGTAATAGTATTTTAGAGTTGATTCATCAACATCCATCTTAAAAATAGTGGAATTAGTGATCGTGAGTTTCACTGGGATTGTAATAATATAGATAGAACAACAAGCTGTTGCAATCTAATTACTTATTAAATAAGTATTTAATTATAATAACATTGGTAATTATCCTTGTAATTTTAGGAGAACTTTAGTTTTTTTTCTTCTAAATTTATTTTAATAATTAAATGACTAAAATATCCTGGTATATATTTTTTTTCTTTGATTAGAAAGGAGGTACATTTTGGGTATTTAAATGTAAAAATACATCAGACTGAGCTGACCTTCTCAACATGTCAGGCACAAGAAACTAAATTTGGACTAGGTTGAGCCTGTATACCTTGGCTTGGAATCGTAGCTGTGCTAGACTTGCCCGACATGCTACCCATGTTGACACTGCCTAGCTTAGACCGAGCCTAATTTGTGCTTAACCCGATGCGCAAGCCTTGCTTGAGTCAATTCGGATAGTCCGGGCCGCAGGCGCCCATGTCCGTTGCTAATTTGACACCATCAACAATTTTGTAGATGTATAAAAGAAATCGTTTTCAGTTATTGTTAGCTTTTTAACTAAAAAGCATCCATTTTGAATATTGCTATTAAAATTTTGTGGGTGGTTTTCCAATATCGCAGGTTTGACATTTGTGCCAGAGCATTCTATAAAGATCCATGCAACTTCCAGCATTTCAACTGGCATCTTATAATACATTTGAACCTTCAAACACGAAATGGGTGGCATCATTTTTACATTGTGTTGGATCAATTTGTCCCCATGGTACACTACGAGATGGCTGATGGCTAATCAAAAGCGTCACTTTTGGGTTGACTGCTGAAACAGAAGGCATATTTATGATATTGGACGCCTTCAGTCCATTTCTTGGGATCAATGGTCAAGGTTCTCTCTCTGTTTCATGCAGGTTGTAAACTCCTTCAAAAAAAAAACACCTGCTTCTTGATTCAGGTTGTAAAATGAAACCTCAGGATTTTTTTTATAGCACCATTCATTTTGTTATTAACTGTGCGAATGAGGTTATTTGGTTGAAATCCACGTAAATGATTGTCTAACACACTTGAAATTTTCTTGAGAATGATCTGCTCTTTTGATGATCCTATCTGCCCTCTATAACCATGTGCTATGATGCATTGGGATAAAGAGTTCCGTATTACAGTAATAAACATTCAGCATTATTATTCATGTGATGCTCTGTGAAAAAAAAACACCGTTTTTTCAATTTCAAACAAATTCACATCAAATAAAAATTTTTATTTAATATTATTTTTTAGAAAATATAAATTCACACATGATTTTGAATTTGCAAAATTATTATTATTTTTGTATTATTATTTTGAATTTGCAGGAAGAGAATCACTTGTGGAAGATGTCAATAACTAATGGAATCAAATTAAATAGGAGGGGAATAGGAGAGGGAAAAAAAAAAAAGGAGGATCTTTCCTCAATCTCTCGTTAAATTAGAATTTAAATTTTAAATAGAATAAATATTTTGAAAATTAATTTTTAAATATATATAAATTATATTTTAAATTTATTTAACAGATAAAAATTAACGAGATAAAATTTAGACATCTAAATTATTTTTAAAAAAAAGATGGAAACCAAGGCCAGAGCACGTGCTCCGCAGCATTCCATCAAGGAGACCAAAACCGTGGGGCAACACGTGCTTCGCAGCCTCCATCAATGAGACCAAGAACATTCCCCAGAGCATCATCCACTCCAGCGATCCAAGTCGAAGCCCACGTCAAATTGATCATCGTACGCTGGATTCCGATGTCCAAGTCCTTCATTATTATAATTTGAATTGAATTAAAAGTTTCTATTTTTTTTTGTTTTGTTTTGTTCCGTGCAGTCGGAGGGAGCCGCAATAATACTGCAATATCAGCAGTCATGAATCGGATTGGGAAAAGCCAAAAAAAGAAGAGAAGGAAAAAGAAAGATCCAGACCTTGATTGCAATCCAGCCATCGAAACTCCCACCTTCTCTTTAACAATTTATTCTGTTTAATTCTGAGTCTTTTATTACCCTTTTTTGTTCGCTCCGGTACCTGTTTCTAATTCATTATTTACCTTTTTTTTTCAACGATCCATTTTGGTCCTTTATTTTTTTTCCCCTAAAGTCGAAACAAACATGGATTTTGTTTGACTCCGACATAGGGAGTTTATTAGGGTTCCGATTCGGGGCGAGGGTTTCAATATCTTTAATTTTTCTCGACTTTACTCTTCATTTGGGCGTGGCTGATCTCCTTTCCCTTCCCGAATTTTTTGAAGTCGCCAATCCTTTGGGATGAGTCTATGATCTAGATTCTGTTGGAGGACGACTTGCGGAGATTGCAACTAGCAAAGGTAGGATTTTGATAAGGATTTGCTCAATTTTGGGGCTTGTATTGAAGGTCTCGCTTTTTTTACTTTTGTTAGAAGAATACAGAGGAGTACCCAGTGGATTCACAAAGGATTTAGGGTTTTCACTTGCAATTTTCACTGCTTAGTATTCGTGTTTTCTCCTTGTTGCCATCAGTTGGATTGGGCGTAAGGAGGTTTGTAGTGAGAGGAAGACGAGCTTGCTTGAATCGTGAATCCTTTCATCATACATAGGAAGGATGTATCAATCTCGAGGATCCTCGAAGCAATCTTGTAGGCTCATTGCGGTTTTATGCGGGAAGTTCGCCGACAGGCAGGAGGTGAAGTGTAAGCGTCTTTACCCGTTTCCTGAACTTCTTTCGTCAGGGCGAATTGAGGTTTGTACTATTGTTAAGTTTCATGAAAGCTTGTTTTAGTGCCTTTTTTTTATTATTATTTTGTTAGTGATTTACTCCTATAATGCAGGTCCATACACTTTTTAATCCGACACCAGATAGTTTTCGTGATGCTCAGAAATCATTGGAGCCAAATATCCTGTTCTTCCAGGGGCAGCAACTTGAAAATGAGGAAGAAATTGGGAATCTTGTTTGGGAAGACCTTGATGTTTCAGAGCCTGAGATGTTCGCTTCTCTCATCGCTCCTCCACCCACAATAGTAAGTAGTTCTTATAGCATCAGAACTTATGCTCATCTTATCTACACGTTTAATTTAATTCAAGGGTTTAAGGAGCCATTTGTTAGGTTCCTGCCTGGACTTCAGTGTTAACCTTTAAGGTTGCTAACTTAGACCTCCCTTTATCCCTTGTTTAGTTCTCCCAGTGCTCCTACGTCTTCCACTTCTTGCATCTTTTTTCTTTTGATCCTTCTTCCTATGCTTCATTTCTATTTTCTCTTTCATTTGCTGCCTCCTTTCCTTTGTTTGTGTATAACTGTCTAGTCAAATGCAGAAAGGAGGAGCGAACCTACAGTCTGCCTTGTGTCGTTGTCACTGCTGCTCTTTGCCAGTGGATCTTCATCTGTTGCATATTCAATCCCACATCAAACATTATGCAACATTGGGGAGCATATAGGGTTGCATCTCATTACATATGGTGTATCAGGATGGGCCATATCCTGACAATGCCTATGAATGGGACATAGAATGGGACATGCCTGGATATGGCGATACATACCTAGATCTAAATCATCGACTATTAGCAAACCTGAACTTGAAATTTTTTTTTATACATCTCTTACAAATTTCTAAATACTTGTGCACTTGATGCATAAACAAAATAAGTGCAATTCATAGGGATTATACTAGTTATTTTCTCATTAGTTCTTGGATCATATTGGGAGAGCATTGGTTTTGTTGTCTCCTATGTAGTATGCTCCTGCTCCTTGATGAGGTTGATTACCTGTAAATAGAAATCTCTAAGGTTATGTGAATGTTATTAAATATGAAATCATGTACAATTTCTATCACTGGACATCCTTCATCTTCATTGCTAAACTTTGGTGTTATTGTACAGACTGTTGATTTTGTGGCATTGCTAATTGTAGGTGTGTCTTGGTCCTCTAGCAGGACAAGAAATTTTCACTGTGCTGGCTGGCACAGCTTGATACTTTAAATCATGATTAGTACCCCTTATATTCTGATGCATCCTATTCATCATCTGGCATTCCTTTGAGCATCCATTCTTTTGCCTCTACCCTGCGCATGTACACTGATTTTGTTTAGGTTGCACAGTCTTATGGGTGCATAATATATGATTATCATATGCAGATAAAGAAACCAAATTGGGTTTTTGGAGATCCATTATCTGAGCATATATTATATTATTCTTCATGATGCTCATTTTGTTGAAGATAAGATCTGCTTATTCCAGTCCTTTTTCCTTGCAATAGAGACCATAGTTATTTTACACCACATGTACTTGTCATTAATTTTATATATTAAATTTATCCTCCATGTTTCATGTTTTCTATTTGCAATTATGGATACAGGTTTATCTGGAGGTTCCTAATGGGGAAAAGATAGCACAAACACTACACTCTAAGGTGGAGGAATTCCTTAGCTCTACAATTGCATGCCTATTTTAAGAAATTTGCAAAGCTGTAACTTATGTTTTTATGTTATTTTACTTTCACTCATCAAGATTGGATGTCATGGCATCTTCATGCAGATAAATTATTGATCATGCAATCTTGTTTGTCAGGGGATTCCATACGTGATGTACTGGAAGAATGAGTTCTCGTCTTATGCAGCTTCTCATTTTCACCAGTCACTACTGTCAGTAGTGCAGAGGTACTATTCTGTGCTTCCAGCTTTCTATTTCACTTTGAGTGATTAAAGTCCTTTTGACTGTAAGGAGCTAAACTTATTGAAGTCTTATGCTTGGGTGTTTCTTATGCAGTTCATGTTGCCATGCGTGGGATGCTTTTCAACTTGCCCATGCATCTTTTCGCCTCTATTGTGAAAGCAACAATTTTGTTTTGCATGCTAATGATCAACATTGTAACAATAAATTTGAACCACATTTACTGGGTGATGCTCCTAAAATAAATGCTATAATTCCTGAAAGTGTTCCAGAGGATGGAAAAGAGATATCTCTGGATGCCCTTCCTGTGACAAAAATTTATGATGATGATATGGATGTGAGGTTTCTAATTTGTGGAGCACCTTGCACATCGGTGAGCTGGTAACTTATCTTTTGAAGTAGTGCTTGCTGCTTGTTCAACTATTTACATGAGCACACTATTTTTCAGGAATGTCTATTGAATGCTTTTGAAGATGGACTTAACGCCCTCTTCAACATTGAAGTAAGCGTCATGAATTAATGCTTGCCTGTTATTTCTGCCTTCCTCATTTATATGTTCATATTTTTTGAAGGTGGAGAGCATAACTATGTATTGCTTATATGAATTTGTGTAAGAGTATGGTTATATATTGTAGTTGACTGTTAGCTAAACAATCACCCACTATATTATACCATTGCTGCCAACATGAATAGCCTGATATCCATTTTTTTTCAGTTGAGTTCTCAAGTACATTTCTGCTCATTCTTTCTAAATGTCGTGAATCCATTCAAGCAATAATGCTCTGATATCCATTTCATATGTTTTATATGTTAATGGAAAAGTAAACAAAGGTTCCTACAAGGACTAAAAAAATCCAGTAGATGACCATTAGGGAGGGTCTGGGCTAGTCAAATGTGGAAAATGCCATTGAGAAAGAAGGTTGGAAGTAGTTTCTGCATCTGACCTACACATGTGGCATCCAAATTCATATCATGTATAATGAAGAAGTTTGGTGCAGAGCCTCTTGTATAATAGCTTATTCTATATTTATTTCCTTCGTTTGATATGAGAGCCAACCAAAGAACTATATGTCAAACTGCCTTGTGTTTTTAACTCTGTGCAAGAATTCGTGCATAGAAGGCACATGAAATCTACCACAATAGTATCAGCTATCACCAAGTTATAAGGTCCTTGAATTATAGTATCCATTTCAGGAGTTCAGCACTCAAGTCAGTTTGATTCTTTATGAGCTTGAGGTGTAGGTAATCAGAATGCTCAAAAGTAGCTTATTTTTGCTTCTGGCAGTAAGCATTGAGCACACATGTGCTTGTGGATGAGTGGAGATGACAACAATAAAATATATAGGGTGATTTACCGGACCATTTACAGAACAAGTAGGCTTTAGGATCTATTTTCCACTCTATTTGGAGGAAAAGTTTTCTAGTTCTTCAAGATTTTAGCATTTTCAAAAATATTTCGTTTCATTTTATTCAAGTTAACATAGTTGACGACAAATATTTGGAGCTACATTCATAACTGTCCTTAAAATAAAATATTCTTAATATTCAAGATGCCTTCCTTTGAGTTGAGTTAGTACAGAGAACAGATGGATGTGAATTCTAGATCTTAAGTGGAATTGTCTTGTAGACATGAAAGTAGTTTCTGAAACACTACAATTGAGTTTGGAATGGTTCTGAGTGTTATTCCTACTAGCCTTGTATCATATTTTAGAATCATAAGTTCACTACTACAACTTTATCTGACTTCCTTTTAATTTTTGACTTAGATTCGCGGGAGTAAACTTCACAACCGAATCAGGTATTTGTTGTACTTTGCTCCAATTCTCTGGATTTAATTTATATGCATTTTGCTGGTACTGAATCCTGACCTTAATGAGCATTAAGGTTTCTCCATTTGCAATTGTTTGTTAAAAACTTTACTAATCCAAGCGATTCACTTCAAGTTTGAAGAGTCATGCATGTGAATTAGAATGGTTTGCAGGATCCATGATTGTCAAACTCGGTTGATCTGGATATGGATTGTCCGAGTTGGATCTGCTAGAGCATATCAAATTTCCAGTGATATGCTTGTCATCCCTTCAAGAGCTACTAGAAAAATGAAGATAAGATCCAAACTCACAATAATCTCACTAAAGAATTAACAGTTTGAGAAAAATCTGGATGAATCAACAATTTTTCTCAAACGATTTCTTGTTCTCATTTCAACCAAATGATTCTCACTGCAAGGAGGAGAAAAATTGGTATGGAGGAATGGGGCTTTGACTCAGGCCAGAATTAACGAGTTCATTACAAGCCTACAAGGACTTCTCCTCAGCCATTCTTGTTGGAGCTTCTGGATTTTGCATGAGAGAAGCTGCTGGACTGCGTGAGAGAAGCCCTTTACTGGTGTCTTCATCTTGAAGAGGAGAGCCATCTTCGTGAGAAGTGACACTGCCTGTAGAGTTGTCCCTATACAAGGGATAACCTCCTTTCTCATGGCAATATCCACCACTGTATCATAACCTATAATACCACAAAAGAATATACAAGACTGTAACAAGGAATAAATAATGTAAATTTTATTAAATATCTCAAACATATGTGGACACAATGTTTGACACAGAATGATAAGCCTAACTAGACTCATGTTGGCCGACATAACTGGGCTCATACTTATAGATGAAAAAAAAATGCAAAAGTAAAATGCATAAAAGAAATAATCCGTATCATATGAAAACAAAATGCATAAAACCATCCCCAATATTATCGTCAGTATCTCTAAGCATGAGCATCCAAAAAGTTTATTGGTGAAGCACACAAAGGATGATCCTTGTAGCCTCAGGCTAGTGAACATAATAATAAGAGAGGATAACAAGAGAAGACAAAATGAAACTAGGATGAAGAGAGGTTTCAAAAGTTAATTTCTTGTGGGTTTATCTTTGAGGTGGTGTATATAACAACACATAATCGATTGAAGAAAGAGATGTGAACGTCTTGAAGGAAAGATGAATTACATAGCTTGATCCTCTGAAAGATACTGCAAGCTGAACAAGATATTTTCTTCAATAGAAAGTGGAAGAGCACATTGTTAAGGTCTTCATGGTCTAAGTGGCGCATATTCAATACACCAATAGAAACAGAGTTGATTTTTGTAGCATGACGAGAAAACAATAGGAGGAGATATGCAGTTATAGATTTGGACAAAAGAGAAGATGATACAAGAATAAGATGAAAAGTTGTTGGAGAGGAAGATAAGAAGCATGATGGAAATGAGGAATTGGAAGAAGCTAGGAGCTTGTGCCGAATTAGGAGGCCATGCCATAGGTATGTTGCCTGTGTCATTGACAATTGCCTCTTGTGCGTGGCAGGAGATGAGGCCTAGAAACATAGGCAGAGGTCACAGAGGACATGACTTGTCAGAAGAGGGGGAGGCCAACCCCCCAAAGGGAACACTCTAAAAAGCCTAGCCCTAAAAGTGTGCTCTGTTACCATGTGAATTTGTGGATAGGAGATATTGTGTCGGTCTATGATAAAGGACAATTATCCTAATGGAATTCTTATTTTCCTTTTTCACTTTTTTTTTCAATTATTGAATTCTTATTTTCTGTAAAATGGAATCTGAAAAAAATAAAAACAAAAAACTCTTCATGAACCAGACATTCAGTGATCTTTGACTGTTTGAGTGGTTGATCTTTTAAACCTATCTCTGTTTTTTAGCTTATCATTACAGATTTAGATCTTACATCCGACCCATGTGAGATAAATTCTTCTGCATAGAAATGGTTATGTTCCTGGTGCAAAACGGAGCTTGCTTTGTGATTTTTCCCCATTGTTTAAGTTTTTGGTAATTATGCTTCATATATAAGATGATTGTCATTGCTACTGACTGGTGGATTGTCCTAATGTTTCTGACAGTGCTGCACCTCCTCCTCTGCAAGCTGGCTCACTCTCTCGTGGTGTTGTTACCATGCGATGCGATCTTGTTACTAGTAGTTCAGCACACATTTCACTCCTTGTGTCAGGCAGTGCACAAACATGTTTTGATGATCAGGTAAAACCTTAGATCGCTGTACATTTTGTGATTTGGTTAAATTACCGTCCTTAAGTTGTTTTCTACTTATCTGCAGCTACTGGAAAGCCACATTAAAAGTGAACTTATTGAGAAGAATCAGCTAGCTCATTCTCTTCCAGATTTTCACAAAAGCAAGTTGTATCCAACAGAGCCTATGACTTCTATGTCTGTTGCTTGTGGAGCTTCTGTTTTTGAAGTTTGGATGAAAATTCCATCGTGGGCTGCTCAGGTTAATTACTCTCTGATGTAGGACAAGTGCAAGAGAAGTTATTACTTTTACTTTTTAAAAAATCTCTTTTGAAGTAGTTGAGGAAGAAGGAATTATTTATATAATTATCATGCTTCTAGCTTCACACTACATGTGCTTCAGCATAAAAGGGATGACATAGTATCATCAGATATTACCCCTAAATTCCTTGTAGATTATGCCTGGATATGACACATTAAAAATAGATTGCAATTTAGGAAATTATTCGGCAACTAAGGCATCAGTTTAGTTTCCTTCTTTGAATGTGTTTCATACTAAGGTAGTAGATAAATGATAACCTATTTTCAAAAATTTGTTCTTATTATGCAACCTTTAATCAAACTACTATATCTATGGTCATGCTTAAGTATTGCTTTTCCTTTTTTTCCCCTTACCTTTCTTGACTATTCAACTAATTTGTTCAAAGATATACAGACTTTTCTGGCAATTGAAAATAGATGCAGTATCCCTAAAGTTTGTTCAGATAGTGCAAAATTTAAAATATCCAATACATTACATTACAACCTTCTAAACATGCAATTGTGAGTTTGTTGTTAGCTCTAAGCAGTGTTTAAAGGTGATAGATGCAACCGGACACTAAGAGGTTGTGGATCTTGGTGCGAGTCTTAGGCACATGCCTGGAAAAAGTCATATATGGCCATGTATTCTCTACTAAATTACTAAATGCAAATAAACATATTATTTTGAGGAATTAATTGCAGGTGGAGAAGTTAATCTCTAGCTTATGTTCTATTTAATCATCAAATGAATAATGAAGAAAGCAGAAGGTATAAAATTCCTTTGCTTGATGTGTAATTAATTCTAGAGCTATTGTAGTAATTAATTCTTTCAACCAAGGTTTAAAACGTATGTGCATGGACAACACATACAACATGCAGAATGCATATGTGGTTCATAATTTTTTTTTAATAAAAAACTAACATTAGTTATATTGATAGTAATAAACATCTTATGTCAAAAGAAATGAGTTTTCAGGTACGATATAGTATATCGAATTAAACAACCTAAACAATCGGCATAATCAACATAATGAAATTTGCACATGTCGTTTAGCAATTAATTAGTCATCCTAAAAGTTATTAATTCCATTTAAATTTTTACACATACTATATATATAAAAATGCATGTTAGCTAACCTAAAAGAAAATTTGTAAGTGGCCTTGAACAATATGAAGAATATGCTTCATGTTTGTCTATTTACAGAAATTTGTTTAATCAAGCCACATTATTAGCTTGAATTTAACTAGGGACTGGTTTAACCTGCATAATTCTCATGTGGCTATAATTCCATGCTATTATGTTCCTAAATAAGCTTATACGGATACATAAATGGCTTATGCAGAGGCCAAAATAGTGCTTTCGACTAAGAAATTTCAAATACTTCTAATTCAAGGAAACAAAACCAAGTACAATTTGTTTCAAATGGAAAAGTGGGGAGGAATGATATGGGTTATGAGAAATCAATAAATCATTGTTGATAAAACAATCGATGTTTAAAGAAGTAGCCTGGGGTGTGACATATGTCACTGCCCGTGCTTATGTGGTAAGCATGATGTTTTGTTCCTTTTCAAAGGATTAGTTATGATCACGAAAAAACCTCTGAAAACTATTTTTTTATGTGTTAAACTTGTGAAGTATTGGCTTAAACAACAATTTTGCAGACCTTAATTATTGCTAAATCAGTGATGTGCAGAATTATATAAATAGATGTTGTACCACTCCAATTTTGAAAGATGAGTTCTATGAAAACATAACTGCTAAATTTGCACTGAATTAAATTGCATGCAACATTATCATTAGTTCATTTCTTCCTGTTGGCTCCAAGGCTAAACTTTTACACTTTACTGAATGCCCATAATTATGTTAAATTATGTCATTTAATCGCAATAATTGATTGATTTGCATAAAAAAGAAAATTATTTTTGGCAAATGGCATAAGTTGATTTGATAGGTTCACTTATATGATACATAGAATAGATCACCACATGGTGTTTTGTAGTTTTTGGTGCACTGACAGATCATGGAAACATTTTTGGAATTAGGTGGGAGATACATACCATGTTTATTGCTTGATTAAATTTAAATTCTGTGCACCTATTTAGACTATAGTTCTGTTAATATGATTAAATTAAAATATTTTTTGGAGGATCACAAATGCAAAACTGATATATTTCCTTTTTCATTGATTAAATTATTTTAGTGGGAGACTTAAACTTCCATTAAATGAATTTCTTATATCAAGTAATTTCTTAACAACTGGTTAAACTATAAATTAATGATACAATCAAATTTAAATATTTTTTTTTATGAAGACCGCATATATATCTGCACATACACTACATATTGCATATGCACTAGTAGTGACGCAACCACATACCAACTCCAAACATCATTAACACTTCATTAGTAGAAAGCAAATCGATCTAAGTTTTTACTACCTATATATTCAAAGTCTTATATTATAACTAGAGGTGCTTATTGGACGACTGAGCCTTGCCTGGGCCAGGCACAATTGACTTACACTTTCCCCTTCTCATCCAGGCCCAAGCCAAGCCCAAAATCAAATCTAAATGTTTGTCCAAGCCTGATCCTAATATCACATAATTTCTCCACACCTGTTCATTGAATTTATCAACCACTAAATATCCTAAATTTCAAGACATTAATGGTGTAATAAGTTGGCTATAAAAGAAAAAAGAGGATGAAGAAAAGAGTATGTCTTTATTCCAACAATGCATAGTATAGATAATACTTTCAATTGGCTATATAAGATAAGTTTCTGTTTCATAGTCAATCTACAAAAATGCTAATTCAAATAAACTTAGTTATAAATTAAAATTATATATAATTATAATTAATTAAAATGTGAGATCTAGTTGGATTAGCATGATTTTGATTAATATATCCAAGCTCATCCAAAATAATTGTGTGGATCTTAAATGCTGTCCAGACCTATTAATTAAGCTTTTTATTATTGTCCAAGTCCAAACCAAATGGCAATGGGCCTGGGTCTGCCCTTGGGCTTTTGTCCAATTATCAGCTCCTAATCCTATTATAGACATCCAGGTAAAAATATCATATTAGATATCTTAACTGAAAAACATCAACACTATTATGCATACAGCTCTTGAATCCTAAACTATCTTGAGCATTTTACCTGATGGAAACAAATTATTTGATGTTATAGCTTCTACTTTTTATCCTTTCTAGTCTTGTGATTGATATATAAGGAAATGAACATATATAAATTGTCAACCAAAAACATGCACACAAAAGGATAAACGACATACATAGCAAGGTAAAACAAGAACACTGGGTGCCTTTGACCTTTTAAGAAAGCCATGCACTGCAGCGCCTTTTTTCACCTAGATATGCTTTATTTTATCTACTAAAGGCATGCAGGGTCTGGCAAGTGGCAACCAGGTCTGCTCTTGGTAACTTTGGCTGCTAATCTCTATTCTGCTGGAAACTTATGTTTATCGTATAGTTATTAATGACATTACCGTCTTCTAATTGTCATCTTTGCTGGAAGCAATAATTTGATATACGAACGATTCAGATCTGAAAAAGATGTAACACAGGTTTTGAAGCAGCTGGCTTCGGATGTATCCCACCGTAGCTTGGTAACTCTTGGCATTGCAAGTATACAAGGTGTTGCAGTTGCATCATTTGAAAAAGAAGATGCTGATCGCCTTCTCTTCTTTTGGCGGCAACAAAGAAGAGAGTGCCACATCTTTGAAGGCTTTCTTCCTCTGCCCGCTCTTTCATCTCCTGCAAGGAAACAAAGGTCCAGACCTTCAGAAACTGAACTGGATGGTTCAGATGCTTGTAACCGTATTGTAGAAACTGATGGGTCAGTCTTTCTGAAACATGATGGCGATGCCTTGAAAAAAGTTGGCTCATGTGAAGGGATTCCTAGCACTTATAAAAGATTTAAGATCGCTACAATGAAGCCCATTCCACGCTCGCGCCAACATCAAATGTTGCCTTTTTCAGGAGTTGACAAGGATATGAACGATGGAAGCCAGGCAAAAGTTAACCTGCAAAATGTACCTTCCACAAAGCATAATACTATTCGCACTCCTTTGATGCACAGAAAATCTGTATCAAATTCTTTTCGTAAGCAACAAAATATACCTCTAAATCCTTTACCGTTGAAGAAACATGGATGTAGTAGATCACCAATTCAAGATTGTTCTGAAGTGAGCTTCTGCACCTTCTGTGGTCTTGAATAAGGTAGTTTTCTTTTTGACTAACCTTGTTTCCATGGGCATGTAACTAGGAGGAATTCCTTGAAGATGTCATGCAATTTCTAATCCACAGAGGGCATAGTCGACTTGTTCCACAAGGAGGACTTTCTGAGTTTCCTGATGTTGTACTCAATGCAAAACGTCTAGATCTGTTCAACTTGTATAAAGAGGTTATGTATATTTTTATATCTTTTGGAAGAAGTGTAGAATATTTTGATGCTAATTATATGTTTTTTGATCTGGAATTCAAATTTTGCTGCATATATGGGTTTCCATGTAGGTAGTTTCAAGGGGAGGCTTTTATGTCGGGAATGGCATAAACTGGAAAGGACAGGTTTTCTCAAAGATGCGAAACTATACAATTTCTAATAAAATGACAGTGAGTTCTTATTTTTCATATGATTTCCCAGTCATTGTTTCTATGCATTAGAACTCGTGTTTTTAACACAGTTCTTGTCTGAAAAAATATCTTAACATGAGATTCCAGTATCTTTATCTATTAGGGAAAATTTTTATTTCCTAAATATAGCTCGTTCCGTATTCCTGCATCAAGATTGGTTGTGTTTATGTGTGTATTTCCTATGTAACTGGTTGGCCTGTATGCCATGAATAAAAAATCACTAAGAACTGAGTTTAAATGCTTCATATGATCCAGGGCGCCGGAAATACATTAAAAAGACATTATGAATCATATCTCTTGGAATATGAGCTAGCACATGATGATGTGGACGGAGAGTGTTGCTTGTTGTGTCACAGGTAAGCTTTTCTTGCTTCCTTTCTCAACTCCATGGTATGCTCCAAAACTGACATTTGTATTCTAATTCTTCTACAGTAGCACTCCTGGTGACTGGGTTAATTGTGGCTTATGTGGGGAGTGGGCACATTTCGGCTGCGACAGACGACTGGGTCTTGCTACTTTTAAGGTTCTTCTTGCGCTTTGATCCTTGCATAACTAGTCCAACTATTAGTGGCTAACATTGATATTATGCATCAATATTAGAAGCCCTTTTTTTCTTGTGATCAATTGCAATCATTTCTAAACCTCTGCTCAAAATTTGTCACCAACAGAACAGTAATACAAGTCTAATTTGCACATTTCTTGACAGGATTATGCAAAGACAGATGGCTTGGAGTACATTTGCCCCAACTGCAGTCTGACAAACACTAAGAAGAAATCGCAGAAGCTTGTGAATGGAGGCTCCAGCACTGCTGTCCTCTCCGAGCATACATGAAATCATTTCTTCCCTCTTGGCATTTTGCACAAAGAGGAGCTTTGCAAGGGCTTACACTTCCTCACAGAGTGCTAATTCCTTGTGTTGTTTACTAGGCTTAGGTCAGACATCTAGGACGAATGCAGAGGGACAAACACTATAGTTATTATTATTTTTTTGGTTTATTTTAAAAAATCTACATAATTTTGTCTTTCTTTGCTTCTTCCCCCCAGCTATCAACTGCATCCCTATTGTCGATTTTCTCTTTATTATATAATAATTTAGCTGCTATTTCAGATAAAGATCGATGCACCAGATAGATATGGTTAATGTTTTAAATTTTAAAGGGAGATTATGGATACTCACTGTCATAATTCAACATTCCTGTGCTATTCCAGATCTGTTGTTTATTAGGCTAGATATTTGACTGTTTCAATTGCCAATGGTGGTGCTGCGCAAGAGCAGCACTAACTTACTATAGTCGTTCAATTTAAATTAAAGTTGACCTCAAATATCCATTAAATTAGTCAATTTTTTATTGGGCAAAAATTAAAAGGGCAAATTTTTTTTACGGATTGTCAAAGTATTGATTTTTTAAATTAAAATGATACAAATGTTTTTCAGTACTGATCATCTCCTGTCTAAAATTCTAGATTGGTCAGTTTCTTGTTACAATATAAAAATATATATAATTAAAATTTTAAATGATATTTTTTTAAATGATTGATTGTTATGAGTTCTATCTCATAATCAATTATAGATTTTGATAATCAATTATATTTTGATTTGATATATTATGTATTTTATAATTTAATTTGAGTTAAAAGTTATGACTTTTTAAAATTTAAAATTTAACATTCATATTGTATCATACGATTGTTACAACCCTTGTCATGTAATTATAACAATTATGATTTTGTAACTATCACAATGTAAATGTTAAATTTATACTTTGAGAAATTATAACTTTTAATTCAGATTGAACTATAAGATTCATAATATATCAAATCAAAATTTATTCAAAGATCTACAATCAATTATGGGATAGAATTGATAACGATCAGGTTTCAAGTTAAAAAATATCATTGAAATTTTTTTAGAAGCTCCGAACAATTTTAATTAAAAGGGGTGTCTTTTTAACTTTTGCTCAAATTTTTTTTTATATTGTAACATGTACGGTTCTATAGTCGTTACAATTATATGATATCTCATATGTAGTAATTATAAAATCGTAGCTGTACAATTGTATAGTAGTTATAATTTCATAGCTATTATAACTGTGTAGTAACTACAACTTCATAGGTACTATAATATGCCCGATCAATTTAGGATTTAGATCAGAGATGAAAAATATCAAAGAATAATTGTATTATTTTATAAAAAGGTGGAACGTTTTTTCAATAAAAAATCAATATAGAATTAGGATGCATGATTGACAATTCAGTAAAAAAAAAGTGCATTTTTTACTTTTGCTATTTTTATTTTAAATAGGAGAATATCCTTTTTTTTTAAATATTTTTTATTAGAAATGTTTTTATTAATCATCAAAATAATCTAAATTTATTTCTATTCTTAAAAGTATTCTTATTTGACGTTATTATATTAATTATGATTTATAACTTATTACAATAGGAATATTTTACTTTTAATAACATTAATAATAATATATTATAATAATTATAATTCATAATTTTTAATTAATATTAATTATTAATTATAATTAATATAATATAGATATTTTATTTCTAATCGATTAATATTATATTATAATTATAATACTGTCAAAAATAAAAATAATTGAAATACAATGGAATATCATTTTAAGGATGTCTATTTAATTTTTATTATTTTTTAAAGGATTTTAATAGTAGGAATATCTATTTAATTGTCACCTATTGAATAGGGTTGTAAAATTCAAATAAATTGAATTTTCAATCTAATTGAATTGACTGAATTTTTAAATAAAAATCAAATAAATTGAACCAATAAAATATCGATTAATTCGATCAAAATTAAATTAATCAAATAATTAAAATTTTTAAATATTATGGAAAGATTTATTAATTTATTGGATATTGATTATTTTTTATTTTAATTAATTTGATTTAATTAAATAAGAAATTTTAAAATCAAAATTAAACTAAATTAATTATTTTTTTTAAAAAATAAAATTTTAAAATAATTAAATTAAAATTTTAAATCCGACCATTTAATTTATTAGAATTTAATTAAATTTTTACACCTTCAAGTATATTATGTAAATTTTTTGTTAGTTAATAAAAAAAAAGCCTAAAGAAAAGTTTTATCAGTTATAATTATCTATTTTATGATTATCGGGTAAAAGTATACCCTCGAAGACCTAATTATCTAATTAATAATGGCCGCTCTCATTCACGCGCGTAAGTTTTCGATATATGCAAACATTTTAGATGTAATTTTAATTTTAAAATTCAATGTACCAAAATACAAAACAGATGATCAGCAAACCACGTGATGGGTTAAATTTGCAGATAGGGTACCAAGGCAGCCTGTTCTTTTCACCTATCGCGTCTCCCTTTCCCGATCGAACCTCGCATCGCCTCTCTCCTTCGTCTCCTTTTGTGTCTCTGCTGATCACGCTCTCCCTCTTCTCTGCCTGGATTCACTCGGTCTCGAGTCAGGCGGGTGCCTTAGAACATCGCTAGGGCGAGGAACGATGCAGCAGCAGCAGAGGCTCAAACAGCAGCAGGCTCTGATGCAGCAGGCCCTCCTTCTGCAGCAGCAGCAAGCACCAGCAGCAGCAGCAGCACAGCAGCAGCAGCAGCAATCGCTCTATCCCCATCCCGGTCTCTTGGCTGCCCCTCAGGTTTCCATTCCATTTCTTGCCTTCAGATCGTTTTCTCCGATCGATCTTTATTATTATTTTACTTTCAAAATTTCTTCTTTGCTATATGAACTGTCTTTTTTGGGTATGTTCGCTATTTTCTGGTGGTTGTTACTTGCCGAGTTTTCTCTAGGGTTGACTGTTAGGGTTTTTGTTAATTTTTTTTCAGCTAGGGATTCCTTCAGTTCAATTCAACGGGGTCTTTGTTGCATGCTCGTATGTTATATATATCATTTTGTTTTTGTTCTTTAGGATTTCTTGAGTACCGTCCTACCTCTATGCTTGGTATTTTCTGCTTTCCTTTGACATTTAGATTTCTTCGAGATAATTTGTCATCATAAATTTAAGGGATTTTTATCTTGTAATTTCTTAAACATATGTTTTCTCTATATATTCGGAATGTTGTTCCAATGCCAAAATAGCAGCACTAGCAACAGGATGCTAATCTGTTGGAAAATAATACTAGTTACTCTTTCACCGTCCACCAGCTTCTATACTTGAATTCTTCTTTTATATGCTTATGTACATTTTTTTATAAAAAAATCGGCTTATAGAGTGTAATGGTTTGTGCAAATCCTTGACGTGACTAGTGCTTGTAAGTTTTAGGCTGTTTCCCACTTTATTTTTGGGGGTGTTATTTTTGTCCTTTTTTCTGTGTATTTACTTTTCTATTTTGCAGATAGAGCCAATCCTAAGTGGAAATCTTCCTCCTGGATTTGATCCAAGCACATGTCGCAGTGTGTGAGTCTTGTTAGGATTTTTTTTTTCTTTTTTCTATAATTTTAGTGCATATGCAACCTTTTTGTATAATACACCTATATTCTAGGTTGGGCATGAGCGGGGTATCCTCTTTTGGTTCTTCATTATTTATTTATTTATTTTTGTCTCTACAAGTTGTTATGCAGTTTGCTAATTTACATAATTCTCTTGGCATTGGCCTTCTCTGTACATTGATCTTGTATTCTTGTTGACGTTGAGATTGGTTTGCCATTGAGTTTGTTTCATGAAGTTGTTAAAGGAACTTAATAATTTTTGTTTACCTTGTAAATATATAATTATTTTAATGCCTTTTTTTAGTTAAATTATGGAGTCCCTGAATCTTGACAACTGTGATTCTAAGGATGTTGGTTGACAAGAAAGATATTGGCTTTTCTTTATGATTCTGTACCTGATTCTTCTTCCTTATCTCTCATTTCTTTATGAATAATACAGGTATGTAGGTAATGTTCATCTTCAAGTTACAGAAGCTCTTCTTCAAGAGGTTTTTCAAAGTGCTGGTCTAGTTGAAGGATGTAAGCTCATTAGAAAAGAAAAGGTTTGTTATTCCTTCTATTTCATCATGTATTCTTCCTTGAGAATTGTATTTTGTCTATATTTTGTTGGGAAATTTGGTATTCCTATTCATTTTTACAGATAGCCAGCACCTTGTTTCATGTTTAAACGAGGCACTTGCATATTTATAGTGATATCCAATTATACATTAACTTTAACTGGTCCAAGTATATAAAAACTGATCCATGTTTAAGGCTTCTTTTTCAATTTTTCTTAGATATTTGATTTCCTTGGGTCGTGGTATAGATCGGAATAGAATAGAATGGGGATGTCTCATTTCACCCATGTTTTAGTGTTCTTATAATGGAAGGAATTCAGGGGGAAAAAACTAAGACATAGCAATCTTTAAGCAAAGGTATTTCCTTGGGGATGCCTGATTTCCTTTGGTTATAACATACTTCTTATATGTTTTAGTGTTCCTGGGGATGTCTTATTTCCATGGGTCATAACATACTTTTCTATTTGTTTTAGGTTCACTTGAGTACTTCGCCAATTTTTCTTAGTGATTCCACAAATCATTTTGGCAAATCATGCTTGTTGGTTGTTAGCCATGTTACACTCATAACTTTTCTTGCAGGCGGCAGGCCAACAATTCAAGAAATGCATTTTGATCAAGTTGACAATCAGAAATAGGGGCATTGAGTTTAATATGTCTGATGATGATTCCTATCACATTCCTAGGTCTAACCTATATGACACTTGGGGAATGAACCAAGTTATTTTCTAAACATCATGTTATACAATTAAGTATTAAGAAATGTTTTTAGAAGATTTTTTGGTAAACTTTAAGTATGTTGTTTAATTTTAATCTGCATCAACCATCAGTAATAGGCACAATGATATGTTTGGTAGTAAGTGGTGGTCCCTATATTATGTATTGTATTATGGTACTAGTTGCTGACGTTTAATTCCTTGTTTCTTTGGATTGATTCTTGACTTGGATATGTTCATTGTCTTTTCCCCCCTTTTTTGGTCTTTGCAGTCGTCATTTGGTTTTGTTGATTACTTTGATCGCCGATCAGCTGCACTTGCAATTGTAATGCTGAATGGAAGACAACTGTATGTTTGATAAGACAATTTTGATATCTTGTATATGTATTTATCCAGTGTTTTCATAGTTGCATCATTTATATTTGCAGATTTGGTCAATCTATCAAGGTTAATTGGGCATATGCTAGTGGGCAAAGGGAGGATACATCTGGTTGAGTATTTTTGTTTATTTCATTTATTAAATTTGTGTTGCAATTCAGATTCGCACATATCAAATTGTTTGGTGAGTATTTTACATTTTGACAATGTTTAGGGCACTACAATATCTTCGTTGGTGATCTTAGCCCTGAGGTTACAGATGCTACTTTGTATGCATGCTTTTCCGTGTATCCAAGCTGCTCGTAAGTATTCACAAAGGGTGCCTATTTTTGTTGTTATTCTGTGTTCTTTTATGACTTACTATACATTTCCCGAATGTTTACAAAAGTTGTTTTTACTTCTTTTATATTACATTGAATTGTTTTTTTGTTGTAGAGATGCAAGAGTCATGTGGGACCAAAAAACTGGGCGGTCAAGGGGTTTTGGTTTTGTTTCTTTCCGGAATCAACAGGTAAGTGTATCAATTGATATATTATTTTGGAGTTACATAATTTGCTGACTCTTCCTCTTTTTCTTCAACTAAAATTGTCAGGATGCTCAAAGTGCCATAAATGATTTAACTGGTGAGTTACTTATGCCTATTTTTATTATCTGTTTTAATGGACTACCAATCAACTTGCTCAGGCTGCTAGCGCAATGTTTTTATTGCATACACTGAAATTAATGTGAAAATCTTGTTAATGTGTCTTTTAAAAAAATCAAAATAAGAAAAAAGTGATATAATCTAACTTGTGATGCTTTTCTGCCTTCTTAAGTTGTAATTTTAAAGTTCTGAAGTTGACAAAAATAATTCTAATCCGACATTATGCAGGCAAGTGGCTTGGCAGCCGTCAAATTCGTTGTAACTGGGCTACCAAGGGAGCTAATACTGGCGAAGATAAAACAAGTTCCGATTCAAAGAGTGTGGTGGAATTAACTACAGGATCTGCAGGTGAGTAGCACCTTGAACTGTTATGCGGTAGTGAGAAATATTTTTGTTTTGTATATGGAATAGTTTAACTTGTGCATTAAAGATGTTCTAATTTTACTTGTGCAATATATGGAATAGCACTCTATATTGTTTTAATTCTTGATTACTCATCTAGTAAATTAATTTTGTGTATAAGTTTTCTAAAACCTTCAGCATAGTTTGCTATTCATTTGTTTGTAACATAGAGTTTAATGCATAAGCTCCTCAAATAGTTTAATATTTCCCTTGTCATATTGAAAGAGAATAAGTAGAAAGTGGGGTTGAGAATGTGAGCGATTTGTTATATTGGTCATTACTTTTGATTGAAGTTGATTAAAGCTCATTAGCATTTTAGCTGGCTTAACATTTTTTTAGTTAGATCTATCATGTACTTTTTTTGGATTTTCAAATCTAATGATTTTGATCATTTCAAATTTATGACAACACTTTGATCTTAGTGTTAAATCTATCATCCGTTGGATTCTCACCCAGGCAGCGGTTTAAGCTGTAGGCCTGATGCTGATGTGGCCAACTTCCAGATCACTCGCACAATCTACATCACCTGCCAATTAAAAGCAAACTTAAAAGTTGTGATTAGTTGAAAAAGAAAGGAACACATTCTATGCACCTGTTCCTTAAGAATGATAGATTTGTTGTAAACGTTGTGATCGTTACGAAAACTTTTTTTTTTTTTCACATTGTGATAGATTTCAAAATCCATGCAAGATGCGTGATAAATTTAATATTTAACCCTTTCATCTATTACTGCTAAAATTCTCTTATTTTGTAGAAGAAGTCCATGATAATACAAATGAGGATGGTCCAGAGAATAATCCACAGTACACCACTGTCTATGTTGGTAATCTTTCTTATGAGGCAAGTGTCTCTTTGCTTTTGTTTTATGGCATTCTATCAATGAAGCATCTTCTGTCTTGTTTAGCAGATTTACACCATGCTATGCTTACGGAATTAAACTTTTTTGAGTTGTAACACCGGCAGGTTAGTCAACTAGATCTCCATCACCTGTTCCATTCTCTTGGCGCTGGAGTGATTGAAGAAGTTCGCGTACAACGTGACAAGGGGTTTGGTTTTGTGAGATACAGTAACCATTCTGAGGCTGCAATGGCTATCCAAACAGGAAATGGTCGAATGCTTGGTGGGAAGCCAATCAAGGTTGATACTACTGGCTTTGACCAGTGTAATTGTTGATATGTCTGTCAAAAATTACTTACATATGGCAGTGCCCATTGGAGGCCATTCTTGTTTATATTTTGTTGCATCATTTTAGATAGAGACGACTATTCTTATCAAATTTCTTTGTCTATGTTGTAGTGTTCTTGGGGTAGCAAGCCCACTCCTCCCGGGACAGCCTCCACGCCACTTCCACCCCCAGCTGCTGTGACATTCCCTGGAATCTCTGCGACTGATCTCTTAGGTTACGAGCGCTCATTGGCATTGGGCAAGATCGGTGCCAGCCAGCAGGCAATGATGCATGCCCAAGCTCAGCATGCTCTCAAGCAAGCTGCCATGGGAATGGGTGCCGGTGCTAGTCAAGCTATTTATGATGGTGGCTACCAAAATGTGAATGCAACTCAGCAGCTCATGTTTTTCTAAGCTATCAATCACATTCAGAGTTTCAGACTCTCAACAATTCTTCATCCAACTTTTATGTTTTGTTCTTCTCTTGTTTATACTTAATTTTCAGCTATGTTTTAATTGGGTTGTGCTGCTCTTCTACCTTTAAATATTGTATTTATGTAATTGATAACTATTTAGGGTTTGCTAATACTTCTCAAGGAACTTTATGCTATTTTATTCTTGTATTTTTCTATTTGAAAAACACGTTCGACACGCGTACCTTTTAGATCAAAGTGATGTCAGCTCGCACCTTTTAGATCGTAAACTGATTTATAAAATAGGTTATTGTCATAGAAATAACACAAAATATTTTTATTCTAAATTATAAACTGGAACATTCAGATTATTATTATTATTATTTTCATTAGTTTATAGTTGAAAATTGGTATGAAGGAGTTAGTAAATCATCGTCACTGAACTGATTACCAACTCAGTTATGTCCGCTGGGCAATCATTCACGTTGTTTACCTGAGAGAAGCTCAGGAAAAATGGATGGATATTTTTGTAATTTTTCATCCTGCGATTTTGTAGTTGGATCGATGATTCGTTTGCAATGGAAAAATGGCCGTAAAGATTATCGGAGAATATGCAGCATGCATGCAGTAAATAGATCTTACTATTATAGGAAATCTGTTGCTATTTTTGTCGGCGTAGTTCCGATTCGTCGGGCGTTCCGTTAGATTCGGGCGGCATTGCCGAGACGAGACGCGCGCGACTGGTTCCCGTCATGCAAATTCGATGACCGGTAACCCGCGCATTTCTGCTTCCCCACCTCGGCCATCGCCTTCTTTAAATCCGCCCTCCGTCCGTTGTTTGATTCAGGCAACATCTCTGATGATGGAGATCTCCTCACATTCTTCCGTACCCTTCTGCTTCCTCGTTTCTCTGCTCTTCTTCTGCCTCTGCTCATCGGCGGCGGCCGCCAACGTCACCTACGATGGAAGAGCAATCATCATCGACGGCCAAAGGAAGCTTCTCGTCTCTGGCTCGATCCACTATCCGCGCAGCACTGCTCAAGTAGGCCATTCCCTCTCTCTCTCTCTCTTCCACACCTGCAGAACAGTGACTGCGTCGTCATTGTTGGTCATGATTTTTCTCTGTTTTTGGTGATGATCCAGATGTGGCCTGACCTGGTGAAGAAAGCCAAAGAAGGTGGACTCGATGCCATCGACACCTACATCTTTTGGGACGTCCATGAGCCACGCAAAGGACAGGTCTGCTAATTCTCAATTACTTTCGCTGCAATATCGCAATCTGACGAGACTGATCATTAATCCCTCCCTCGATGAAACTCCTGAGCAGTATAATTTCGATGGCGATCTCGACTTCATCAAGTTCATCAAGATTGTCCAAGCTGCAGGACTCTACGTTGTTCTCAGGATAGGGCCATATGTCTGTGCCGAGTGGAATTATGGGTAACGACCATTCATCTTTTCACTTTGTATCTCACCATTCTGGAATTCATTTCTTTGCTCCCTGTTTCTTTTTCAGAGCTTTTCCCGTGTGGCTACATCAGATTCCAGGAATTGAACTAAGAACTAATAATGACATCTACAAGGTACGTTCGTAGCTTTTTGATCAACTTATCCATTCAACACTCATAACCAGCAAAGTTTGCATTTCAACTTCATAATTGCAGGCTGAAATGCAAAAGTTTACGACTCTGATAGTCGACATGGTCAAGAAGGAAAATCTATTAGCATCTCAAGGAGGACCCATCATTCTTACTCAGGTAATTAATATCATCAGTAACAAGCTAGAAAATGCTGAAATACTAGTTGAGATTGAGAAAAACCCGAGTTGATAAAAGCAAAATTAGGAGAATGAATATGTGCATCCTCTCCCTCCTGTTTCGGAAGTCGAGCAGTAGCACAAAGTTGCACATTGTTTAGTTTTTAAGATCATAAAGGTAGAAGGTGCAGAAATTGTCAGTCCTGAGGAATCATATTCCATGTACTAACAGTAGAGCATTGTTTAGTTTCTGTTCATCTGTTTCCTTTGGCTTTCCTCTGCAACTAAATTGATAGAATACACATCAAAATTCCTATTTGTCAGATTGAGAACGAGTACGGGAACTTCATTGACAAGTATGGAGATGCAGGTAAACAATACCTCCAATGGTGTGTGAATATGGCAGTATCACTCAATGTAGGTGTCCCATGGATCATGTGCCAACAAGCAGATGCTCCACCTCCTACGGTAAAGTCGACTAACCTAAATCAATTTATTTTAATGGCCATGTTACTTTTAACAAGTTCTTGTAGATCGAATTCAATCAAGATCACAAATTACATAAACAGTTCATAAAATACCATCACTTGAAGTTATCTAAACTTGCATTCTTGTGGTCATATCCAACTATATGTTAGATGCATCACCTTTCGATTTGAATAAACATGAAATAGAAAATAAATGTTAATATGTTGCAACCAAATTAGCAAGATTGAGACAACACAACAAATTAAACATATTTTTACCAAGCTCCTTTGGGATCTTTTTCTTCTTCTTGGCAGATAAATACTTGCAATGGATTCTACTGTCACAAGTTCGTGCCAAATCGCGAAGGTAGTCCCAAGATGTGGACAGAAAATTGGACAGGATGGTGAGTATGATTCTCCACCTAATTACTTCATTTACTTAACAAACGCCACAACGATTTTTATCTGGATATCTAGGTTCCAAGCTTGGGGAGACGCTCAACCACATAGACCTGCTGAGGATGTAGCTTATGCAGTGGCTTACTTCTTTGCTTCTGGAGGCACTTATCAAAATTATTATATGGTGAAGAAAATAATCTTAAAAATGATTACCTTTTTGGATGTCTAGTAGCTCATACCTTGTGCTACTCTAATCATTCTATTTCCTTGTTTCAGTATCATGGAGGAACAAACTTTGGTCGAACTTCAGGAGGTCCTTTCCTAGTAACATCATATGATTATGATGCTCCTTTGGATGAATACGGTACTACAAGAACCTACTCTTGATAGAAAAAATAGTTCAGTATCCAGTTATAGAATTTAAATGTAGATTGAACCAAAAGCTACCATATCTAATGTCTTATGATATAACTACTAAAGAAATCATTTGTCTTAAAAACAAGCGCCCTTAAAAAGTTTTGATATGATATTTGCAAATTCAAATTATTCATATCGGAAAATTTAGATGTTTTTTTTTGTCACCAAAACAAGCACCCTTAAAAGTTTCAAAAAGACAAACCTATTCATATGAAACACATTTATGCTTTAAAGATCCTTTCATGGGGGTTTCACCAAAGATTAATCAAAGGAAATACTAAGACTTTTTCCTCATAAATGAAGGTAACATAAAGCAACCCAAATGGGGGCACTTGAAGAAACTGCATAGTGCCATCAGACTGATGGAGAAGGCTCTCACATATGGTGACCTGAATACTACAAATATAGGAAATGGAGTAGCGGTTTGTCATACTGATACCTTTCTTCTAGCTATCAATGTGCACGATACGAAAGTCACAATGTATTGTTGCCTTTTCAGGTGATGAAATACTCAGCAGAAGATACTTCTGGCTGCTTCTTGGTGAATGTTAATGGGACAAATGATGTGAATGTGACATACAATGGCAATGAATATTTCGTGCCTGGTAGGTCCATCAGTGTCCTCCCTGATTGTGTACAGGAAGCTTACAACACTGCCAAGGTATAATGTTCTACATCTTTTAGAAGGATGAAACAAGTAAACCATTATAATCATGAGAATCATTTCGTAGAATTAAATAAATTTGATTATTTGAATATGAGAAGTCGACCATAAGTTTCCAAATTATCTTATGCTTGCAGGTAACAACACAAACCACTTTGATGATTAACAAGCCTGCAAGCTCCAATTTTAGTTGGCAGTGGCATCCCGAGAAGATCAAAGACACCCTTAAAGGGAAGGGCTCATTCTCTAATAACTCGCTCTTGGAGCAGATAATGACAACTGGTGATACGAGCGACTACTTGTGGTACATGACTAGGTACTATTGCATAATCTCATGAATTGCAAAACAGTAATTACTAGTTAAGTCTATTTTGTTTGTGATTTTATCGTTATGCTACAAGGTCGAGTACTTTCGAACCATGGTTTTGATCAATGATCTAATATAGGCCTCAACGTCTAATGTTATTACAGTGTAACTCTCAATCAATCCGATCCCCTGTGGAATGACACAATGAACCTGCGAGTTCAAACCAAAGGCCACATTCTTCATGCTTATGTTAACAAGCACCTTATAGGTAATTTTTCATTCCCTATCAGTGCCTTATCACTTGTATAAAACAAACTAGGTTTTGGTTCCAATAGTTCAAATACAAAGGAAGTGAAAGAAAAATAAGGCTACCAATATAACTAGTTTCCTATAGACTTTGTCTTCTCATATGTTCTTGGACTTGTTATGTACTTATGTTCGACTATGTACAATTTAGAGTTTGATATATTGCAAATTATCTAACAAACCTTGTCGAAACAGGATCACAATTCGCTACAAAAGGAAATTACAAGTTTGTCTTTGAGCAGGCAGCTAAATTCCAAGTTGGAGTTAATTTCATAACATTGCTCAGTGCTACTGATGGCCTTGCGGTTTGTAATCAATTTAAATCTTTTATCAAACTTTATATGCCACACTAAGACTTGACTTGATAATTGGTAATTTGAGTGTAAGGTATAAAGATTTGAAGGGGTTTCAGATTAGAACATCTTGACTGACAATATCATTCCTGTGGAAATGTTCAGAACTATGGAGCATTTTACGACATGCAAAGGGCAGGAATTGATGGTGGTCCAGTCAAAATCATTGGAAATGGAAACAATTCCCTAGACTTATCGAATAACACCTGGTCATACAAGGTAACTTTAAGTACTTAGTTCAGATATTTCTGTAAAATGTTTTGGTTATCAGATCTTAGTGAAGATCTTATGATGGCACAATTTGTTTAAGGTGGGACTAAATGGAGAAAGGAGTCAAATTTACTCGCCGTCATCACACCACAGTGCTAAGTGGAAATCTGATACACTTCCAACCAATCAGCCGATGACTTGGTATAAGGTAATGAAGTTTGAGACTCAATGAGTCATTGAAAATTTTCTATCATTCAAATTACCAAATATTTTTAGCTTGATTGAACACATATAACTAATTGCAATTTGTTGTCTTAACCAAAAAAAAACATTTTAGACTACATTTGAGGTTCCAACGGGCGATGGTGGTCTGGTGTTGGATTTGGAAGGAATGTCGAAAGGGGAAGCATGGGTGAATGGCAAGAGCATTGGCCGTTACTGGCTAAGTTTCATTGCTGGCAATAATGGATGTGGACCTTGCGATCATCGACAACAATATAATTCAGACAATTGTAGAACTGGTTGCGGAAAGCCTTCTCAGAGATGGTAAGCTTCTCATACCCTAAATCATGAAGTGCTTTATGATGACCACAAAGTTTCTCATACACTTATTGTCTGATACTGTTAGTATTGCAATGCCATTGACCAAAATCGAATAACACAAGAACAATTCTGTCATTTTAAGAAAGTGTGAGCAGAAATGGCTCAAATTATGTAATGAAATAAACTTTCCTTTCTCATAGTTACTGAAAACTAACCTCTGATCTGGTCTTGCAACAGGTACCATGTTCCAAGATCCTACACTACCCAAGGGCCGAATACGCTGGTCTTGTTTGAAGAAGTTGGTGGAGATGTTTCTCAAGTAAATCTTCAGACAGTGGCTGTTGGAACTGTTTGTGCTAATGTTCTCGAGGGAAGCACTCTTGAACTATCTTGCCAAGGAGAAGGAAGCTTCAGTGAAATCCAATTCGCGAGCTTCGGAAACCCTCAAGGATCATGCGGTTCATTTACAAAAGGCTCTTGCGATGCTCCTGGTGCATTAGATGTGGTTAAGAAGGTAAACTAAGTTCAAAAACAAAGAATGCACATCAAATTTAACAAGTAGTTTGGCTTATCTTGTTTTTCTTATTTCAGGCATGCATTGGGCAATCTCAATGCTCGATCAACGTGGCCGAAAGCGTATTCAGTTCGAGTGGATGCAGCGAACCAAGGAAGAGTTTGGCAGTTCAGGCAGTTTGTTGATCAGATCATGCTGTGTTAGCTGAGCCTTCAGCCTTTCTTTCAACAAAAATAATGTCCTGATACACACAACAACCATCTATGTTCTTTGTTCTTTGTTCTTTGTTCTTTGAATGTACTCCAGAATTTGTTAATGAAATATCTTATTCATCCTGGTCAAAAAATCAAATATCATATGACAGATTCAAACAATTGGAACATATACATGAAAACTTCCTATCAAACAGAGGAATCCAGTTGACCAAACTCTGAAACCATCATCGACCTTCATGGCCCGTCGCGTTGACTTTGTTTACTGTATATGAATTAAAGCACTTTATTGGTAGTCGATGGAGAAGGTGGTAGCTGAACTGCCCAATGCCCTCGGCATTCTGCAGGAGGAGTATCCAAATCACATTAAAAACACATTTATATCCAATTAAAGGGAGTTTTCACAGAATTGGCGAACTGTTTAAATCCTTGATATTTGATCAGAAATCCTCCAGATGTATGGGCAATCGATAGCATGCATCAAACTCATTAATTAATGCAATCAATGGGGTTTCCCCCATTGAACTCCATGGTTGGAGAATTGAAGGTGGTTCCAACTTCCAACTACAATCTCTTTGGGTTGGCATGCACATTAACTGTTCTTCACCCACCTCAATCTCCTTTTGAATCGATATCCAAGTCCCCTCGCCACTCAGCCACACAGCTATAGATAGATGAAGCTCTCAGCTCGATCGTACAGAGAATTTGTTAATTAAGCTGATTGCTTAGCTAGAAGAGAACGATAATGGAGATCAGCAACAGAGGAACAGGGGAGCCGGCGTTGCTCTCCACGGAGATCGTGAACCGAGGAGTGGAGGCGTTGGGGCCCGACGCGGGCTCGCCGACGTTCTCCGTCAGGGTGCGGCGTCGCTTGCCGGACTTCCTGCAATCGGTGAACATTAAGTACGTGAAGCTGGGCTACCACTACCTTGTCAGTCACGCCCTGTACCTGGCCACCCTCCCGCTCTTCGTCGTCGTCTTCGGCGCCGAGTTCGTGAGCTTGACCACCGCGGAGCTGTGGCGGAGGCTGTGGGCGGAGACCGGCTACGACCTCGCCAGCGTTCTCACGTTCGTGGCGGTGCTGGCCTTCACCGCCGCCGTCTACGTCTTGTCCAAGCCCCGGCCCGTCTACCTCATCGACTTCGCCTGCTACCGTCCTTCCGACGACCTCAAGGTGTCGAAGGCGGAATTCATCGAGCTGGCGCGGAAGTCGGGGAAGTTCGACGAGGACAGCCTTTCTTTCCAGTCCCGGATCCTGAAGAACTCCGGCATCGGCGACGAGAGCTACGTGCCCAAGTGCGTGTTTTCCCCCAAGGATACGAGCTGCGCCACCATGAAGGAGGGCCGCGCGGAGGCGTCCACGGCGATGTTCGCGGCGCTGGACGAGCTGTTCGACAAGTGCGGGGTGAGCCCCAAGGAGGTGGGCGTGCTGGTGGTGAACTGCAGCCTGTTCAACCCCACGCCGTCCCTGTCGGCCATGATCGTGAACCGCTACAAGATGCGGGGCAGCATCCAGAGCTACAACCTGGGAGGGATGGGGTGCAGCGCCGGGGTGATCGCGCTCGACCTCGCCCGCGACATGCTGCATGCCAGCTCCAGCACCTACGCCGTGGTGGTCAGCACCGAGGCGATCTCCTTCACTTGGTACCCCGGCCGCCGGCGCTCCATGCTCATCCCCAACTGCTTCTTCCGAATGGGCTGCTCAGCCGTGCTGCTCTCCAACCGCCGCCGCGATTTCCGCCGAGCCCACTACAGGCTCGAGCACATTGTCAGGACGCACAAGGGCGCCGACGATCGCAGTTTCAGGTCAATCTATATACTCTTGTTCATTATTTATCTCACAATTCGTCCAAGAACTGCAAATTGTTAATTGAACTTCAGCATATTCCTGAATTCATCTCCTAATCGATTGCAGGAGTGTGTATCAGGAGGAGGACGAGCAAGGAATGAAGGGTTTAGCCATTAGCCGTGATCTGATGGAGGTGGGCGGACAGGCGCTGAAGGCCAACATCACCACCCTCGGCCCCCTCTCGCTCCCCTTCTCCGAGCAGCTCCTCTTCTTCGCCGCCCTGATATACCGCCACCTGTCACCCAAGTCCGCCGCCCTCGCGAAGCCCTACATCCCCGACTACAAGCTGGCTTTCGAGCACTTCTGCCTGCACGCGGCGAGCAAGGCGGTGCTGGACGCGCTGCAGAAAAACCTGGAGCTGGAGGACCGCCACATGGAGGCCTCCCGCGCCGCCCTCCACCGTTTCGGCAACACCTCCAGCAGCAGCATCTGGTACCAGCTGGCGTACCTGGAGGCCCAGGGCCGCGTCCGCGCCGGCGACCGCGTCTGGCAGATCGCCTTCGGCTCCGGCTTCAAGTGCAACAGCGCCGTCTGGAAGGCCCTGCGCCGCGTCCGCCGCCCCACCCGCAGTCCCTGGCTCGACTGCCTCCACCGCTACCCCGCCGTCCTCCGCGCTTAATCATTCACCTCCGCCGTCGAGTTCCAACTACGATACGACATGCTCTAGTAATATACGATCGTCTCTAAACCAGCAAGAACAGAGACAAAAATAGAAAGAAAGATAATAACCATATATGAATTGTATCATTTGTATGGCAAAGTTGTATTAATTAAAATCTATTAAGATTTGTATTTCTATTTTTATTGATATGAAGTGAATGGAAGCAAACGTATTACAAAGCAAGAACATGAACAGATTGAACGATGAGAGGTAAACGATGCTTTTGATCTATTGCTGAGATTTCCACTGGCGAGCCCTCTCGAAGCCATTCCTTCCGTACTGGTAATCGCGGAAGGCCTGCTGGATCTCTGCCTGCGTGTTCATCACGAACGGGCCGTGCTGCACCACGGGCTCCTTCAGCGGCTGCCCTCCGATCAGAACAAACCTTAGCGGCCGCTCCGATCGGTTCCACACGCTCAGGCCGTCGCCGTCGCCGAGCACCAGCACGTGGTGGCTCGCCGCAGGGGCTGCGCGCGGATCGCCGAAGAGGCCCTCGCCCTCGATGATGTAGACGAAGGCGTTCCACGACTCGGGGATGCGCTGGTGGACTTCCGCGCCGGGCTGCAAAGTGAAATCGAGAAACATCGTCGGCGTTTGGGTGTATACCGGCGAGCGTACACCGAAGGATTCGCCGGCGATGATGTGGACGTCGACGCCGTCCTTCTCCACCCTGCTTATTTCTTGGCTTTGCAATTCTTGGTATCTCGGCTCCATCCTAGGTAGCAGGAATGGTAAACCCTAGTTATTCCCTTGAGATCTATGATTCTTTATCGGAAAGATAACAAGAGGTCATTTTTTTTTATTGCTCAATTTTGATCGGTTCCGTTCGGGGAAAGTGGGAAACGTACATTTTGTCTTTGGAAGAGAGATTGATCCATAACTGCAATCCTTGGTTTTCGCCGTCGGCAGCCGGCATCTCTGAGTGCACGATCCCTCTTCCTGCAGTCATCCACTAGAGTTCGGAGAAGACGAGCATTAGTTGGAACTCATGACCTAATAACTCTGTAAACCCTAAATTCTTGAATCTGTTTCAGTAATCACCTGCAGATCTCCTGCCCTGATTGTGCCTTTGTGACCAGCGAAATCTTGGTGAGTGAAAGCTCCCTGCACGATGCAAGCCATAGGAAATCAGAATCACCGACGCAATCAACGATATACAAATTTGGGGGAAATCTTGTGTGAATTGCTACCTTCAGCATGTACGTCACTGTCTCAAAACCTGACAAAACGAAATTGAGGAGAAGAATTTAGATGTATCGATTGGAGAGAACTCATTGGCAATGAACAAGAGCAGAGTTTCACGAACCTCTGTGGGGATGATCCGGGAATCCAGCAGGAGCAGAAACTGCGAAAGAGGAATCTCTGAGAACCAGCAAAGGAACTAAAACTGGGCAAAATCGAAAGAATCATTCACAAATTTCAAACCTGTGAACTCGTCCAGCATCAAAAAGGGATCCAAGTTCCTCAATTCCGGCCTGGAGATCCACCAAATTTCAAAAAAAAAAAAAAAAAAACAACACATAAATCGCAGAAGCAGACAAGTAGGCGGATGAGGGATCAATCGCTGACCTTCCAATGCTTCTCCGGACGGTAGCACCGTCGCCGTCTTCTTGCGACTTGGCGAGGACCTTCTTCACCACCAGCCTGGGCTTCTCGAAGCTTGGGGCGCCGTGATCTGCCATGGAATTGAGATCGTGGAATACCAAAAGACAAGGAGGCAGAAGGCACAAGACGATGAGGACGACGACGAATGGCTTGATTGAGGCAGATCTGGAGCGGGGATTGAAATTTATAGCAGCGCAGGAGGAGCTTATCATGATCTAATGCGCACGCATTTGGCAGGTAAACCATTCATTTTATAGAACGGGCGTTGACGGCGGCAAGCAGCCTTATTCGTTCTCCTTCCAGATTCCACCAGATTGAACACGGCAGATACGTGAAGGATGATGCATCGTGTTTGTATTACGTCAGCCTTACGGAAGAATGACGGAAGCCCTCTGTTCATGCCACCTCGGAATGACATGAATCGTATTGGATAATTTTAATATATATTTTTCATTAATATAAATAATTAAGGGAGACACTTCACACTTCATTTTATTTTTTTATATCGAATATATTTTTATTTCAACGTTGTTATAATAGTTATGGTCTTATGGAGTAGTTGGTAACAGTGTTTAAAAATAAATAAATTCAATTTTATCAAATAAAAAAATTTCTATAGAATATTTTTATATTAAATTTTTTTAATCAATTTGATCAAAATTATTCAAATTTAATTAAAATTATTTTAATATAATCGAATTTCTTGTAAAATTAATTAGCTATTATATTGTTGTAATAAATTGTTTAGGATGAATTTCATCATATTAAAACAATTTTAATGAAAATTTGTGTAATTTTAATAAATTGGTAAAGATTTTTTTTTATATAAAAATGCTCTTATATATAAAATTTTAAAATTAAATTAAATTAATTTTTTTTTACATAACTACTATACCAACAACATTGAAATAAGGATTAAAAAAATATGATGGAGCTCTTTTTTATTTATTTTTTTTTAAATGTCTTTTGAACTATTCTAGTAATTAGGGGTATTTTTTAAATTTTTGCCTAATAATCAATTATCAAAAGTATAAATTCAAAATTTATGTAAGTATATAATAGTAACAAATAGTGAGAACAATAAAATAATTAGTTGTAAATAATTTGTTATTCGAAAAGAAAGAATTATTAAAAAGATAATTCGTTATCCTAACAGTCTCATACGATATGAAAATAAATATTTATGATAAAATTACGGTGGAAAGAAAGAATCTCTTCAGCAAAAGATGGAATCCACCACCGCAGTGGCTTCACACGATCGTGATTTGTGAGATAAATCGAGAACATATTGGCATAATCAAAATAATTACATTGGAGTAATTAATAATTGAACTAGACTTTTGAATTTTTTAAATTTTAGGTTAATGTATTAACATTATTGAGTTGCTTGGACTGAGTCTAGTTAGCCCACCATTGGCTATGTAATATTCGGTCCTTATTTATTTTACTGTTACGTAACCAACTCAATTATGTCCCGGAACCAAAAAAAAAAAAATCTCAAAAATTTATGAGTGATGATTGAGTTAATATTTATGATAAACTTAGGTGTGTCGTTGGGCATTTTATATTTTTTGCTGCGTAGTTGATAATTTAGAGAGTCTGGGGTCCTTTTTGAAAATAATTTTGCACATAATTTAGTAAAAATAATTTCCTGTTTCTGCCTCCTCCGTCGTCGATATTTTACCAATCTCCTGCGCATATTATGCTTTGGTAGGATCGGGGGAGAGGGCATCAAGATCGAGGCGAAGGTCAGATCCATGGCGGAGACGCCGCCTCCGTTCCAGGAAGCATCCCGCTGCGACGTCTGCAACTGCAGTTTCAACACCTTCCGCCGCCGGGTACCTTCTTCTTCCTTCTCCTCCTCCTTTCGTCATACCCACGATCGGGAGAAAAATTTCACCTGATATATGGTTTTTCGATCACTTGTCTATTTACCTAATGCCAAAATATAGCAATTGATCTAAGTGGTGGAGTTTAGCTCGTACGGTGGGTACTATGAATCCGGTGAATGTTACTGACACATTGATTTTTCGGTTCGGAATCTTTTGAATTTTGGAGGTCATTGTGTTTCTGATAGGCTTGAATTTGTCTGTGTCTTTGAACTTAATAATGACTCACGAAACCATCGCGATCCAGTTTCCCTTTTATTAAGGAGGAAACTTTCCTGATTGCGTTAATGTTGTTTTATTATTCTCTTCTGAATGAGTTGTTCTCGTATCCTTCTTGTTGCTTATGCGACGTTCACAGAGTATAGCTTTTATTTTTTAATTTAACTATTAGTTTTTAATCACTTTTTATCGATCAATGGACGACAATAGCGCCAAGTTTCTATCATGTAGCTATCCCATTGTGTTCTGACTACGTGCTTATGATCAAAGAGTAAAACAAGGTAGTCTGTATTGAAAAAAAAAATACTGTTAGCTGGAAAGATTCACCATCCAAGTTTTCCCTTCCATTTCAGCTGAACCATATTACTTGATTCTTATTCTATTTCATATTTTTATTTCATTTTTAATCTTTCCTTACTGTTAATCATTCATGTTCTTGTCTGTATTGTTTCTATTTCATTATAGAAATATTCCTTTTATTCCAAGTTGACTATTAATGGCTTTAAGTAATAACAAGTAATTTAAACCTGCCATTATTTGACATGGTATCAGGGCCACCTCTAGGAATTGTCGCTCATACCTCTTCCTATTCCTGAATTCTCTCACCTGGCATCTTCCTTGAGTTATTCTGAGGATTCATCTTTGCCTGATGCTCAAGTAGGGGATCCTCCACCTGAGATCCTTCCCCATCCCCACTCACATAACAGCTGAACCAAGAGAATCCACCACCCAAGGTTCTATCCGTTGTCATTATAGCCCGAGAAGCCATTTATGCTCATGATTTTCTCTGATCTTTGAAGATGCCTATCACCAAATGCCCAAAATCAGGTAAATATATCACCTAAGATCTCCGCTGACCTCCATTGCTGCCTAACACTCGCATTACATCTCAACCAGTATCATTGCTGAGATCCACCAATGACTAACTTCCCTAGTGTATGAGGTTGGATACACCTGCGAGTCATTTACCTTCTAGTTGACTCCTTTATCTCAACCTTTGGGATCATAGGAACTCAATTTGGTTCTCAACTCATTTGAAATGGCAGACAAGGTTCTGCTGGTAGTCATCAAACTTGATGGTATAAACTACAACCAAGTGCCCTATCTGATGATTTTTTTATAGGAAGAGTGATATGGGAATATGTGATTGAAGAATGATAATCAACAACGAAAACAATGACCTGGGTTGTTAACACAGCTCTTCCATAAGCATGCAGTTCAATAAGTTTGAAATCATAAAGGAAATCTGGGATTTTCTTGCTAAAAGGTACAGTCAAATATGGATACTTCTTGTTGCTATAAAGTAATAAATTACTGTTGATCTCAAAGAGAGTAGGAGCTTTACATGGCACTATATCACATGGTAATCATTCTAGAAGCACTTTACACTTTTGTGAATCTCTAACCCAGAATAAGTATTTTGCATATGATTTATAGTTATATTGAATATGTTTCTTTATAACACTTTGTTCATACTCTGGATTTTCTTACATACAGTTTGACTGTGTTATGTTAGTCTCAAAGATTAAACTGCAACTCATTTGATTCTTTTTATGGGCAGCATCATTGTCGATGTTGCGGCAGGACATTATGTCATGAGCATTCTTCAAACTACATGGTACTTTCTATTATCTGCTTTCTTTGTAATCATACATAAGATCAAGTTGCTAAGATGCTAATCAAATTCTCAGACCTTACCACAATTTGGCTTATCTTCTGATGTCAGAGTGTGCTCTGACTGTTTCAATAACTCTTCTAGGTAAAGCTTCAACTTTTTCTTTTTATTATTCTCATTTAGCATAAATTATTTATCATGTTTAATTTAATCTGTTAATGAGATATGACTGTAATCATCTACTTTGCACCCTCACTTATTTGTTTGTTGTTCTGTGTACATCATATGCACTTTCCTGAGCATGCTCACTTTCTCAGCATGTTTAATTGTTCCAGATCCTGTACAAAAATGTGATGACTTCTACTATCATGTCATTCAAGGTTATGAATATTTCGTAGATTTATGCGGTTCTCATGGTTCTCAGCTTATATCTTATAGTTAATGTGCCAATGGTTGCTGTTTTTTTTTTTTTTTTTTGCTGTCTCAGATTGAGCTTATCCATATTTAAAACTTCCCTTTATCTCGGTTCCCATCTTAAAGATTGCTGTCTTCTTCTTTTTTCCCTGAATTCCTTCCATTATCCATGAAATACCTTTGCATTATGCAAGTTCATCTAATATACTTTGACATGCATTTTCACTATAATGATTTGGCACATATCCTTTAAAAATAAATATCTCAATTTTCCAATTCTAAGAGTTCATAATCAAGATGGTGATGAGATGATTGTTTGCTAAGATTTTGTTGGATATCCAGTCAAACAGATCATTTTCACATGAAGGTGAAATGTGTATGCATGACATATTAGTTATGGATGTGGATAAATCTTCATTAGCAAAAAGGAATTTTTTCCTTGGTGTTATACTGAAGTTACCTATTTGCTTGGTTAACAAGTGATGCTGAAATTGGTTACCTGAGGAATATTATGCTAATTACCAGTTCAATTTATTGGTGCGAAGCTTAAACCATGATATAGAAGATGAAGTGCCTAACTTGACAACAACTTCTGAACTAGTATCTTTTATTATATTCTCTATTCAAACATCTAGACTCTTAAATACAAGTCTTAAACTCTTGCTTAGCCAAAATAATGGAGGTGGCCCTTTTGTGTATGATTATCAGTAACAGTACTGGTATCAATATAAGATCTCCCAAAATCTTATCTATTAACTGTAGGATAAATTTATTATATTGAATCGGTACAATAGGTGTGATTGGAATCAGGGAGGAAAAAAAATCCAAACTATAGAAATCAATGGAATAATTTTCTGAATAACAATGAGAATTTTAACCTTAGTTTGCTAAACATTTAGATATATGGAAGCAATTAAATATAATTGATTATTATACAATAATATGATATGTATTTATTATTAAATGATGTACTCTTCTAATATGTGATGTTATAAATAATTGATTGTTAATGAATAATGATATGAAATGTAAATTAGAACTATGGAGAATATAAATTTACAGTTAGGTCACTACATATTTATGTTTAAGTCACTTAAAGTTTGAAACATTTTGGATTTTGGCTTTGTAAAGGGGGACAAGCAATGGCAACGGGAGATCTCAGATAACAAACACATTATGTATGTGATCGAGCATCAATGAGTGTTGTTGGATGATCTTCCTATTGGTTGATGCCGTGGAATGTGGAAGAAGAGAATACTCCTATCCTGCTCAACCATTGTTGTCATTGCTCTTCCGATGTTTCCTTCATGCATGTGTGAATTGTTGGAGTCAGATGAAATCTAGTTTTAGTTTGGGTCCATGATTGCAATGTTAAGTTTTGATTATTCGACTGAAACCTTCTGAAATTTCAAACCTTGATCTTGGAAGCTAGCTACCTTTGTGTTCCAAGAATTAGCTTAGTCGACATCTTTTGAATAGGCAAACTCTTGTTTTGGTATTGATAATAACCATAGAGCTACTTGGTGTTCTTTTAGCTTTTATCTCTTCAATGGGAACTTGTATAATGTGTTTCAATGATGCTTTCACTTATTTGAAGGATGATTTGTTAATTTGTTCTTGGTAATAGGAGTATTTTATAAGCTATGGGCAAAGACTTGTTTTTCATGTTGGTGAATCTTTGAAACTTGACTCAGTTCTGACTGTGTTCTTGTGTGGCAAATGTGTATACCCTTAACATAAGAAACACTAATAAGCTCTAGAAAGAAGACTTTCAAGCGTTCAATTGTTTTTCACCTTAAGATCTAGAAAGAAGACTTTCAAGCGTTCAATTCTTAGTATTTTTCATCACATTCAAATGAGTTCTTGAGTTCTTGTAAATTAAATTTACCTTTCACCTACTAACCTTGTAAATTTCCTTAAAATGATGCATTCGAGTTCTTTGTTTTAGGTTTCAGAAAGATAATAAACAGGCTTCTCCGAATACCTCCAATGGTGCAGAGAACTCATTTTCAAGATTAACACTTAATGAGAATGCTGTTTTATTGGCTAAAACAACATCGGAAGAATCTGCAGCAGGTGTTCTGGAGTGCAAGTGTGGGATGCCTTTGTGCATATGTGTAGCTCCAACACCAGAACCAGTTCCTATACAGGTATATGCTGATAGACTTTGCTTAAGCTAGGTTTTTGCCTATGATTTTTAGATGCTCATGCACATGCATAGATGCAGAATACTACTATCTCAAATACCAAACCAAAGAAGGCTAGCAGCCAGAAATCTACAGAATCCATTTCAATGAAGCATGCTTCTACTTCTTCCAGGAATCCAAGGTTGCCTATCTGTTAGTTCCACTTAGACTTTGTTAGTTTTGAGACACGAAGCATAATGTAGCTTGAAATTTAATTCAGAATTGTGTTTTTCTCATCCTGATAGCTTTCTTTGTCTAGTTCTACTAATAAATTTTTGCTTTGTCTAAGTTTGATTATTTTCCTTACAGTAGTCACCTTTTATCTTTGGGTAACTTATTTGATTTTAGACACGTGAAGCTTCTGTTTTAGATTATGACATGCATGAATATATTGCAGCCCGATTTTTAACCATAGTCAAGCAAGCAACCTTACAGTAGATAAGGCTTGTGCAAATTATGAAGTCAGTGGAGAGGTAAAACTCTATCATGGAACCTGAATGCCTGTTTCTTGCTCGTGGATCTCATATCACTGGATTATGGGGGGTTGTTTCTTCATTCCAGGGGTTAAGAGAAGCAATTAAGAATAGTGATGCTACCGCTGTCAAAGAACTTCTTAGTAAGGTATATAAGATGACTGTGAGAATGTTAATGCTTTAGCCACAGCTAACTTTTCCTTTCTGGAGCAGAGTGTGGATCCAAATTATTGTGACAAGCAAGGCTTAACGTTGCTACATCTTGTAAGTCATTCCCTTCGACATATTTAAAATTTCTGAATTTTGATTTTTTAGGTAACCAGTTTAGCGCTGTCTACCATTTATGCTTTTGAAACTTACTCTCATCTTTGTTAAAATTTAAAATTTGATGCATATTCTTCTGTAGCTTGATATTTGTAAACTATGATTCAAAAGTTCTGGCTGGATACATGGTTTTTTAAATTATGCTTCTTTGAAGAATGTATCAACTAATATTCAACTGTATAAAAAGAAAATCTCTCTTGCTGGCTTGCCTAGAGCCATGGCAGTATACATTAGTTGTTAGCTATCATTCTTGATGACAAAAATCTTGTTTTATTTGTTAATGTAATCTTCCATAGGTGTCAATTCAACTTGCTTAAACAAGTAATATTTGTCAAGAAAAGCTATCCTTTTCTCTCTCTCTCTCTCTCTCTCTCCGTGTGTGTGTGATTAAAAATGTAAGAGATAGGTATGTATGCTGGAATATTTTCTTCATTGTAGGCTGCAGTTTTTAACCAGACTGAAATAGCTTTCATCCTCATGGATCATGGAGCAAGCACAGAATCCAAAAATGCACAAGGTGATTGTTAGTTTCATGATTACTTGTATAGTAACGGTTAGTTATACAGTTTCAGTTTTCCTTTTATAATGGCTTGCAAATGCTTAGCATACTTAAACCATTCTTTTCTTATTATTAATAAGATCATTGCATATACTGGTCTTCTCTCTTTTTTTTTCCTGACGAGATTTTGGTGCTAGTGAGTTTTGACCAATTAATCCGTCCCCAAATGCCAGTCACATTCAATACATTCTCCTCTCCCACTGTGCCAGTTATGTTTGTAGAATAGCATAGCTTCAAAAAGAAAAAGAAAAAAAAAAACCCAAGGGTGTAGATGGGGCTTCCATTTCTCAAGTCAAAATGAAACCAAACATCCCTGTTCTTTGTGACCCAGTTTCCTAGTACTATTCTCACAGCTACTTGGTAGTTCTTGGCTCTATCTTGGTTTCGGCACATTGAACTCATTCAAGCTTGCAGACCAGGGACAATAGTTATGCTGTGTAATAATGTGCGAATTGAATGCTCCGCACCAATAACATTTATTTGTTTTCAAATAAATTTGAAGGTAGATGATATTATCCAACGTTTAAAGTTGATTTAAACGCTGCACATCAGCAAGGAGCATGAATGAATAGATATATTATGCATTTCCACAAGGAAACTCTGCTAATACCTCACTCTGCATATTCTTTATTATCAGGCGAAACACCTGTGGATTGTGCTCCCACCATGTTGCAGTACAAAATGCGCAAGAAAATGGAGGAACTTGTGTCCATCTGATAATCAAGAAATCATGTTTGAAATTCAGACTTCTGATGTTAACTATGCTCATCTCATTCCCTGTTTCTGTTTTATGAGAAGACAAGTAAGCATGATTAAAAAGCAGTGTGTGTCAGTTGGTACGACAGATACTTCTGTTGTAGACAACGAGTTTTCTCTCACTCTACTTGAAACAATAACTAATAATTCAACTACTTTGTGGATTCATTAGTTGTGTGTGTGCATTGCCCTTTGCTCTTAGATCTTCTGGATTAGGACATGTGAATGAAGTGGTTTCTTTTACTGTACTTGGTAGCCATCAACCTAAGAAAGAAACTCACATGGATTGTCCTTTGTCTGAACCTCCCACCTAGCAGTTCAACAATCAAGAGTATCATCACTATCACTTGAAGGAGATCAATCCTGCCACTGTTCTTGAGCAAGTGACACACAAGTAGATGCCATAATTTTGCAAAAGTAAAAGAATTAGTTTGGATCCATTTAACAAATACAAATGAATGGGCAATAATCTAGCTTGCTAGAAGTTGGAGGTGAATGTCCCAACATAGCCGAACCCTATAATAATGAATGCAAAAGCTTGAAGGTAGATATATACATAGTAATAGTTTTCTCCAAATGCAACATTGTAGGTTGCACAAAACAGGAGGTAGACTGCAAACCCAAGCTGCGAGAAACTCACCCTGAGTTCCAAAACATAATAAGAGACATCATTAGCATTGGCTAAAAAAATCAAAAAAGAAAAAAGAAATAATAAACTCGGGCTGTGCTTTACTTGTCTCTGAGAGATGATCTGGTTGGCTCTGAGAAACTGATTTCAAGTTTTTCAGTGAGTGTTTCACCTAACTTCTCGGTAACAACCCACTCGTTGAAATTGGCTGTCTCAAGAAGACCAATTATGGCTGCTTTCATTCGGTGCATGGACATTACATTCTCAAACAAAATCCAGAATGGCATTATGTGGAGCGAGCTGCCACCAAAACATTTTCCAGATGTTGAGAATAAAGAAACAAAAAAAAACCCGGGTACCACCCTGAGGTATTTAAGCTTGGTGCATCTAATACCTGGGATTTCTGATGGCGTTGAGAAAGGTAATTATTGTAGGAATGTAGAACACCCCCCAAATGGGGATGCTCACTTCTGGAACTAAGACTGTTGTTGGAATCACGATGCAATAGAAAGCAAAGGTGACGATTGGGGCCACAACCCTTCTAACAAAGAAGAAGCTGTAGATCAAGTGAATTTTCTTCCAAATGGATACCTCCTGTTCCAGTAGGAGAGGTAAATACACCAAACTGAAATCAGTCTAACTATGCTATCAAAGGATTTTTGGTATAAAGCTCTTTCATACCATTGCAATTAAGATTTCCCATGCCATTTTTCTAAATAAGTTGGCAGCACCACAAGTCCAACGGTGCTGCTGATTGCAGTAGGCCTTAAATGTACTTGGAAGCTCACTTCTGACCTGCGCTTGTACAAAATAAAAAACATGAAGTTTTAGTAGGTGCCATTATGTAAATGGTACTATCCTAGGTTTAGAGCAAACTTGATTTACCTTGATGTTGCCGACATACAAAAATTGCCAACCTCTGAGGCTTGCTCGAACAGCCAAGTCCATGTCCTCTACCGTTGTTCGCTCGTTCCAACCCCCAGCTTCATTGATGGCAGATATTCGCCAAACGCCAGCTGTCCCTGTAAATGTTCAAACTGTGATGAAGGACAAATAGTAGCTACCCTAAATATATTGTTTGGTATATATTTTTTGACTTTACTCTGTGCTTTTAATGCATTTCATCTAGAAACATAATGATATTGAAAATAATATGTAACTATGTAGCTGTAAAAGGATATAGAATCACGTTCACAAATTCATTTTTTTTCTAGAGGAAAATGTAATTTGCACTAAAATATATTGTTTTGTGACTCTTATAACAGTTAAACGTATTTCATGCATTTGATAGCATCAGACTGTAGTAGTAAACTAGTAATCTTTATGTATGTAACTGAATTACATTTTAAGCAACTCATAATCAACAAATATTGCTCCTCAGTGTTTCTCAGTTGTAGAACTAATGTTTTTTCCCTTACCATTAAACCCGAAGAAGGCATACGAAGATGATCCTGACTCTTGCTCCACTTTGAAGTGGTAATCAAGTGATATCTTCTGTATCCTGGTCATCAGGCACTTGTTATAGTTCACTGCAAAATGCCCGGCAAATGCTGTGTCAGCAACCTCCTGTCAATTCGACAATTACAAAAATCAGGATGAAAAAAGGCATGCACCACTTTATGCTAAATTATCTGAGGACCAGTACAATTTCAATAGTGATGTCTGCGAAGTTCATATCTTTGAGCAATCTTCTTCACTTTTAAGAGATTGTCTAGCGTTTAGTTAATATAGGATACTTGCTGCAATGGTGCCACGGAAATTGATACATAAGAGATTTGAGCTACCAGATGGCTAACAGGAGTTCTAGTGCAATGAAAAGCCTACCTTGAAATAAGATTATCACAGAAAAACAGCAAGAGTAGTTAAGCAGATAGAATATATAGATCGCCAATTTAAAGGTCTTATAAACTTCGTTTTGACTGCTCTAAATCAAAAATATAAAATGAAAAGGGTTCCAGTTTGATGATTGATGATCAAATTACATTTGTCTCCTGAGAAAAGGAAGTTTAAGATAAAAAAAATTCTCTTTAAAGCTAGATTAACTGAAAAGACCTAGATATATAGCTGGGAATAACTTACCAAATTCCCAGCGTGCCTGAACCAGAGCAATTTTTTCATTGTACACTAGAAATGGAATTGTTTTGATGAGAAAGTCTGATGCCGGTTGGAAATCAGCGTCAAAGATGGCAACAAAATCACATTGCTCCACATATGCATGTTCCATGCCTTTTTTCAAGGCTCCAGCTTTATATCCTTTCCTGTTTTTTCTAACCTCATAGGCTACGTTGACTCCTTTGTTTGCCCAAGCCCTGCATTCTAGCTCCACCAAGTTCTACAGCAAAATCAACAAAGGATAAGACAGACACTACTTTTTGTTGATTCCGTAATTCCATTTTATAGTCAATTGAGATTTTACTTCTTCATGACTACCACAAAAATTAGACAAAACAAGTTGTTCACTTAGGAATAGAAATTGCTTTTTTTTTATTGGATAAAAACGTAATGATACACAGTACAGATGTTTTAGCTCTTTCATATATATGTATAGTCAAACCTGCTTAAGGGGATCCGAATAGTCAAACTAACGTGAACCCTAAAACTATCCAAAAACATTAGGTATTATATGACGTGTCTCATGTTTTTCAATAATTAGGCATGGATGTCATACAGTGAAGAAGCATCAAGTAAAATGGACATTTCAACAACTCATGAAGCTATTAAGCACTCAGCTTACTTAAAGAATAATAGTTGCGTCGTTAAAAGTTCTGGCAGCTATTTTTTTTTAAAGGATTGTTGCATTAAAGAAACCCTGCAAGAAAGCTTTTGGCTAACTCTCAGAAGAAAAGAATAGTTATATTCCGTCTGAAAAGAAAATATACCATTCATTTTAAATAGCTAGATCTGATGTGCCTTTCTCATGAAAAGTTGTCAAAAATCTTTAAAAATTCAAAGGCTTATACAGAAAGAAAATTGTTCAGATAGCTTAACTTTATAAATTTCAAATTCCAGTAAAACAACTCCAAGCAAAATCAATGTAGCATCCTTTGTTCAATGGAATATGCTCAAACCATTTACTACCAGACAAACTAAAATTAGGGACCCACAAACAAAGTGTCTAAGATTCATGATATAATGTTTGGTAAGGCTGAGAAACAATCCAAGATCACTACTTGAATTGATCGAAATCCTAATCATAGTCCTGGTGTGGCTTGCTTCGCCAGACAATACCAAAGCTATTCTGAAACAAAACATAAAGTATCACCCACAATCCCTTACTCTTCTTGTCTAAAGATTTGGGGCTTGCCCATCTTTGGTATATTCTGATGCCGATCGCAAAAATTTTGCATGATTGGTAGATTTCTTCATCTAAACTTGATAAAGTTTCATCTAACCTTACGAATAAAACTAAATCATGATCTAGAAAGGATTATTTACCTTAATCTCAGGGTCCGTGGAGTCATCAAGAACTTGGATTATGATCCTATCTGGTGGCCACGTTAGGGCACAAGCTGCTCCGATTGACATCTTGTACACCTTCAACATCAGTTCTAGAGATCAGAAAAAAATAGGAGCTGAATTTGATAGAATCTGGATATTACCAAGCAAGTTTCGGACAAACCCTACTACCTCTTTCTCATTGTACATGGGTATTTGGACTAGCACGATGGGGAAAGCTGCGCAGCTCATCTCCTCATCATTTTTGGCAATGGGCTCCCACCGGTAGCGTTTCTCTGGCGTGCGGCGGAGCAGATTTACCCAGAGGCTGACGGCGCTCATGAACACTGCCTCCATCATGAGCATCACCGACATGACCAAGCACAGAGCCACTGCGGCTCGCAGGACCGGGGCGATCACCTTCGCCCGCAACTCGACCCAAACGGCCCAGATCTCCTCCGCCACAAGCTGCCCACGGAATCAAACGAGGATGCAACGAGCGCGGAGACGGATGAGCGAATGGACGGAGCCAACTTGAGTGCTTTGTCAATGGCCGAGATGAAGTGGAGATGGGGGATGGGGAGGGCGGCGGAGGGGGCGGGGAGGGCCAGAAGAGCGACCATTACCAGCATCGTCATGGACTCCATGAATCTAGATCAGCTCCGGCGATCAGCCTTCGAGCATCAATCGAGATGTGCTTGTTTATGGAGCTTCTGTAGAGCTGTGCTTCAACGTTTGAGCTTGCTTGCCAGACGCTGTCTGCTGTCTCTTATGCGGGGCCGGCCACGGTAGGACTGGGTCACGATCCGGCATTGGATTGGAGGGTCTTTGCTGTTGCCTGTGTGTCTGTCTGTACCGTCTGTCCATTGAGAGACCAAATAATTCTTTCCTTATTTGCGCCATGAGAAAAATGTTTTTAAAAAAAAACTTGTATTTTTTTTATATAATCCAGCCGGTACTCGGGCTCAATTAGTCCATCACATTTTGAATTTTTCATCTCGAAAATATTTTGCAATACTAGTTGAGATATTTTACTGAATGTTTTGACGTTGCAAGGGATATTGTGCTTTCATGACATAATTGAGTTGGTTATGATAGGACAGACTTATTGAAATAGACAAGGGTCGAATCTTAGCGAAGCCGAGACATTGTCCTATCCAGTCATGGTCAATTGCAGTTTTCCGATTTACCTCTTCACGTATGGTCATAGGACCGACCGTATAAGACCGTTAGAGTGACGAATTTTACTTTTTGCTGAAAAAGTTAAGGGGTGTTGCACTTGTATTTTTTATTATTATAAGTGATATTTGATGATCCGATCTGAGGTCAAATTTGATGAGGTGCAAAAATCTTACCGCAATGATACGGCGATAGAAATCCTTCCTGTAAGAAAGAGTGATGATATCGATGCTTTTTCCTCACTGGTCTTCTCATTGCAAAGTCGAATTTGCAGAGAATAATGAATAGCAAAAGACTCGTTGGGAGTTACCCGACAAAACTACTCTGATGCCTAAGTCATCATGGTATTTTGATTTTTTTTTAAAAAAAAAATAAAGTAAGATGAGAGGTTGAGTAAGAGTGTTATATCTTAATTAAAAAAAGACCTAGTTATAAATTTTAAAACTTATTAGACCTTTATATAAAAAAAAGCAAATAAAGGGCTTGAACATGACTGTTTTCTTTTTTTTTCCCTTTCTTTAAAACCTCTCTAACACTAAACTCTAATCTCCCAAAAAAAATAATTTTTTTCCCACCCTCAGACTCCTCACGCCGCCATCGCCGTCCTTGCTCCCTATCATAGTCATCATCGTCGCCATCGTCATCCTTGCTCCCTGTCATCGTCATCATCACCGTCATACGTCGTCGCAGCGCTGCCAACATTTCACAGCATCAAGCACGAATAGATATTTTATTGAGGTGGAGTTTTCTTACTTGATCTCTTTTGATCTCCTATTGTATATGAATAAACGATTTAATTGAATCATTTTGTCTTGATAGCTCTGTGGATTCGGAACTCAACCAACAATCTAAATTTCCTTAGCTCTTCGCGTTGCTACTTTCTTTCATATTATAGGATGCAAATCAATTACCTGTAGCCTATAAACGGTTGTTGATGTTATTCGGATTCCAACCTATGAAAATATCATTCTTTTATTCTTGTTTAATCTAAGATGTTATTTCACATGTGACTTCCTATTATAAATTAACTTAAGTTTTTTTTCTCTTGATAATAAATATCAAAAATTTCATTCCGTTAGAAGATAATATAATAATATGTTGTATGTTTTTATATATGTCCTTATGGTTTGATTTCATTATTCATATTTGTTTGTCTTTTTCATATACGATTTATTGTTGTTTGTCCAAAAGTTTTATCATAAAAATTACAAAAAAAATAACTTAAATTATTATGAGAAAATAAAAAGTAGATGAATATCATAAATGAATTTTATTCATGAAATTCTTATAACTGAAGCAAGCCATATAATCATACAAGAGAGCTTTGGCTTAATGCTCGTAAGAAGATATATAGCTTTTCAACCAAGTTAATAAAGAATGAAGTAATTTTCTATACATATAGAGTGCTTTGCTCTGTAACTTGAAAGGATCCTTCGAGTAGTTCTGCGCATGCATAAATTTCGACCATATTGAGATAAAATTTTCTCGATCACAGGATAGATTGCAGGTTGTTCATCCTATTTTTGTTATGTGAGGTATTTTTCGGGTGGACTACGGGTTGTTCACTCTATATATGTATTTGTATATATGCATTCACATAATGTATTCCGTATTGGGTCGATTGCGGGTCATGTTCACTCCTTGCATATACATTCACATCCGAGCTATGCATGTATAGATATATACTTACAATACAATTTCGTTATGGGTTGCAAGTAGTTCACTCAGGTATACGTTGCATTTTTTCAAGTGGATTGTAGGTCGCTCACTTTGATATTTTTTATTTATACATATGATGTGTTTGTATTAAGTGGTCGTTCTCCTTTTTTCTAAACAATACATTCTAGATGAGTAGATTGTATGTCGTTTACCCACTCAATTTCAGCAAAAGGTGAAATCTGTCACCCCAACGACCCCACACAATCGGCCCCACGACTATCTATGAGGAGGTAAATCGAAAAGCTGCAATTGGTCACGACGAAGGAGTGTATTGCCTCGACTTCACCGAGATTCGACTCTTGCTCACTTCAGCTGCCTCATCATAACTAGTTCAACTATGCCCGGTCGTTTATCCACTCAAGAAATCAATTGAGTGGTCGAATAAAATAAGATAATAATAATAATTGAGGATATTAATTAAAAAGAAAATAAAAGACGAATGATATCGAAAAGATAAATGATAATTGATGGTGTTACCCTCTTTAATAATATTTTTCATGTACGTCTTTTGTATCTCACTTTGTGCTCACTTTCTATTTTCCTTTGACCTCCATATTCGCAAACTTGAGGTAATTTTCGAAGTTTGGTCAATAAAGTTGGACGATTGTACAGAGATACTCAACGATAGTTATTGACACAGTTTCTACATAGTCCATTAAGTTTAATAATTCATTTGCATAGTTGGCTACTTATACATTTTGGTTGTTTCGGTATTGTTCATTTTATTATCTGCACGAGGTCAATTGTCAGTCATGTCATGGTTTGGTAGTCGGATTTTGAGGTCCAATATTGTTTACATCATTGAATAAAGTATTGCATATTTATGTTCGTAGAGCTTGTGTACTTTTGTTGGGGTATTTATGAATTTTGATGCAGAGATGAATATTGTCCGTGCAAGGATGCTAACTTCTATATAGGGATGGAAGTCTCCCGAAACGTGACAAAGAGAGCCCCCTTTGAGGAGCACATACCTAGTCTTTTATACATGTAAGGTACCTCTAAGCTCTATTTACTTAGAACAGCGAATTGAAAAAATTAAAAAATTTTAAGAAAAATTTTCTACTATTTATTTCGTGAAGAAAGATGGATTACTCCTCCTTTCCACTGTTTATTTATTATTAAATAATAGACTGAAGGATTTACAAATCCATTTGTGAATCACTTGTTGTGTCTTTTCTTATCCGTTCAAATAAGACAGAAGGCTTTTCTTTTCTCTACCGCATCTCCACCTCAACTGTCAGAGTGCTCAGTTCAGCAGGTTTAGCTTGGCCAGTTGGAGTTGGCACACCATGTGGATCGTCTATATTGATCAAGTCGTCGTGATCATACCACCTGAACTCTTTGTTAACCGAGTTAAGGACCCGCCACATAAATCCTTACTTTACCTCCATATATATCATTTGAGATCATCCAAATCTTTAAAGTTGGGGTTGATGAAGATAAGCTTTCCAGTGAGCAATTTTAATTGAATTATTAATTAGCTTGGGTTATATATAGTGTCGGTGTAATAGTTCTTCAAAGTGATTGAGTCTATATTATTGGTGTAATAGTTCTTCAGAGTGATTGAGTTGGACTATGTTATTTGTTTTGATGTATGATAATGCTGTTGATTTAATTTGTCTGCATTAAATTTATAAGGATTTAATTAATGCATGATTTGGATGTGGAGGTTTAATTTGACTCAATAAGGTTAAATTGTGATGATTAAATTTGGTATGACTAATTGTTGTTTTGGTTTGGCTCAATGGCTTAATTAATTAGTGGTTTGATATGAGACGGTCGCATTCTTAATTGGGTAATTTAGCAAAGGATGGCAAATTAATGAATAATTAATTAAGCTTGAAAAGGCATGCATGCACCTTGAAGCATCAAGGACATATATGATTAAAAGATTTGAAATTGACTCACTTCCTTGAAGTTCTTCTTAATTAATTATTAATTTTAATTTCTTTAGTTACAGAAACCATAATCACTTGATTCCTTCAAGTTCTTAATTCTATTCTACGGTCGCATTCAATGACGACGGACTGCACTGGCGGTCAAAGAGAGGAAATTAAGCTTTTGAATGCATGTATATACGTATGAATGCCGACGAATTGCCCAATTAACCTCGACCACATTAATTCTTTTCTGTAAAAACACCTTAGCGGCTTCACACGGTCAGCCCCATGACCATTTGTGAGGAGGTAAATCGAGAAACTGTTGGTCACTACGCAAGAGGGTATTGCCTGACTTCGCTAGGATTCGAACCCTTACTCTATTTTGCAACTCTGATGCATCGTAACCAACTCAGTTATGTCCCGAGGGCCGACCACATTAATTCAATTCAATGGCAACGAAAGAACAAGGTACTTTTATTAATTACCAACTCGATCGATCCATCGGTCTTGTGCATTCTCATGCCTTGTGCCCAACGAGGAATTATCTTGCAGAACAGAACGTACGATTGACCGGAGCAGAGAATTAAGAAGTTTAAGGTTTTGGAGAGATCTAAGACAGACAGCAAGTCAAAACGTTAATTGCGCATGCATGAAATGGGAAGACCCGTCCCATTTCTGAATTTTGCTGCTCTTACTTTGAATCAAGGAATAATTAATATATATAATTCTATCAGTCAGTCATATTCTTGGAAAGTTCCTCTTAAACAAATAAAATGGCCGGCATGCCACGAGAAATTCTCTTTTTATTAACGTTTCCACAGGAAATTCTCAAGAAATGGATAGGAAAATATATATATAAAAGAAAGGAGTAAGGACTAAATAAGCCATCAGTTCAGACCTCACCTAAATTTGTGCATAATTTAATTAAGGACTTGAAGGCATTATTCAAAACGAGAGAGTCAACACGTCTATACATGCACGACGATCGAGCTGAACGCAGCAGTAGAAGCTACGGTGCAATTAACATTTATCACACGTTTCAACAAACCGATCAGAACTACTGCATTATAGTTTTTCAGGTCAAGTCCTGCAATTAATTTGATATTTAGTGGTTCGAGCTTTAGTAAACTACGACATGCATGTGAGTCAGTTGAAGGTTGTTCATATGGAAATGCAAGAACTTTGATTTCAGCCATTTGAAAATTAAGTTCAAACACATACACAACAACAACAAAATTATGGTGCAATTGCAAGTTAAGAACGTACAATATAATGGTGCCTCCCTTTTCTATATATATCGGGCAGGGGCTCTTCATGAGCGTTCCATCTTCATCATCTCATAAATATTAATTCTCATCGCAGCTTCTTCGATCTTTGTGAAGTAATCAATGGTGAAGAGCGACGGGAAGCCGAGAGTGGCCATCATTGGTGGCGGCATCAGTGGGCTGGCCGCCGCCAAGGAGCTCCGGCATCTGGAGCCGGTGGTTTTCGAAGCCACCGACTCCATCGGAGGCGTGTGGAAGCACTGCTGCTTCCGGTCGACCAGGCTTCAGACGCCGCGGCCGGACTACGAGTTCACCGACTTCCAGTGGGAGGACCGGAGCGACCCCAGCTTCCCCACGCACACCGAGATTCTGGACTACCTCCACGGCTACGCCACCCGCTTCGGCCTGTGGAGCCTCATCAGGTTGCGGACCAAGGTGGTGGAGGTCCGCTTCGCCGGAGGCTCCGAGGCCGAGCGGTTCACCGAGCTATGGGGGGAGAAAGGACGGGCCATCGCTGACCGGCCTGTGTGGGAGGTCGGAGTCGTCACCGGAGACTCCGGCCCTGTTCAGGTGCGATATCTTGCAATTCTGAACCATTTTGATCATCATCGCCGGATCGACTGATCGATGTTTGCTTGCAGTGGTTGGAGTTCGAGTTCGTGGTGATGTGCATCGGCAAGTACGGCGATGTGGCAAACATGCCGAGGTTTCCCCACGGGAAGGGCCCGGAGGTCTTCAAAGGCAAGGTCCTGCACACCATGGATTACTGCAAGCTCGACGAGGAAGCCACAACAGAACTGATGAAGGGGAAGAAGGTGGTGATCGTCGGCTACAAGAAATCCGCCATCGACATGGCCGTGGAATGCGCAGAAGCAAACCAAGGTACAGACACTTCATGCCACAATCAACCAAATTTGGTAACTGAACATGAAACAACGCTGAAGAACTCTCTCTCTCTCTCTCTCTCCTGAATTTTTTAAGCTTTTCAAGTATCAGAATCGAGGTATTTTATGATGTCTAATCATTGAAACCTGCACACATCCATCTACAGAGTCAACTGACTAGGACAGAAAAGTAGCTAGATGTCCAGTTGTAACAAGTCAACCTTCAAAGCCAAACTAATCCCCTAAACTATACTTTAAAACAAAACTGAAGGCAGCCATGGATGCTACGTACTCCAGTCATGTTACTGCTTGACTCTGCATCAGTTTAACTTTGTTGTTTATTATTATTCTCGAAATTTAAAATTAGATTTGGTAGGTCAAAGGTTGACTTGATGGGTAAGTCTTATTCTTTTTGTTACGTTGTTGTTTGCAGGGGAAGATGGTCAGCCATGCACGATGGTGATAAGGACCCTCCATTGGACTGTGCCGTCCTACTCCATTTGGGGTTTGCCCTTCTTCCTCTTCTTCTCCACAAGGTTCTCCCAGTTCCTCCATGAAAGGCCAAATCAAGGACTCCTGAGATCTCTTGCCTGCCGCCTGCTATCCCCACTGGTAATTATATATTAATCAGTTAATTAATAAATCGATTAGTCTTAAATACAATACTGGGTTAGTTAATCTTAATAAAATTCCGAATTGTGTGTTGTAACAGAGGACGGGAGTGTCCAAGTTTATTGAGTCTTACCTTGCATGGAAACTTCCCCTGGATAAGTACGGGCTGAGACCAGAGCATCCTTTCGTGGAGGATTATGCCTCGTGTCAGATGGCGATCTTGCCGGAGAACTTCTTCGCGGAGGCGGATCAGGGACGGATCCTGTTCGAGAAGTCAAACCAGTGGTGTTTCTGGGAAGGCGGCGTCGTCTTGGATGACGACACCAAGTTGGAGGCGGATGTTGTGCTACTGGCCACCGGCTACGACGGCAAGAAGAAGCTGAGCTCCGTGCTCCCCGAGCCTTACCGTGGACTGATCGTCGACTCCTCCGGCGTCATGCCGCTTTACCGGTAAATTTTTAGTCTCCGGTAAAACGATGCGAAAGCAAATTAAACGCCTTTTGAGAATCGAGGGAAAAAAATCTGATATTTATAATAACTGTGTGTGGAAACAGGGGAACGATCCATCCGCTGATCCCGCACATGGCCTTCGTGGGGTACATCGAGAGCGTGTCGAACCTGCACACGTCGGAGCTGCGGTGCAGGTGGCTGGGGAGCCTTGTGCGGGAGGAGTTCGAGCTGCCGACTGTGGAGGAGATGTTCCGTCGGACGCGGGAGGAGGTGGAGGTGATGAAGAGGACCACGCGGTTCTACCGCCGGCACTGCATCTCCACCTTCAGCATCGCGCACAGCGACGGGATGTGCCAAGACATGGGCCGGCCCTCCTGGAGGAAGACAAATTGGTTCGCCGAGACCTTCGCCGCATACGGCAACCAGGACTACATAGAGAAGGAGGAGGAAGAAAGAATAGAAGACGACTCCTACAAGAATGAATAAGATTGAAGACGAAGAAATAAGAATATAAATAAGGTTTATACTAATTATGAAATTACTAGCGTTCATTATTTCTTGAGTTGAAGGATATTGTTTAAGATATGTAATAACCATTTATTTGTTGTAATCTTTGTTCCAAGACTTCAATTTAAACTAAACTATGCACGTTGTTATAATAAATTACAGAGTAAGATTATCTTAATTACTACGGTGCTTGCTTGCAATTGAACAACAATTGTATCTCAAAATACAATGATCTTGTCCCTAGAACAACAGTTTGTTCATGTCCAAGGAGTTGTTCATCAACAAATAATGGATGCTCAACTTATATCTCACACAAAATGATAAAATTAAACATGTACATTTAATAAAAGTATTAATGTTTCTTGGACGCAGTCGAAATCAGGTCGTTTATGGAGCACTCAATTTGAGTGTCCTCAATGGAGAGATTGCTACTTCATTCATGGCGATTAACCGAGTAATTGCAATTGCATGCCACACGGTTCCATTGGCTTCTGTTGCGATGCCAGGTTCCTCCGCAGTCGATTGCCTACCTCTCTGCAGAGCGCTGCGTCGGAGAGTTTCCCTTCACTCGGCGACCTCAGCTTCTGCCGGCGTCCACGCCGGCGCCCGTTGTCCCTCACGCTCTCTGTTAGCTCGTCGCCTCCGTCGTCGTCGTCCGCCGGCGCGACGTACACGAAGGGGGCCACCGGCAGGTCCTCCAGCTCCAGGAGCGGCTCCAGGGTCTCGACGACGGCCGACATGTGCGGGCGGCGCTTGGGGCTCTGGCTCAAGCACTGGTGCACCAGGGCGGCCGCCTTCTGCGCGCCGGCGGTGGAGTACTGGCCGTCGAGGCTGGGGTCCATGATGCGGCCCAGCTTCCGGGGGTCCTTCAAGCACGGCCTGGCCCACTCCGCTAGGTTCTGCTCCCGAAACGGCCGCGCCTTGTCGACGCACCGCCGGCCGGTGAGCAGCTCCAGCATCACCACGCCAAAGCTGTACACGTCGCTCTTCGCCGTCAGGTGTCCTGACGAATCCACAAAATGTTTCAGATTCTGATGGCGACGAAGGCACGAGAGAGCCCAAAAGCTGCGAGTTACCGGTCATGATGTACTCCGGCGCGGCGTAGCCGTGCGTCCCCATGACTCGCGTGGTGATGTGCGTTTCATCTCCCTCAGGGCCATCCTTGGCCAGCCCGAAGTCCGACAGCTTTGCCTTGTAATCCTCCAATCATGGAACGAACTTTTCAACATATTTTTTTAACAGATAAGCAGAGCATTAAGCATATCACGTTCATCCTCCCATTTTTCGAGCAAAGTATTTTATCAATCTGTTCTATTGAAATGAAACATTTGTTTTCTGAAACTTTGGGGAAAAGTCAATAGTTTCAAAGACGACTTACAGAATCTAGTAAGATGTTTGAAGCCTTGAAGTCTCTGTAAATCACTGGCTTATCTGTGTCATGGAGGAAAGCTAATCCCTTGGCTGCTCCGATGGAAATCTTTAACCTCGTTAACCATGGCAAGCACGCAAAATACCCTGCACACAGATGCATGACCTCAAAACTATTTCATCTTTTAACTTATGATTCATTTGATTTCTGTCAAAATTTCAAGTCAATGGTGGAGTCATGCCGTATCCAATAAGGTTTTGAGTTGAATCAGTCAACTCATTGGAATATGATTATCTCAAATGAATGGATGAAAATTGAGATTCGACTAAGTGCTTGTTTGAAATACTAGAAAAATCTTACATCTTCTGGGTATGGGTATGCTGCTGACTTACCTAAGACATAGGAAAAAAGATGGACAAATGTATATAACACAGAGAGAAAAGAAAAGTCAACGTGTAAGAACAGAAAACAATCTAAGATGAAACAAGAGATCTTATTGCATTCTGACAACACAAGAGTAGTGACCATAATTGGTTATGTACTCTGCATATCTTTTAGATTTTCTTTTTATCAAGAAAAGGAGGAAATTAACAGGAACTCTGTATTTGGACATGCATCAGAAGATCATACTCTTCTGTCATGGAAACGAATTGAATTGTGCAGATTAAGGTCCACCAAGCCACATCAAAATCAGAATTTGAAGGCTAAAATAATTTAATCAGAACCATCCTGTTTACTCCCTAATCGAACAGTTAGCCTGATATGCGACAAGAACAAAAAAATAATCAGATACAAACAAGTAAAATCTCTTACTTTTAAAAAGGTGATTCTCCAGGCTTCCCCTGGGCATGAATTCATACACCAGCAATCGCTGTTCATCTTCACAGCAGTAACCGATCAATTTGACAAGGTGAGGATGCCTGAAACGTCCAAGAACCAGCACTTCTGCCTGTGAATTTCATGAACTGATCAAACAGTGCGTGCATCGGAGGTTAATGATCGTGTTTTAGGGAGGGAGAGGAGTCGTCACCAGCCACTCCTTGTGGCCCTGCCCTCCGTCCAAGTCGAGGAGTTTCACGGCCACCGCCTGAGCCTTGAGCCCGGGCTTGACCTTGTCGTCGATGAAACCTTTGAACACCGGCCCGAAGCCGCCTTCTCCGAGGAAGTTACTCATCGAGAAGCTCTTGGTGGCCAGCTTCAGATCGGCCAGCGTGAAGACGTGGAGGTTTGAGCCCGCGAGCGAGACGGAGAGGTCCTCCGGGGACAGCATGCCGGTCGAGGTGCTGATGTCGGAGAAAGACGGCTGCTTCTCGATTGGCTTCGTCGCTTTCGAGGCCCGGCGCTTGTGTTCGCTGCTGCAGCACCCCGGGAGCAGAGCCGACCACCATGGGACCGTCGACATCCTGCTACATCAATCAACGCACAAAGGAGGAGAACGGAGGTGGCTAGCCAACTGGAGCAGCTTGGAATTGTGGAACCTCGTCTCCACCTTTGAGTCCCAAGCTCAGAGAAGCGGAAGGAGAAGGAGGAGGATGATGGCATACCAACTACTCCACCAAATTTAAAGGCCAGGCAGCCAGCAAGTCTCCCATGGACGAGCAAAATGTCCGAGCTGACCCTTGACTTTGGCAAAAGGAGCTTGGTTTTCAAGGCCTGTCTACCAAACCAGGGCAGGAACTCTGTTCTTTTCTTTTCGATACGTTTGGAGGAACGAGGTGGTTCAGCCTACGAACAACTTTTAACTTCATTGAAGTTTTTTCCTTTTTTTGGCATTATTTTAGTGAAATCTCTGAATCACAATGCGGTTTTCTTGATTTTTAAAATCTGCCTAGTTCTCCTCTCTATCTTGTTCTTTAATCAAAAAAGAAGTGTACTTGCTCACACATTTTATTTCAATAATAATAATAATAAGAAAAGTCAATTCAGTCCCTTCATTTCCACACCCACATCTTTTGATCTCGCCCTTGTTATTCTTTTTAGATGAGTTGAAGTTTTCCTTTCTCATCGCGATCATTCTTTTTTTGCTTCTTCCTCCTTTTTACTTCCCTTGGCAGCCATCGATGTACAAAGGAGTCAGCAAAATCGTTATTAAATCAAAATATTCAACCGAATCAATTTAATTCAGTTCAATTAATTTAAAATTTTAATTTTTAAAATTATATATTTTTTAATTTATTCTATTCGGTTTCGATTTTAAAATGTAAATTCATTAAATTGAATCGGGTTTAACTTAGCGATGGACTAATATATTAGGATTAGTCATTAATCTTTTTTTAAAAAAAAAATTAAAAATTAAACCCATGTAATCATGATTTATTAGGATTAATCCACTGATACATTAGGATAAGAGTGAACTACTAGACTAATAAATTGTATAATAATTTAGTAGTCAAGTGGTACAGACGATTAATTTTTATAAACTAATTAATTTGATTGATTCGATTTTAATTGAATATTCAACCTCACGTGTAACACATTAAGATTCGGTCACGATCTAGCTTAAGATGATGTGTAACACATCAACATCACTAAGGGGCTAAGGCAATGCTTCCGGTGTGGCTATTTGTGAGCCACTAGAACCATCACATGGGCTCGCAGTTATTGCCTGTCGCTACTGCCATCGCCAATGGGTGCGATTCCAGTTCCTCTTCTTCGATCAAATCAATTCGTTCGATAATATATAACTTTCCCAATTAAAAATGTGACAATCGACATATATACAATGGTCGATGAGCCGTAGCATGGCCGCAATCCAAGGGGCTTAATGGCGACCCACCTCCTTCGTGCCCTCGACCGACCGACCTTGAAAAGATTGACAGCTTACCACCATTGGAACCTTCTTTCCACGCTGTGCTCACCAACTTTCACTGTACATTTTACTGCATCGATATGTTCTAAAAGTAACATGTTTATTGCATTGTTTTTTTTGTTTTTGTTTTGTTTTTTTGCTCATTTTCGAGTTTGGATCTCGATGAATGAACGGGCTCGATCGAGGACCTAAGCAAACTTGGTTTTCAGGTGGCGTATCCATTTAGAATTCAACTAAGCCAAATATGACACATCCTTATCGAAGTTTATAAAAGAAATTAGTTGTGGCTCGTGAAACTGATGATGATAATCTTGCACTCAACATCTTTCACGGGCAGATAGATAGATACTCATCAAGAAACTATATATAACAATTTCAGAAATTAATAATAAAAGGGAAAATAAAAAATATATCAACATGGTCTAGAGACTCAGAAGTGTTGTCAAGTTGAAGTCTCTTATCCCAAATGGTAAGCATGGAGATATCTGTTACTTGAAGTTTCGAGTTCGAATCCTCCTAGCCGAATCCTCCTAGCAATATATATTTGTTGACTGAGGTGTTGTGCGATTCAAGTCTTAGCTCGGCTAAGGTGCTGTTTCTGTAGTATGCTCTTATCAACCTAGTGGTACCGTGCTTCCAAAAAATTCCTTAGGGGGTTTTCTGATATGGGGTCGTTTCGACGGTGGGGCCAGTCACTATAAAAAGTTTACCCACTACAATTTTTGTAGTAAAGTCCTCGGGGCAATGGTGCAACGGTAGGACATCCGGGTTATGACCCAGGGACTCGCGGTTCGATCCCCAACTATGGCGTATTTGCAAGAATTTTCTTTCAAATGGAGAACGCAATCAAAGGATACTGGGTATCTGGATTGACCGCCGTATGCGCTTTCCGATTTATCCTGGTAGTCGGTGGAAAATTTCTGTGGGATCGAACCGATCACCCCTAGGGATTGAATCCATGAGACTGACTGGGATTTATCATTTTTTTTAGGAGTGTTGTCAAGTGTAACACGAAACCAAACAAGTAGTTCGCGTACAAGGTTAATTTGTCGAATGCGTGCGGTCAAATCGATGAGTTTTGGCAATCATTCGATTTAATTAGTTTGTGCGATATATGCATGTACATGCAGAAAATGCTTTTGCTGAGGTCAAATTAAGTTGGCTTGGCCTTCGTTGGCAGTACTGGAAATGCCTGGCTCTATAGCATTGTGGGGGAATAGACGAGGAGTCAGATCAGGAATAATCGAGAAAGGATCGATATTTGTCTTTAGGGAGTGTCTATGAATCTCAGTCATCTTTTTTATTTTGACTTCGAATGTAACACACACTCAGCACTGGGATCATCATCATCTTTATTCAACGTCGCGTGTATGACTACTTTTCGATACGCACACACACACACTGTAGAATTGTTATGCCACTTGGCAATTAGTATACGGGGTACCTTCTTCCTTTGTCCCAGAAGCATCTGTACCACTAATTTTGTTTGATCGTTAGTTTAACGTCGCTGTTCCGGCTGGATGTCGTGAATAGTTAAGTCATCAGTTAAGATTATACCACCTCAATCGTCGTATACCCTACTGGTTCAAGGACTTGAGAAAAAAAAGTTGAACGAATGGATTAGCTGGGTGCCAAGAATTCCCGACAGGCTACTCCGACGCTTAAGTCAGCTAATGGATGAAGAAGAGGAATAATAAGTATCTATAGTACTGCGAGAGTTCAGAGAGCTTTTGATACTAGCTTGCTAGGGAGCTTATATACTCACCCAAGAAAATATTCATGCTGACACAGGGGGCAGACTGTTGTTGTATCTAAAGAGACAGATTTTGTATATTGTTGACAAGTGAACAGATAATATAGCATATAGGGAACCAAGTCTGTGAACCTCATAATCGTCCTATGGCTCGGCCGTGCCGATTTTTTTCTTGTTGTTTAGCCCTGGGTATAGGCACAAGAGGATATAGGAGATAAGGCCTGATAACCCAGTAACCGTCCTAATCCTTTGGCAGAACTTGCATGCTTAATTGGTTGTCTTTTAGTGCAGAAGACGACCGAGAGAGGCCGAGCGACCAGGCATGCAAAGACCAAGGAGGTCAGATGGTTAAGAGCGATCGAGATTAGACTGGCCGAGGCCGAGTGAGACCAAGTGACTGAAGAGGTCGGACTAGCCGAGGCTGAGTAAGGCCAAGTGACTGAAGAGATCGGATTGGCCGAGGCCGAGTAAGGCCAAGCCAGTTGGGAGCATGGCCAAATGGTGGCCGAGGGGGGTGGAACCCGAACTAGAGTCGACTAGGGTATTCGGGTTTGCTAAGGCTGAAAGATCAAGACTGAGTGGCCAAGCTGATGATCAAGTGGTCAGGACGGTTGAGGTCGTGCACTCGGTTCAGATAGAATGACAACCTAATCAGATTTACTCGGGCTGCATCAATATTGAACAAAAATTTCACCACCTCCTATATTCCTATGGCAACCACAAGCCCATCTTTAAGCTACAGTGCTCTAAACTTTTTGTCTTAGTTCATGTGCACCAATTAAATCCAAACCATATACATGTTCTTTATGATTGTCACGTTCACAACTTGATTTCAGCTCCACTCATCAATCTAAGCCTTCATTTATCGAGCACATGATCTCTATGATCGTGGTGTGCACAATCAAAGTACCTACAAATTTGACGCATGCATATAACAAACCATAAAACACACCACCTAATTTAAACCATATATATTTTTAATAAATCATATATAGTTGAGCTCGATCATAAGCCAAGCCACTCGAGACTAAGAATTGTAAAGAATATATATATATAAGTTAAGACTAGACAATTGTTAGATTAAAAATTCTACACAGTACTCATAAACTTTTAAATAAGATAAAAAAGAGAAAACAAAGTTAGTGACGGAAATAACAAGTACACATAGGTTATTTTGCGATTTAAATCTATGATTATAAAGTTACATGGCAAGTTGGAACAACTAATTCTATGTCATGATGAGTGTAAGACTAGTAGCAACGTTTAAGATTAAGGATTATTTGCAATTAAAATGGCTTTGGAACAACTAATTCTGCGTCATATATAAGATCTAAAAAAGAGTATATATAGTTCTTGAAACCCTACTCTCTCTCTCTCTCACTCGAACATGAACGTTGATGGCTGAATATAATATGCTGATTCAAATGGCTCAATTCTTAACTGGCCTGTCAATCCACAAGCTAAGGGATTGCTGATCTCACTCATGCATGGGCCGGCCGGCCAGAGAGCTTGATTATATTGATTGGTCCAAGTCAATAGCTAGTGTTGCTCAAGAGTGGATGGTGGTGCTCAGTTGCTCCGGCAGGTAGTCCGTCCACATCGCCAATCATGCTGCACTACTAATGCTCATTTTCACAAGCACGTTATAGCTAGCTAAAACATTTGATAATGAAATTAGAATAAATATTTGGAGATACATGCACGCACGGAAGCCGGAGATCAAGACAGCAGGATGGACTGAGATCATGGGAATATTTGCCATGATGCATGTTGCTCGCTGTGGGATAAGGATGGGCCACGGATGGAAGAAACATGGCCTCCGACCAGCAGCAGACACACGGCTTGTCTTCACATTCCTCAATAATCCCAGCTCCATAATTTAGACGACGACCAGTAAAGAGTAAAACATATTTGACTCGAACGATCGATATCGTATAGGGTTTGTAATTCCTCAAGGCATGCACGAGCGAGTACTAGATCTTTCAACCAAAAGAACAATTTAAAGCCTTTATATATCAAAGATGATGCATGGGAGCTTCTGTTCGTCAGTCCACAAAATTGAGTCCATCGTTCTCAAGGCTCTGACGAGCTCCCACAACAAGGCTCATGGGCACTCATGGCACATGTGAAAATGAAGAGCCACCCCCACAGACAAATGCATGGCCCTTAGCATGCATCTTTTCTCCTACTTTGGCTATTTCCTCATCTATGTAAACTTGTATCCATCCTGCTGGTCCTGGGCCAGCCATGGATCTGGTCCTAACATTATATTAAATCCTTCATCCGACACCTCTGTCACTTTATGCCTCCAGAAGACCACTGGAGTCTTCAGAGAGTAGACCCGGCCGATCGAGAGGCCTCATTGCATGTCTTGAAATTTCTGTAAAAGAATTAATTATATATATAAAGATATTATTGAATCTAGCTAGCTATATAGATGAAGAGAAGAAAAGGATATATATATAAAGTTTGCATAGGGAGACAAAGCAAGCACATGCATGGCTAAGCTTGTCCTCCGAAATAAGAAGGCAATGGTGATCGAAGTGCGTGTCTTATCTGCAAGAGCAGGCTAAGGCTAGCTCTTCATCATGTCAACAAAAGCAACCAAAATTCACTGAGGAGCATGGAGCTGACTGACCAAAGACCACGACAAGCTGCAGGTGCACCAACATGCATGCATGCCCTGGTCCCCAACTCAGTAGTCATCAGTCCTTGCATACGTTTGTAGTATATGCATGCATGATCAGATGGATTTGAGGGGAATTAAGTAAGCTAAGGCTTTTGCATGAACTTGACTGTTGTGGGGGGCCTTCGAGAGACATCGATCGATCTAAATACTTTTTCTTTTAGTGACTGGTCCCTTGAAGAAACTGAATATTGCAGCGAGCTAAGGTTAATTTATGGCTTGTGTCCATTATTTCCACAACCTCAAGGCATGTAGTGGCTGACTCGGAGGAGGATAATTAAAGATATCATGAAAGAGGATAATTGTGAAGTTTGTCTGTGTCAGTCATGGCTCTCAAACTATCTATACTTTCCTCACATGAAAATAAGCAAATGAAAATGAAGAAAGAATATCTTGACGTATTAAAAATGAGACAAAATAAATAAATCATCACAATGGTATATATATGAATATAAAGTATGTTAAGCACTAGATGAGAAGAAGAACTAGACCCACATTATAATTTAAATTCGTAAGATAAATTAGGTGAGAGGTTGTACAGTGTTGCTATAAAAACCCTACGAGAGGCTCAGCTATGTGCAGTTAGATTCCATGGATGTTGACCACTATGACAAACGAACAACACACAAGAGCTGGAAATTTGAACAGTTTGAGGCTGGCTTATATTATTATATTACTTGTGTGGATGTTTTTGGAAGGCTCTTCAGTGTTAAGAGACTATGATTTGAAGGACTAATCAAATTGCACAACCATAAAGGCACCTAATTAAATTCTTCATTACTAGCCAGTCACCTGGTGAAACACTGTATGAGAAGTTATTTTCCAATGTAACTTTGCGATTGATGGAAGAAATGTAGGGTCCTTGAATTGAAGGACAACTGATTGAAAATGACATGGAACTCCTTTTGTTAAGTTGAAACATTAGTCACGATGGATCAAACTGTTGAGCGTTGAAGTCGTATGAAGTGATTGATCAAGTGTTTATGGAGGGCAAAGTATGATGTGACAGAGAGGTGTGGTTGTCCTTGCGGTCTACGAGTAAAAGATCGATGTTAAAAGAGCTAAAAGAAGAATCCCATGCATGAAAATTATCCACAGTAATTGACCAGCTAATAGTACAGAGTAGCGTTTAGGACCACTTTCCGCTCCTTTCTCTTCAAGCACCAGCAATCGAGACGCAAGAAACAAAGAAGCAACAGCTATAAAGAGTTCCCCAGTACCCTAATTGAGTATGACACGCACAGAGGGAGAAAGAGACCCACCATGACTGACTGCAGCTGGTCACGTACCCATCTGCTGCTTCCACATGCATGGAAAGCCAAACGTATGTGGCACCTATATTTCAGCAAAGATAAGAGAAAAAAGAAAAAATAAATAAAAAGACCAGAAGAAACGATGATTTATCTATATGGAGTGGCACTTGGTTGTTAAATTGACAAGCCACAACCCACTCCTTCACTCACCATCAATAAACAGGAACAACTTCTGGTGCATCTGTCAGTCCTGGGGTCTGCTCCAACTGTCCTCAATCCTTCTCGCCATGGCTATACCTGATGATGTTTAGCTGATCATCTCTCCGTGCATCAAACAAGAAGCAAGCTAGGAGGTGATGGCCATTGTTTCCGTACCCTGTCTTAATTCTCGTTTCTGAAGTATTCAGGAAAGGGAGGTGATGGCTGGTGTCCTCTCTTCCCTTCCTCAACGAACTCAGATGAGAGAGAGAGAGAAACCTGGACTAGGGAACAAGAAGACTGAGTGAGGCGAGAAGAGAAGGACAAGAAAGGAACTTGCTTGAGTTCTGAATCTTTCTTATTCCTCCTGATTTCGGCAATTCATTACTGGCTAGCTCCTATAATTCGAATATAATTAGCTAGCTAGCTCTAAGGAATAAAGGTGAGGAAGGATGAGCGAGAAGGAGTCGCGTGGTGTGGACTCCTTTTCGGAACTACCTTTCATCCGGCCGGGGCCCAAGCTCGCCTCCTCCGGCATCCGCCTCTTCGGCATCCAAGTCCCTCGCCAGCCCTCCCCTGAAGAAGGCAGCAAGGATGCAACTGCAGAGGCGGCCACGAGCAAAGGTGGAGGTGGGAGTAGCGGCAGTAGTGGCGGAACAGCCGCCAGGAAGTTCGAGTGCCACTACTGCTGCCGCCAATTCCCGACGTCGCAAGCGCTCGGCGGCCACCAGAATGCCCACAAGCGGGAGCGCCAGCACGCAAAGCGCGTGACTCTCCATTCCGCCGTTCTGGCTGCCGCCTACCAGAACCAGGCCGCAGCTCTCTACGGCGCCGGCCACAGCCAGCATCTCTACGGCGCCTTCTTCAACTCCCCGACCCGCCGCTTCGCCCTAGATTCCTCCGTCGCCGCTCAGCCGCATTACACTCCCTCGTGGCATACGGTCGCCAGTAGCATCTCCAGCCGTCGCAGGGTGTCCGAGTCGGTGGCGCAGCCCAGCGGCGAACAATTGCAGGGCCTATGGAGAGTTCCGGCCGCCGTAGGGGTGATTCATTGCGACTCCAGGGAGATAACTTTACCGACTCTAAGAGGAGATCACCAGCAATTAATCACAGGAGTTGGCGGAGGCAGCGACGACGACAGTGCTTTTCCTAGTGCTAATTCTTCTCCTTCGGCACACCAATTTGTGCAGCAAACGATGCCGAGTGTGAAGGAGAAGGTAAGTCTGGATTTGCACCTCTGATGATCAATTACCATAAATATTGTTGTGGCCTGACGAATGATCATACAATCTTCTTCTCGTCTATGATCTTCATTACGTGTATTTGTTTTCTAAAAATTTATTTTATATTTTAAATTCAAGATCTTGTTATCCTAAACAGCAGTGCTCCCCATTCATCTTTTACGAAAGAGAATAGTTTCTCTATCATTTGGTTGTTGATCGAACTATATCTTTATATCTATGGGTCAATCCAGAGACCAAGGTCTCCTAAATACATTAATCCACTGCAAACAGTAACATTTAACTATAAAATTTTTCATTTTTGTACACACTTGCTGTTAAAGGTCCTGCATTCTTGGTACACTTGTCTCTCTGCATAGGTACTAGTTCATTAATGGATTCATCTTGCATATAGATTCCCCTAACAAAATACTCTCCATGCCAAGAACCAAACGATTTTGATCCTCAGTAACATACTTCTTTAAGCTGAATCAATTCACTTAATTCACAAGTGTACAATGAGGTGCCATGAGCTTTCTCTAGATTCTATTGATCATACTTCCATCCTTCTATAGCTTGCACTATCAAAACAAGAGTTGATCATGCATGATGCATCTGATTGGAAAAGATTTAAGTTTGGGGCTCTTAAATAGCTTTAATGATTTCAAATGAGTCATTATATATTTTGCTCATGTCTGTTGCTACTTTGCTGCCACTGTTAAAGTTGTGATGGTCGCAAACTATTGTAGTTTGCAATAGAAACTGCTTGCGAATGAGATATCGTTGAAAAGCTACACGAGTCATGGAAATGCATGGCAGCATGTTCCTCTAGTCATCAGATCTCTCCATCCCAGAAGTCTTCCAGGGATTTGTAAGGCCCATCGTCTGATATAAGCCTCATGCCTGTAATAATTTTGCGCTGCGGGATCTGGCTAATCTTTTGCTTGTCTTCCTCACTCAACTCCCAGTCGAAAATGTCCAAGTTCTCCAGCATCCTTTTCTCATTGTAGCTCTTCACTACCACACAATCTCCCTGCTCGATCACCCATCTCAGGCAAATCTGTGCACGAGCAACACACCAATAACAGAGAGTAGAGGGAAGAGAAAGCATTGAGAGCCAGCTAGCTACTGTGATGTATGTACCTGAGCAATAGTCTTTCCTCTCTCCACTGCAATCTCCTTCAGGACATGGCTCTCCATTACCCAGTCTTCGCCCCAGAGAGCTCCTTTTCCTCCCAACGGAGAATAAGCGCACACTTGAATCCCCTTGCCCACGCAAAATTCCCTCAATTTCTTCTGCTGCCAAACAGGGTTCACCTCCACCTGAGAAGTGATCGTAAACATAAACATATAAGTAATTAATGATGTCTGGAGTTATGTAATATAATTATATATCCACCTGATTAACAGCAGGAGGAACCTTAGCGATAGACAGTAACGTTTCCAACTTCTTGCAGGAGAAGTTACTAACGCCTATTGACTTTGTTAAGCCCAGTTCATGACACTCCTCCATGGCCATCCACACTGAGCTAATGTCAATAGGGCACAATTCCACTGTTTCTTGGGCCATGTTATCGTTCGTCTCCTGTTTTTTCTTTACACCAATGGGAACGTGTACGAGATAGAGATCGAGGTACTCCAACTGAAGCTTCCTGCAACACAAAGTTTCAATCTAAGTAGACTGTAATAACTGTATAAGTACAATCTAACTTTAAACAAATCAAGCCACCGAATTAAACCGTATATTGAACGATTGTTCTTTCTTATTAAAAAACAAGTCTTACTGTAGACTCTTCTGCAAGGCGGGAAGGACTAAGTCTTTGTGGGCATCAGTGAACCAAAGCTTGGAGGTGATGAAGAGCTCGTCGCGGGACTTGATGAGTCCGCTGTGAAGGGCCTCAGCAATGGCCTGACCTAGTGGCTCCTCAGACTGGTAGAGGGAGGCAGTATCGAAGTGACGATAACCGAGCTCGATAGCTCGTAGGACGGAGGATCTTGTTGCTTCAGGGTGGGAGCCCCATGGGTACGCTGCCGTGCCGATGCCAATCACCGGCATTGGCTTGCTTCCAATGGACTTCAGAGGCACTGTTCTATTAGCCATGTTCAGTGTTTCAATGTGAGAGATAGTTGTGCAGGGAGGAGAAGGAATGATATATATATATATATATATATATATATATATATATTTTTCCTCAACAATTTGTTAAGTAATGACTCCATTAATTTGGCAACTAAAGAAAAAAAAATTACATTTGGCAAGTGTGTTTTGTAACATTTGAAAGCATTAAATGAAAAATAGCAATTATTTGAGTTTGCTATATAACTAAGAAATAAAAAGGGAAAAAATAGTTAAAAATTTTATTTTATTTTATTTATTTAGAAAAGGAGAAAGTTAAAATTAATGATGAAAACTTAAATTCATGCATAAACAAATAAATAAATGTTTTTAATCATTTTTTAAAGGAGCTTGCTTTTTAATGTGTGTACCATTAATTTTGTTAAGTAGTGAATGTATTAATTTGGCAACTTTATAATATAATATTATAATATATATATTTGGCAAGTATATATGTTAATTAATATTTGCAAGGATGAAATTGTAATTAAGGACCTTCCATATTATTCAAGTTTTCTATATATGGATAAAAGATTTAGAATCGAATTGACATTTAGGCTTTTTTTAATTTTTTTGAACTTAAAATGAATTAAATAATGAGAATGAATAAAAAAAGAGAAAAAATGAAATAGATTAAAGATAAGAGTTCAAGATTTTACTCCCTTTGTTCATTTTGGGAAGTAATTAAGTTATTTTAAAGTTTCTTGATGAAAACTTTTTTTTTCAAAGCAATTCAAATGGACATATATATTAGTCTTTAAATACAAAAATATTTTCCTTTTATTTTTGGGAAGATATGAGTAGCAAATATGAGGGGAAAAGTCTTCCATATTATCATATCTTATTTTCATCTTTATGCATATTTTTTAAAAATAATTGAGCGAACTAAATTATAATTTGATTTCATATAATTATTTAGTCTAATAATAAATGAATTAGACTAGAAAGAATTAATTTTATCCTTAATTTCATCACTAATAGTCTCTTAGCAGGCTAGCACAACATTTAATTTTAGTTAATAATTAAAAACTATTATTGATTCATTTATGGAGTAAATTTAGAGTTTTAGATAGGCTTAGTCAATCTAAGTAATTAACTTTTCTAAATTACTCAAAATTGAGATAATAAGTGTCTCTTCAAGTACCTTAAAAGCAATGCCGCCCCTCCGGCACCGCGTAACACAAGGCATTTAATGGATTCACAAAGTATCATGGTTCGAAAATCAACCAGAGCAAGGATAGGCTATCCGATGGACGAAAAGGAGAAGGCCACTCACTTTTAAGCCTACAAATGAATCGAATATTTGTGAATAAGTTTGGTGTTCAGTTTGATAAAAGATTATTTATGTTCGTTCAATACACACAAGATCAATTTAATCAATAAATTTGAATACTTTGTCAAACTAAACAAACAAACTTGAACATATATGTATTCAGCTCGTTAATGTTCGCAAACAATATTCGTAAATAATATTTATGAATTATGTTTATTAATAAAACTCTTATCAACATGCTTAATAAAAGAAAGAAAGTTTCAAAATGCACAAATAAATTTGTATTATTAAACTCAATAATCAATTAAATAAGTTTAAAATATAAAATTAAGTTTCAAATAATTAAATAAATTTGAATTATAAACTTAATAACATCGAATTAAGCTCAAATCACAGTTGAACCAAACACAAACTCAAATCAAAGTTGAACCAAACACAAGCTCATCAAAAATAAATCAAATTAAATTTAAAAACATTTTTAAAAATTAATTTATTTTAAATTTGACTCTATTTTTGGAATCAGTATACTGGATACCTCGATACCTGACTTAACCCCCAAAAAAACAAAGTAAAAACCATAGCAAATGCCAAACCTGCAGGCTCTCGATCAAGCTGCCTTAAATCCAAAGCAAACACTAGCAGCCAACATCAACACCAATGCAGTGCCATAGACACCACCACATTGTGATCATTCCGAGGCATGCACTGCAGTATAAAAAGCTTAATTTACAACGGCCACGAGACAGACATAATCCAACCAGAATTGAAGAACAAAAACAGAAAGAAAAATGGCCTCGAGCAAGCCTTTGCGCATCTCTGCCCTGGGTTTGAGGGTCTTCGTTTTCCTCTTCTGCTTGGCTTCCCTCAGCATCATCGCCACAGACACCGTCGAGTTTCCTGATCCACAGACTGGCGAATTAACAAAAGCAACCTTCAAGGACGTGATCTCCTACAGGTGGTTAATTCGCTGATAATGTCAGCTTCATCTACCATGCATCGATCGACTTCTCCAGGATCATTGACTCTTAATCGACTAATTAATATAATTATCCTCGTTGCAGATACCTCTTCTCTGTGGCTATGCTTGGAATCGCGTACTCGCTCATGCAGATTCCTCTCGCAGCTCTGAGCATCATCAAAGGGAACAGTCTGGTCACGAAGACGATTCTGCCTTGGTACATCTTCACCGACGTGGTATGTTTCATTGTTTCTCGATCGCTCCATTTTCTAGCGTGACGTACAGAGCGGGCGACTTGTAGGTGGCGGGCCTGCTGGTCGCCACGGCCGTCGGCGCAGGATTCGGGCTGACGGTGGATCTCAAGAGGCGCGCGGACAAAGAGTTTCGAGCGGCAGGCGTGCAGGACCTGGAATTCGCGAAGAACATCGACAAGGCCTTGAACTTGGCGCATCTTTCCACGGGCTTCCTGCTCGTGGCCACCGTCTGCATGGCCGTCATAGTTCTCCTCTCAGCTCTCGTCTTGGCCAGGAAGTAAAAACTTAACGTGACTTTAAATTTTACAGTGGAATATTCAAATAAAAAAGACGCAGATATGCATCAATTAATTAATTATTCATTTCATGTATCATGTATGTTTGTCGATCGACACAATTAATATACAATAATTTCCAGTTAATTAGTCCTCCATGTCATCAAATACAAGCAAATCACTAAGCAAGCAATAGCAGTTGTTGGTCCCGAAAGTAGCATCAAGACTATCGTCGTCGCCATCACCGATAACCCAACAAATGGACGTTCACGTTCAGGTTTTCCCCTTGGTCTGATAGTTGGCTCTCTAAGAAAGTTCAAGTTCAGATTTGATCTTCTCTCTAGCAGTTGGCTGTCTTTTCGTTCCTGTTAAATCGATCAATTGTGACATTAATTAAAACTATATATGCCAACAGTGAGATCGAACTATATATGAATGGAAGGACTATACCTCGTTGTTGTTCAGGAGGGGCTCATGAGGAGGAAGGGGACGTTCGATGCGCCATTCGTCTTTTACTCACGAAAGGGCGCAATATGATGGGCGTCTGCTTCTTGCCGTTCGCCATGGATGTAATTAGAGGGCGAGGAATTAAAGCTAATTCAATTCAATATTTATGCTCGATCTCCGATCGATCGAGTATTTGTTTGCACGTATAAAATCGGAAGGATCCACCGCGTATCTGTTCATTAATTAATTCTTAGTCAACTCCCTTTTTCTTGATAGTGTGCATGCCTGGCTTAATTCCTTGCTAGTTCAGTTTAGAAATATTAATTAAAGAAATTGTTTAGAATTTTGGCTTTCAAATTAATTATTTTACTACATATGTATTATATATTATATGAACACAACATATGAAATTCTGGGAAAAGCAAATTTAATAGTAATTATGAGATGAATTAATTTTCAAATCTTAACTGCTATAAACTGCTGTACGTAAACCATATTCATATATTAACTTAACATATTCATCTAATATTCATATAATAACACGGTCTTATCTTGTTCAACAATATTTAAATTATAATAGTTATGAAACTAAAATTGTTATAATTATGGTACCAACTACTAAATTACAATTACTATAACATTTATAACAATAATGATTTATAAGTACTATTAATTATAATACACTTAACTTGTTTATATAGCTGACCGATTAATTTAGAAAATAATTTATTGGAAAACAGTTATATCGTTTTAATTTGAAAGGAGCTGATGGAGAGGGCCGGGGTTTAATGCTCTTTTAATAAAAAAAATTAGAAGAAGAGTGCTCACGTGATAATTAATAACTAGCTTAGCTTATTTATTCATTAAAAGAATATTGTTTTAAACACTATGCATGAAAATCCCATAAAAACCCAAATTAAATGTAAAATTTAATAAGTTAAGTATCACAACCAGTCGAAACAATAGGATTGAAGATATTCGCCGACCTGATTTGGCCGCAGTCCTAACCGCCGCCGCATCATCCCTAAGGCGTTCTCATTCAACACAACCTCCTCCACCATCACTTTCCTCCCTGATTTCTCTCCAGGAACGCATATCGTCATCTCTTTCTCTTCCTCGTTCGTGCGGAGGCTCAGGTCGCCCAAGCCGTCTAATAGCAAAAACTCCGAGAAGCATCGAATCGCATCGTTGTATTCCTTCCTGTTTTGCCAAAACTTATCGCAGAATCTACTGTTACTGTCGATGCAAGTGTTCAGATCCGGCATCTCAATCCACCTGTCGGAAGCCACGTCGTAGATGAGCCCCGATCGTATCTTTTTGCCTTCAGCGTCGTCCCTCCCGCCGAGGAGGAACAGCATCCCTCCCTTCAAGCCGCTTCTGTAGAAAGACTGCTCCGGGGCCGGATCTGGCGCGCCTAGGCGCCAGGCGCCGGAGAGTAGATCGTAGATGTTGACCTCGTTGGTACGGCGGTTTTCCAACACGTCCCATCCGCCTATCACCACCAGCTCTCGCCCGATGACCGCGGCATTGCTGCAGCCCTTCTTGTCGTTGGGGCGGTCGGCGTCCAGCTGCCGCATCATGCAGACGCCCGTGGCGGGCTCGTACAGGGCTAGGTGCAACTTGCCGACGGTGGACGAAATCTTGCCCCGGAGGAGCAACGTGACGACGCGGTGGGCGAGCCCGGTGGCTCTGCGGATGCGGTAGAAGGACGGCGAGGAGAGCTCGTGCTTCCACCGCCTGCAGACGGCCCGAGCGGCGGGGATGGTGTGGAAGGGGAGGCGGAGGAGGCACTCGAGAGCGATGCAGTCCGTCAGCCCTGGAATTAGATCGGCCTCCATGGTCGACGATCAAGAGGAGCAAATGGAACAGAATTTTACTATTTAATATAATTTTTCTTTGACTTAGTTTTTTTTTAAATACTTATCTTCGGGAAATTATTTTTTTCATAAAAATATTACTAAGTAAATATTATTTTGTGGATGACTATTTCATTCCTTTTTTATTTCACCCATATCAATTATCACCTTCAATTAAATATTATTAAACAAATATTAATTCTTACCTATTTAAAACAATAATATTAAAATAAAATAGCATTTAAAACACTAACAACTAATTACGTTATTAAAAATTGATCAGATATTAAAAAGAGGGAACACAATAAACTATTACATTAAAAATGATTAAATATTGAAAAAAAAAATCAAATCATCGTAATTGAGAAATTTCACTTAAAAGAAAATTATTAAATTATTTATTCTTACTAAGCGAAAAATATATAAATTTATCTATTAATTGTGATCTAAATTCTGTTATGACTTATTTTTTTTATAAAATAATAATCTTTAAAATAAAAATCTAACATATTTTTTAAAAAATAAACATTTTTTAATAATTATAAAATTTAACAACTTACAACTTTTAGTAAATTAAGCATTTGAGTGCGTTAAGAACCTTAGTAAAATTCTGTATATATGATTCTTTAAATTTTTTTGAGTTGCAATATAATTTAATTAATATATTTTTTCATACGTGATTAATACAGAATAGCATCAAATTTAGATGTTTGAAGTACAGTATTAATGCAAAAACATATATATACTCCAACGGATATTGTACGTTGGATATATACATGATAATTTTAAGGTTTTTGAATTTTTCTATTGATATGGAGACAACAATAGGGCATAGGCGTCACACGGCATGTTCATGACTTAGTCAATATCCAAGATTTGGTTAACATAAGACTTGATCAGCTTGGATATCATCAATATATGATCTACCGAGCCAATCTGATCCTCGATCTACCGACCTACTAAGTTGTTATTGGTCTGACCGTCAATTTCCCAATCTAACGACCTCTAACTTCCTAATCTTGACATACAAAAGGACACATTAGTTATCAATATGAAAGAATATCATGATTACCAATATGAAAGAACACGACAATTACCTACATAAGGGACACAAACGGTTACTACATGAAGGACACATGAATTACAATGGTGCCCTTATATGTCCCTTGACTTATTTTCTTGGACTTCTCTCCCTGTATCAAGTAAAAGACAAGGACGATCAAAGATTATTCTCTATTGTTTCGTACAATGGCAGAGTCAGGAAATGGATAGCCTCCAGGCTAATCCCAAGCTCCTCGGGCTATCTTCTTTTCTCCCTTATATTTTTAAATTTTTCTACCATAAATTTAACTAATAAATTCGTCGGGCCCCCGAGCTAAAGCTTGGGTAGCAAACCATTTGGCTCCGCCCTTGGTTTCGTATACTTTACTCCATTTTATCATGTTTAGTTTAGATAATTTTGAAGCTCTATTATGTTGGAGTCATATGATGGCTTACACATCAAATTTCAATTTTAAATTATTTTTAATTTTTGACAAAAATCATACGAACTAAAGTTTATTTTATAATTCAAAAAATGTATATATAATTTGTCTTAAATACATTTTCTTAATTTTTGTTCAAATATTATTCTAAAATAAATTTTTATTAAATTTTATTTTATTTTTGACAAAAATTAATAAGGTGTTTATAATTCGTATTTATTTTTTAATAAATATATGATGATCACTCTCCAAAGTGGCCCGTCCTGGTGGGGATGGGCCAGCCCAGCATAAGCAGAGACTTGGAGGCAATCCATGCAAGGGATGATCCCCACTATGGGTAGTTATCATCGTGATCTCAGAAGACGTAACTGACGGAGACTCCAATTGAAGAAGAAAAACGCACAACAATGGCATACTGCATGGCCGTGGAAGATATGCACCCCGTTCCGAACACATCATAGGGTTCGAGTTGCAAGACATGAAGGGATTGACCTTGCCGCACAACAACGCTCTGGCGATCCAGATAAGGACAGTCAATTTTGAGATAGTCTGAGTCTTCATGGATGCCATGAATTCTATTAATATCCTTTATTTAACAGTGTTGGAACAGATGGAGATGTATATTGATGGTGACAACCCCACTTAACAATTTCTCTAGGCATTCTGTCTAGTCCCTTGGACAGATTAAAGGGCAAGGAATTAGCTAATTCAATTCAATATTTATGCTCTCCAATCGATCGAGTATTTGTTTGCACGTATAAAATCGGATCCGCAGCGTATTTGTTCATGTCAACTCCCTTTCTCTTGATCGTGTGCTTGTCTGGCTTAATTCCCTGCTAGTTCAGTTTAGAAATATTAATTAAAGAAATTGTTCAGAATTTTGGCTTTCAAATTAATTATTTTACTGACGTATGTATTATATATTATTGAAAATCTTTCTTTTACATATGAACACAACATATGAAATTCTGGGAAAAGCAAATTTAATAGTAGTAATTACGAGCGAGGTGAATAATTAATTCCAAACAAAGTGTTTAATTTCCGATCGAATTATATTTTTCTGGTGGTGTCATATTATATTGCTTCTTGTTGATCTCGCTTGGTGAGGGTGACCTTGAGCCCGTACTTCATGTACATGGTGAGGGCTAACTTGGGCGCCACAGGGTGGCCCTCCGCCACCTTCACTCGGTACCGGCGCAGTATGGAGGCGGCCACAAACTTCATCTGGTAGTAGGCGAAGTCCTTGCCCAGGCACAGCCTCGGCCCGCCGTTGAACGCCGTGAACTTGTATGCCGGCTCGCTTAGGAACCGGCCATCCTTCAGCCACCTCTCCGGTCGGTACTCGCGGGAATCCTTCCCCCATATGCTCTCCATCCTCCCCATGGAGAAGATCGCGTAGACCACCTTCGTCCCTTTCTTCAGCACCGTGCCATCAGGAAACACATCGTCTTCAACAACCTGCATATATACAGTTGATTTTGCATATTTGATCGATGATAGGATTATTAATTTGTTTCTTACGGATACGAACGCACCTCCTTGTGGTCTACCGGCACGGAGGGGTACAGCCGGAGCGCCTCCGATAAGGCCGCATGCAGATACTCCATCCTCTTCACTTCTTCCGGCCTCAGAACCAATTCCTCCTCCGGCTCGGTGATCGCCTCCTCCCTCTCCTCCACTATCTTGTCGACCTCTTCGACGATCCTGGCCTCCACCTCCGGGTGGGTGTTCAGGAGCCAGAAGAACCAGGCCAGCGCCACCGACGAGGTGTCCCTCCCCGCCAGAATGAAGTTGACGCAGATGTCCCTCAAGAACTTGTCCGAGTACGGCTTCCCATCCTCATCTCGCATCCCCATGAACGCCGTCAGCAGATCGCCCGTCTTGGTCATCCCTGCTGCCACCGCCTCCTCCTTCCTCTTCCTTATCACGTCGTAGGCGAACTCGTCCACCACCTCGATGCACCTCCTCAGGCACCGCTCGCTTCCCAACCCGACCCACCTCATCGCCCTCCACAACGCCGTCGGCATCACGAAACGGAGGATCGTCGCCTCCGTCGCCTTCTCGAACGCGCTCGCGAAGGGAATCTTTGGCAGCCCCGGGCGGAGGCAGCCCGGGTCGGTCCCGAACGCGATCATGCACACGTTGTCGAAGGTGAGGCGGAGGAGCACGTCCTGGAGGTCCAACTGCGAGCGCCGCTTCTCGGCGTCCGCCAGCACTGGGAGCAGCCGCTCGTGGACCAGCTCCACCAGGGAGTGCGCCGTCAGCGCCCGGAACGCCGCCGAGTGGAAGTCAAGGCTGGCGGCCTTGCGCTGGCGCCGCCACGTCTCGTCGTCGGCGTTGAATATGCCGTCGCCGAGGAGGTCGCGGACAGTGTCGCGGAAGTAAGGGCCCTTGGGGAAGTTACCGAAGCGGGCCTTAAGCATGTGCTCCAGGTTGCGGGGGTCGGCAGTGACCACGCAGTGGAGGTTGGTGCCCACCGGGCCGCGGAAGGTGAACGTGCCGCCTTGCCGCTCCAGCACACCGGTGACCCACTCGTACATGTGGCGCCGGAGCGCGAGCACCAGCGACGGAAGCATGCCTACCACCGGCCACACACACAGCCCATGGACTCGCCCCTGCCTCACCGCATGGATCCCCACGAAAATAGCCACCGCCAGGAACAGCTCCAGCGTCCGGATCTCCGGCAGCAGCCGCAGTCCACTCACCACGACGTCGGCAGGGGACGAGAGGGCGGTCTGGTTGCCTGTGTTCATGATGCCCAGCTTAATACCCCAACTGCACTGCAACATCAATTTATAAAAGGACCAGATCAACTGCATGGACGAAAGCCCTTGTAGCTTCGCTTGTCGGAGCTCCTCTTGCCGTTCAATTCGTTCAACAGAAAGAAAGCCGCAATCGAATTAATTATTAAGCCCTGCAGTCCATCCATCGATATTATATAAACGCGTGGATGAGGGAAATTATATTATAATAATACGATCATACTCCTGATATACTTTAGAAGAAGCAAGGAAGGTGTGGAGGATGAGGGTCGGTGAAGGTCCCCCGAGGCATGCATGCATTGGACGGAGAAAGGGAGGGTGTAAATTAGGTGTGACCCTCGGAAGGTGGCCAAACACAACTGCTTTTGCACCTTTCCGAATACCCCTCCAAGCTATCTCAACTCCAAGGAACTAAAATTCCAACTGCTCCTTTTATTCTTTTCTTTTTTCTTTTTCTTTTGCTTCCAAAGATTCAGTTGTTATTGGTGAAGGTTGAGCAATCGCCATTGAAAGCTGATAGTTTATTAGGAGAAGTTGGGTGGCTTGCAAAGCAAAGGAGGATGGCGATGTTCTATAGAAACATGCAGTGTCTGTCTGACCATGCATTCAATAACTTAAGCTGTTTGTGTTTCTTGTGGAACAGTGGAATTTATCCAGTGATTTAATCCTCTGGTCTTTCGCAAAATTAATATGGTTCACTTACAATGAACCAAGTATCAATGAGGTCTCTGTTTTTCGTCTATGCACAGTAATGGTCAGTACTGTTAAGATAAGTAAGAAGCTAAGCATCAATTGCGCGAGTAAATATTTGTATTTAATAATATAGTGACGTCGACAATGATGGTCCACGTCGACAATATTTTGGGTTAAAATGTTTAGAAACAAGATTATATTACCATTGTTGTAATTTCTTTATTTCTCATTTTTATTTATTCCAGCCATTAACGGAAGCTTGGTCCGTCTCGACTCACGTGCGCAGGACCGTGTTTTATTGGCTCCGCTCGAGCCGTCGCCCGAGCGCGCACATGTGCCTGCTCATCTCTCTCCGACGCGGCCTCGCTTTGTCGGAAGCCAAAAATAAATAAATAAATAAATAAAACCTACCGCCTCGCGAACCCCTTCGCATCTTCCACTCCACTCGGTGTTCCTATCACCGGCAAGGGATCGCTCGTTGCGATTAGGGTTCGGGTTCTCGTCCGTTCTGACGCACTGCTCGTCGCGTGAGCCGTCGCTGGGATGCTCGGCAACGGGTCCGCATCGTCGTCCTCGTCCGCTGTCCGGAGGCGGAGGGGTAGGCCGAGTGGGCGCGGAAGTGGCGCCGGAGGTGGAGGAGGAAGACATGACTACTGGCATCCGTTCACGCTTCAGCAGCAAGAGCAGAAGAGGCAGCAAGATCGGAATCTGGCGGCGCCGCCGCTCACCGAGTTCGACGTGGCCTACTTCCGCGCCTATTCTCACGTTGGAGTACACGAAGAGATGATTAAAGTCTTTCCCTTCTCTCTTTCGCCTCCTTCTTGTATTTCTTGTTGGCTTTGATTTGGATCTTTCGCCCGAGGAAGCTGAAAACCCTTGATTGTTTTATAGCGTTCCTTTTGTTTCGCCCACATTCGCAATGGTTCCTCAATCACCCATAGCTTAAACTTTCTATCTAAAAGTAAAATGACGTTGATCTTTTTCCTTTTAAGTTTTACCATGATATAGAATTACGGCTATACTATTTGAGATCTTTTTATTTAAGAGTTCCATGCTAAGAGAGGGAGAACGGTTTCTGCTGGCATTAACTCTATAACATCTCGATCTGGTAGAAGTGATTTTAATAACTCCTTATTGATTGTTTCCATTATCTTTGAATATGTTAGTCCAATGTGCTTTTGCTCATTTAAGCACACTTTTGCATGATATTTCAATGAATAAACTTAAAATGATTTGTATTCTTAGGACCTGGTATGGCATATTAGTTTTGCCATAGTACCCTAAAGTCTATGACATCCCCAATCTCTATATATACTTAAAAGAAATGAGTCAAGAAGTTTCCATATAGTTGATTGTCACATAGTATTTTGAGATTCTTTGTGAATAACCAACCATATCAAGTCAAATGTATTAATTTAATGCCAATTGCGATGTCTCCTAAATTTCTTGCCATTCATATCTGGCCAAGTGTATTAAACAAATGTTAAATATGAAATCTCTAGTTTTTCCCTCTACCACATATTCATGGATATTAATGTTATTTTAAGTTTAGCAATAAGATTTTATATAATAGTTTTACTAAACCTTAACTGAAAATTGGAAAGTTCAGTTTAATAAAAGAATTAAACACAATATCAATAATTGATTTATAATATTTTTGATTGGATAATGCTATATCTAAAATTTGAATAACTTTTATACTATATTTTTTTTATTAAATCTATATAAATAATTTATTTAATTTAATATTGTATTATTAACAGTATTGTTAATTTTTTTATCATACTTTGTAAATATTTAATTACTAATAATTTATATTTGAGCTTCAACTTTTTATAACAAAGTCAGTGTGTTGATGAGAAATTGATTCAAGAAATTTTCTGACATAAATAATTTCTCAATTTAGAAGTGTATCAATTAATAAAAAATATTTAAGTTAATACAAATAGGCAGAAAGGTCAAAACAACAAAGTGATAGTCAAGGTGATAGGATAAGTTAGATAGCTTTAATATGCCAATTTCAAAATGCTTGAATGAAGTGAAAGCTAGAACTTTTTAAAACTCAAATTTGAATTTAGTTTTATATTTATTTATATATTTATCAAAATATATCTATTATGTTAAATTATGATTATATTTTTGTAGAGCAATGTGTGAGTCATTAACTTGTTTCTTGTGATATGACTATTTTGGTTTATCTAATTTCTTACAATATGTAATCCATGTTCTGAAGTGTCGGTAGAAGGATTGTGATATTACAAATGTGATTTTTTGTTTTATATTGAGGATTATCTTTATAAAGTTAACTAGTCAAATAGCATTTCCAAATAAAAGGTAGAAGATTAGGATGAAAATATTTTTGTAGTTGCCAACAATGTTAAGTGAGCTTAGACTATCATCAGTCTTTAGGGGCTGCATTCTAATCCTTTGATCATTTGCAGGATCGTGTGCGTACTGATACCTATAGGTCTGCTATCATGCGATATCAACATTTAATTTCTGACAAGGTTGACTTCTAGCCTTTGAGGTCCTTGTCATATTAACTATTATGTTCAATAAGTCTATAACTGGTTTTTTTTATTTGAACCTCACTTAGAGAGTTATTCTGTGTAGGTTGTTTTGGATGTTGGTTGTGGTACAGGAATTCTTGCTATAATGTGTGCTTTCGCAGGTGCTAAAAGGGTAATAAATTGTCAAAGCTTATGTTTTAATTTATTGCTTTTTCAATATCCTTTTTACAATGTACATAAATTTTCTCCTTTTATGGCATCATTTTTCATAGTACGAACTAACATTTTGGTGCTTTATAAGGCAAATTGCTTATAACTGTTTTCTCATCCATGATCAAGTTCTTTGCCAATGCCATTTGTAAATTGTGTTGCAACCTTGTGCTGTTTATTATATTATCAACAAGTCTTTTGCTTTGAACCAAAACCCAAAAAAAAAATGCAAATTCTTTTCTTGTATTTGTTCAGATATTTTCCTTGAGAAAATGCTTGTTTTGAATGAAATGAACCAAATTTATTTAGATACTTAACCAACTTTAATTAGTCTGTGAGGATAATTCTAGGTTAGGAGAAACTGGTATTTGCCTGAGTATGTGTTAAACATGCTGGATAACTTTCACGTCTTCAACTAACATAAACACTGTCCATCCTTGATATATGAAATGAACCTTTTATGAAACAATTTCATCTGAATTTTTCAAATTTCATACAAGGTAAGCTATGAACCCTCTTCCAATAGTTTAGGACAATATTGGGGCATTTTATTTTATCAAAACTGAACCACCATAAAGCACATTTGGTGTGAATCACTCTTGGCATAGTTTCTTTGGTACACTGGAAATGGACTAGTGCTGATTTGGCATGGATTCATGAAATGAAGTCTGATGGAGAAGGCTCTAGAAGTTGAATAAGAGCATTCGGCCAATCTGATCAGGATTGACATTCTTTGCCAACCATGTTTCACCTGTTACTATATTTTTTTAAGGTCATTATTTTTGTTTCTAGTCTATGTATTGCTAATGAAAGCTAATCTAATTTATATAACACACTGGAGATTCATAGTATCAATGCTCTAGCTTGAGGCAAAGAGTATTAAGAGCATTAAAGCTAATAGATTATTGTTGTTGTAGGTATTATTGTTATAGGTTTAGTCTAAATTAGTATTTCAGGGTTAGGGTTGTTAGTTTTACATATGGCCATTTAATTATCCTTTTATAATGTATGCAATACAATATTTTCTTTCCCAAAACTTAATAGTTACAAACAACGAAGAAGCATGATCTATTTCTGAGTTGCATTAACTCTGAACTGCTATTTTGAGTTTTCATCTGTTTGGAGTTTAATTGCATGAAATACTTCTTGGAAAATTTGATTTACTTGAGTAGTCTATCTTAGTTAAAAAATTATTTCATAAGTTAGTCTTTTCCACTATCAGGTGTATGCTGTAGATGCAAGTGAAATCGCAATTCAGGTAATTTTGTTTTCTTATAACGGTTAATTTTTTTTAAAAGACACTAATGCAAAAAATTTGGAAGTATTTTGTTGACAATTAAGTTTACAGAAAATAAAATTCTCTGCTTACCAGCATGTACATTGGTATTACTTCATTTTTTACCAATGCATGTTTCTTAGGGTTGACTTCAGGTATATTGTAATTCTAAAAGGTGCCACCACCTTTCCTATTCAATTTAGGGCATGTACAATATGTCAAAAATGGATAATGAGTGCGTACCTATCTGGAAAGTGAGTAATTTTTTTGTAATTTGACCTGCTAAATTATAGTGATATCTTGATACCTTTGGTGGGTTGGGCAGGTTTATATATATATATATATATATATCCAGAACCAGTCATCTGATGTTGACTATGCTGGCTACCCCGAGTCATAACATTTTGTAGTTTGGCCTGAATTATACACACACACACACAACATCCAGAACCAGTCATCTGATGTTGACTATGCTGGCTACCCTGAGTCATAACTTTTTGTAGTTTGGTATTCTGAATTATATAATATTGTCTTGAGTCCTTCGGTGAATTTGTGAAGATTTATTATCAACCTTGGAACATCCAGAACCAGTCATCTGTTGTTGGATGTTGAGTATGTTCACTACTCAATCCAGAATCTAACTACAATATGCTCGAGACAAATTCGACTTTTCTATTGATTTCTATTGCCTCTATTGCCGACTGTCAATCATCTATCATGATTCTAGCAACCCCTAAACCATCATGAATCTAAATGGGAAGTCCATCCATCCCAACTGGGTGTGATGCTTTTTTGCTTGCATTAGTTCCCATCTGCACTGCTACGTTTCGTATATTCCATTGGAGTGATCTGTACCCTTGGATAGCTCACAACTTTGTATGGAAATTGGTTTAGCCTCTCTAATCCTGACTGATTGATGTTTGGTAGATAAAATGTGGATGATTGCTCATGCTAGTCACTCACCAAAATTAACACTATTTACAAGAGAGAATAGTGGGTGTATATTTGGTATGTACAATTAAGTCCTGCAAGCATAGGCTTTGGATTTTTCTCTAGTACAACTATTAGATATGACTCAACACTATAGCTTGGTTTACTTGGATGGGTAACTAGGCAAGGAAAGGGGAGGGAAGGGAAAGAATCCTAAAATTGTATGAGTCTCTACTCTTCCTCCTAGTAATAAAATGGAGAATTAGAGAAAAAAATAAAAAATGAAGAAATCAATCTTAATTTATCTTTTTTTTTTTTTGCTTTTTCTAAAGAGATTAGTTTGTACATATTTTGATGTAATCTATCTAATCATTATATCTTTTTAATTTCTCCCTAAACTATTCCCCTTTTGGAGCTGGGCAACAATGTTACCTCTCCCAACAATGATATACTGATTTGAACCCCAGACCTTAGCTAGAAGAGAACTAGCTCATTTACCACTAGACCTAGCAGCTGTTAGTCAATTTTTTTCCTTAGTTGGAGGAGCAATCACCATACGGAACATGATCAATGACATACTTGACGGTTCATATCCAATTTGTAGCAAATACTGGTCCAAATAATTAAGTTCTTATAATCAGAACATCTACCTAAATGTAATTAAATATTTCTTGCAGATTATATGATTCTTATTTGCAGTTTCTTGTTTTGAACAATTTCAAGTTAGTTTCGTTAAATTTTAGTGTGGAATTTAATTATGAATTATGCTCATGTAGTGAGTTTTTGTTAACCATAACAATGTGGTGCTTACAACCTAAGCAGGCTAGTGAAGTTGTCAAAGACAACAATCTATCTGACAGGGTGACTGTTTTGCATGGACGAGTTGAGGTACACTTTTGCTGTTACATAATGCTGTTGTTATAATCCTATATCATTCATATATTGTTTGCACAATTCAATCCATCTATATGGGCTCTGGGTGTGGATTACTACAGTTAAAAAATGAGCAAAAAAACTAATGCTTCATTTTGTATCGACTTTTCAACATATTGCTTGTATTGAGTCCCTGAGAAGAAAAATAAGTTGGAACCATGACAAAAATGACCATTCTTGAGTGCCAAATATTTGAGATGAGCAAGTTCCAATGGTTTTATTTCTGTGATTTTGCCAATCATATTCAACATAAACCTCTTTGGTGTATCTTAGTTAAATACAATATTTGGCAGTTGGATGAGAGTAATTAGATTATATTTGTAGCTTAACTTATGTAGAAGAACTTTAGGAACATTGTTTGGTTTGTGAAAATTTGTTTTCAAGAAAATAAAATTGGAAATTTAAAATAATAAAAAATTAAATGTGTATCATTAACTTTTGACTCTATTGAATAATAGTATTATTGTTTATACCAAACATGTTTGATCTTCATCAAAGATAAGAAACAAAATCACTATAAAATTTTTTGAGAAATAAAAAAAATCAGAAAATAAAATTTAAATGCACTTTCACTTATAAAAATATAAATGATAAAACAATTAAGATGGATGGATATGAAATGCATGCAAGATACCCTTTAAAAATTGTGTTGCTATTTACGTCTAAAGGCGTGGACAACTGTAGCATCTGCAAAATAATCACAGCATATCCCCTGTAATCCCAATAAAAGTAATATTTCAAGTAGAAACCTGATTACCATTGAAAACTGTTCTCAGGATTGCTACATCTCAACTGTCATGATAATTGCTGTCCTTGAATTCAGGGCATGGGTAGCTCCTATGTATTTGTACTGCTAGTCACCCTGTACAAATGATTAATGGGAAACATGGTTCCCTTCCTTTTAGGCAAATTTTCTAGATTTTTTTACTTTGTCTTGTTTCTTGTTAATATTCCTCCTATTGCTGTTTCTTCTGTGCTTTACACTTCTATTTCTACCTGTACAACTTTCCTTTTTTGAACTACTTGTGATTCATGATAAATGCTATTGATGAAGGATGTGAACATTGATGAGAAAGTTGATGTCATAATATCTGAATGGATGGGCTACATGCTCTTATATGAGGTGCTTATCATGTTTCCTGCATGTTATCTTTTGTTGAATGACAAACCTATCATTTTTGTGTTTTTTTTCTAAATAAGAGCTTTCTTTCTCTATAGAGTATGTTGCCTAGCATCATTTTTTCCAGAGATAAATGGCTTAAACCAGGAGGTCTTATTCTTCCATCACATGCTTCGGTAATATTCACAGAAAATACATCCTTTTGATCTGTTACTATTTCTGTATCCATATCTTCAAGCATTGTCAAATGCAATATATTTTAAAATTTTACTCAATGTCTTGGTTAATTATTATAATCACATAAATGGCTTGCATCTGTTATTTACATCAAATAATACTTGACATACATAATCAAGTTCCACTGCACAAATTTGTGTCATTTTACTAACTTGAAGTCATAGCTTATCTTGGTTCCATTAGTCAATCTTGAATGCTAATTTTTGGGATTGTTGTTGGTTGCAATGCTATTGTGGTCGGAGATTGTGCAATTGATCGTAGACCTAGGAGAGGAGTGATGCTTGAGTAGATGTTGATGGACAGAAGGGAAACAACATCTCGTTGCTCACCTGCTGGCCTTGTGGAGGTAAACTTAGGGTAGGAGATGTTGGGCTTGCAATCTAGGGAAGAGATCAAGATTGAGAATGGAGAGGGAGAGATCAACATGGGAATGAGAGTGGTGGCTCTGAGATTAATAGTGAAGAAAACCTACCCTTTGTCCCGTTGAACCCACACGCCTACTGAACCTGACCAGATGAACTTGGCTTACCATTGGTTAAAGCTCAATTTCATCCAAATTGACTCCAATTCAAGTCCATCACATACTCAGGTTAATTCCTCTTTTGTAATGGCACAAGCTTCCATTTATCTGACACTCCTTTTAGGTTATGAATGATTACAAGTATTACAAATTCTGTGCCTTTTAACTTTGATGAACTTTGTGCTGAAGTCATTCCCAATACAAATTATTTTCATAGCAAATCATGTATTTTTGTTTGCAAGCTTGATTACTCATATACTAATGCTAGCATGTAATTAACAAATGAAATTTATATACTGCTGTAGAAGTGAAAAACTACCATAAACCTCTCTTCATCTCTGTTTGCATTGAATAACTTATATAGCCTTCAACCCACGTTAATGGCATGAACAACCATCAACAAACCGATTGGGCATACAATGAGATCATGCATCATGAGAAGCGATCATGGTGCATAGTGTAGATGGTTCTCGTTGACAATATCTCCCCTATGGTATAGGCTTTGCTCATCTCTTATTACAAACAAAAGTTATCTAGAAAGGTGCAGGTCAATGCAAATTCTCTGTGCCTAGGGACGGTGGGTAAGATGTCCTCATATTTGAATAAGTTTTACTTGTGCAAGAAAACCACCCATAACGGACTAAAAATCAAAACCCTGGCCCATGAGTTACAAACTTACTTTCCAAAAATATTATGAGGTGCACTTTTTGTATCATATTTGGCCTAATTTCCAAAAATAAGATATGCTACCTATTTCGAATGAATCTTGTCCACATCAAACAAAATCCTTTTCCTTTTTCAATTCATTATGCAGTCAGACCAAACAAAAAAAAGCCAATACAGGTTTCTCATCTGTTATTCTTCTGCGGTAGCGCTATCTTTGTTCCACAGAAAGAAAAAAAAAACTCTGCTATACAAATTTGGTTATCATAGCAAAAAGAACTGGAAGAGGAATTTTTTGCAGATCTACCCTCATGAAGCCAGAAACAAAAATGTGGATGTGTAACACAGCATATTCAGCTCAAACATCAGGAGATCATAAATATGCAAACTTGCGTATTTTAATCTCGCAACAGCAATAAATCCTGAGAAAGGCAGGAAAAATGAGGAAAAAATAAACAGAATCGATGATAAGCAAATAGATGGCACGAAGAAGGATTGAAATTACCTTAGGCACCTCAGTTACACATAGAAGGATTTAGAAAAATGCATGCTTCCTTGCTTTTATGCTTTATAAACATATGCATCTCAGTTGCAATAATCATGTTACCTGAGCTGTCTCAAGAAATATCAGTTGCTTTTTAGTGCATACTAGTCACATATAAACTGTCACTGTCTCAGTTATTTCCTATGATATTGAATATAAATTTCAATGTATGATCAAATTTGTCAGCTTTGAGCTTTTTTGCATCAAAAATAAAATTAAATGTAGAACCAGGTTTTGACAAATCTGAATATTTTGGAGTGTATGATCAAATTTGTCAGCTTTGAGCTTTTTTACATCAAAAATAAAATTAAATGTAGAACCAGCTTTTGACAAATCTGAATATTTTGGAGTGATGTAGTTTCAATTCACTGAAGCCGTTGCTATTGGGATTACACAATGAAGGAAATTTAGACTATACTGTTTTTATCTTGCAGCTCTTTATGGCACCTGTCACTAATACAGATAGGTACCGTGAAAGCATTGGTTTTTGGCATGATGTTTATGGGATCAACAGTAAGTTAATCATTTAACTTGTATTTTTTGAAATTTCAAATCTCATTTTCTTCCAAGTTTTAGAAAATATATGCAAGCTGCATGTCATTGGGTCATACACGTAGAACTGGCAATGCATTTCATATTTTGTTAATCATGTCTGTACAACCGGGTGAGCAAATAGTTCAAGCAGACAGGTTGGTTGGTATGGCAAACTGGGTAGGCTGATTAGTTTGGGAAGGTTGGTCAGCCTAGCAAACAGCAGATGGGCCAAACAGACAGAACAGTTGGTCTGAGACAGCTAGGTAAGTCGAGCTTATCAGTTGGTCAAGCAAGCTAGGAGGATCAGGATATACAATTGCATCGCATCAGGTGAATTGACTGAGCCAATTGAGCCAGATGGTCTGACTAGTGTGAGCCATTTAGATGGGGTAAGCAGTTTGTACAAGTAAATCTGATTGCATGTGTTGTACGGTTACACAAGTTGGTTTGGTTGGGCTGTCCCCATAAGCCATGCAAGCTTGATGGTTCGGACAAGCATGCTAGATTGGATAGGTTGGGTCAGCCAGACAAATTGAGTGTGTTGGATGAGTTGGGAGGCTGAACTCACAAGTCACTTGTACCTTTATTTTTTTCATTTTTTGGAATAAACACATGGAACAAACCCTATCCATCTACTCATTTTTCCATCCATTCATATAATTTATCCCTTTGGTAAACTGACCCTGAAGCAACATAAGATTGCATGTCAATGCAGTAATATGAGGTACAAGAAAGCACAGCATTTGCATCTGCAGCCGAATGGCCACATGAACCACTTTTTGAAACAATGCATAATATACATAACCAGCAAAAGATGATACCAGGGACAAATGCCGCAATTAAGAAAAAGGAACTAAATCTAACTTAATTGTCAATTAAATTGCAACTCACTTTCTGCAGTGTCAGCTATGGTCCCTCTTGCCAAACAATATGCATTTCTAGAGCCAACTATTGAGACAATTTCAGGAGAAAATGTTCTGACATGGCCGATATTGGTAAGTTTAACCTGCTCATTTGCTCTTCTGGGATATGTATGCTTCTCCCCTGCTATGTTCAGCACTAAACTTTGTAGATTTTAATGAGTATTTGCCAATATCAGGACAATTTGGGCTCTTTTCTTTTTAATCATTTTTTTCTTGATGTCCAACAGAATAAGCGATTTGCAATCTCCTGCATCTTATGTTCAACCATTTTAATGACCAAAAAATTTTTCATTCTTGCATGGAGGATGGTTCACTGAATATTGTTTGGACTCGATATTTATTATGATTTCTAGTATAGATGGTATATAGGTGGGCCAAATGCTATGTGCATGGTACTCTTTGCCCGGTCAATAGTTTCTTTAAATTCTTACAGATTAATGCCCATTACTTCATAATTCACTTTGTAACTGAGTTGAATTGAAGGAAATTCAAAGTGCTTGACTCTAAGATGTACCCTCTTCTGTTCCACACATGAATTAACATTTGAATGCAGACTTAAATCTAATTGTATATGTTGCTTTCACATTAAGCTTTTCATAAACCTGATAAGCAGGTCAAAGAAGTGGATTGTTACACTGTCACTGCTCCAGAGCTAGAGTCCATTACTGCAAAGTTCAGTTTTTCATCAATGTTACAAGGTAACTAATGCAATTAAATTTATTTATACTTCGTTTAAATGTTCCAGAAGATTTTATTATCAGCTGCAGGAAATTGTTTGAACACATACTTGGCATCTGCTTTGTGCTTGCTTTCGATGCTAATGGACCAGAGGGTTAATGCTTATTTTGTCTACATGCATGACTGCATGAGAATAATTTCTAATCCACCATTGTCACGAGGAATCTTTGGGTTTATTTGGTAGATAGTCCAATCCAGGTGCATATCATACACACATGGTTGCCTTGACGATCTATTTTAGAGAGAATAATAGTGTGCTGGCTAGCCACGAGCGATCCAAATTAGAACCATCTTTCAAATATAATTTTTGCCAACAAATTAGGCATTTTTATCTTTTCTGTTTTGTGATGTAAGGGGTATAGCTCTTTTATGTCTCCTAATAGTTAAGAAGGAAAATGTTGTATTATATTCAAATAAAAAGAGCCATTACACCATATATATAGAGAAGATTCTTTCTTTTCCTTGTTTTCCCCTCAATTACCTCTTTTTTTGGACTGCGCATGACTTTAGTGCTGTCCTAATCTAGGCATCTAGACCTAGGATTAGGGTACATGCTAGCTTTGGTGTTCCATACCCGTGTATCAAGTTGGCAGTTGAGTCGGATCCTTTGTCAACATCTAGATGTGGAGATAAGGAGCAGGAAAATCTTTTGGTCTTACCATGGTTGTCAAAATCCCATACTGATTGCATGAGTTGGATTCATATCAGCAGAGGCAGATTTGATCTTTCTTCAAAATCAGTCATCTCATATAGATTGTCATCTAGCGCAGATCCATATTTTGCTATAAGGACGAGGCTGATGTATTGGTAGATGGTTGAACCATGACCTTTTGATTTTTTTTTCCCCTTCCCAGCTCCCTAGCTTACCTCCACCTTGATTATGCTTTTGTTAAGTATGGGGGAGAGGGTCATAATATATAAAATTTATATTCTTAATTTTCTGTAATTTTATCTTTGTCGTACTTCAATCTGCATCATCAATCATTGTTCACTGAGCCTATTTGTGCCCATCAAAAAGCTCCACTTCATGGATTTGCATTTTGGTTCGATGTTGTGTTCGACGGATCCACAATTCAGCAATCAAACCATGATCCACAGCCTCCGCCGGAATGTCAGGATGACCTGCATTCACAAGGTTCTGCGCAAAACAAGAAGCGTGCAAAATCTGATGAAAGTATAGTACTTTCTACTGCGCCTGAAGATGCCCCAACTCACTGGCAGCAGGTACTTTGTAAAATTCTACGCCTCTTCAAATTGAAGAACGTTGTTGTCTTAGTCCCATGGTATTCTACAGATTTCCTTTAATTCACGTGATTTCATTCTTTCTGAAGTACTATCATTCTTATTCCTTTCAGACCCTGCTGTATTTGTATGACCCGATTGAGTTGAAGCAAGATCAGAAAATTGAAGGTTCCATAACCTTATCGCAGAGCAAGGAGAGCCGAAGGTTCTTAAATCTTCGCTTGGAATTCTCGTGAGTTAGTTTAGATTATTTTCACCTTAAGCTAGCAAATCGAAAAAGCTAATGCTTTTCTTGGATCTTGTTGGCTTTCTACAGTTCGGGAGGACGATCTATTGTGAAAGAGTCGGTGATGCGGTAAGACGATTAAATCCGTCGATTAACAAAGTATTCATCTGGTCCATAAGACGATTAAATCTGTTGATTTACCAGAAGTATTCATCTGGTTCCCATGAAATGTTTTTATCTTCATGGGGCTAAAAGGCTAATTGGCCTTTGAGGTTCTACATCTTGTACTTTGATGACAATTTTTTTTTTTTTGTTGTTGTTTCAATCTAACTGATGAGAGACATTATGACTCACCTTGTTCTAATAGTAGCTTTTGCCCCAGAACAGTATGTGATGAGCCATTGATTGTGTTGCTTTTGTGTTGGAGTAGTTGCAGATGGATTGCTGCCTTAATTCTCAATTAAATGCCCCTAATTACTCTACCCCAATTATAATATTTGTCAATTTTATTTTCTCAGGTAATTATATATTTTACATTGGTTTTAAAATTTTGAGTGGTTTTTTAAGAAAACGATAAAGCTGGGAGGCAAAATAAAAAATTGCCTAAAATATGAGATAAACCCTCGCCTCTAGGCCGTAGCACAGCGTCATCGCAAACGCCTATATATGGGCTTCCTCCGCCGGCGTCTCTCCGCCATGGCTCTCCCTTTCCACAAGATCTCCTTCTCCAGGATTCTGTCAGATACGCCACTTTAAATCCTCAAGCTTCTCCAGGATTCTGTCAGAAAAATTTGTCTAATTACCTGCTCAATGTTGCTAGAGAGCCATAACCTTGTCCTTTGCCTCTGTACTCTGCATGGATATGACAATTTGTGCCCTTTCTAAGAAATTAAATTACCTCACATAAAAGCATAGTGGCATTATGCGGATTGACCTCTATAAAAGAACCTACCTAATCAACATTAGTTCATCCTACAAGCCCAAGATAATTTCGATCCTAAAAGAAAATACGTTTCCCTTGTGCATTCCCAAAGTTAGGCTGCTGGTTACTTACAAAGCCGGATGATTTTGACCTTCCCTCCTCTACCCTACATCAATATAAGTAATCTCTCGAAGAAAACAGCATATCTTTATCTTCTGAATTTTTTTTTATCACGGTAAGACTGGCTATCACTTTTAAAGCTGCCTCTTCACAGCGCATAAATCGGTAGTGTAATCTATTGGTGCACAAGAAGTTTCTTTTATGCGAGCTATTTTAGATGCTGTAGCAGTGCATATGTTTTGTTGAGGGAAGACAACAATACTAATGTTTTAGCAGCTCAATTTTCTCAATGATAGTATTTATGTTTATAGCATTTTATATTAAAGGAACTTGACTCCCTGTTCAGACAGATTTCAGCATAGAAGAGATTCTAAGAAAGTACATTAGGTATGCTTTGAATGAAAAAAAACCTTTCAACTCTGACTTGGTTGTCGATCTCATACGTCTAAGACAATCGTCAATGCTGGAAGATGCTCGAGTTGCAGAAATAGTGAATGAGGTCTCAAGGCGAATTGTCAAAGAGAAAGGTGTAATGGCCCCTTAATTTTAGTATCTATTGATTTCTATTCCAAATATGCATCTTTTGGCTAACTAGTTTTAAGTGATTGTAAGCTCCAAGTTCAACTGCCAGTTTGAAATTTCAGACTGCACTTATAATTAATTTCTTGATTTGATATAATAATTGCTTGTTGGAATCTTAATGTTGCAATTTAAAAATACTTTTAGATTGAGAAAAGGGCTGTCGTGCACAAGGCTTCCACTAATCATGAGGTTTAGTGAGGTCAAAATAAAAACAGTGTTATCTTTGCAAAGAAAAGAACTCATGTGTAAGCTTACGTTGCAAAGCAAATATCTTTCTCCCTTCAAAATTTATTGCTGCATGGTTGTGCAACAGTTTGTTGTACTATATGTTTATGTATAATTATGTTCATATGTTTGTCAAAGGACTTGAATGTTTTCTTGGCATGTGCTCCTCTCTAGGCGAAAATTTAAGAAAGGATTCATCAGTTTTATCAAACTCACCTTCTTATCTTCGTTTACCTTCTTTCTTTCTGAATCTCATTTTTGGTTCAACTGATGATCTGCATGGAATCATGCTAGAAATATTTGTTGGTTAAGTTGATGAAGGTACAAGTTATCAGGAATGGAGTTAGTTAATTGTTCGACACATTTATCTGTAAATTTTTTAAAAATTAATCAATGAAGAGGTTGCTGAATATCAGTGTGCTGAAGTTTCCCAGTTGTTAAACTTGATGCTCGACTTGTTTTGCTCCTAAATTTGCATTTTTATCCAGCTTCCAGAGTTCTGCTCGAGGGACAGTTCTCTCATCGTCAAGGAAATTTTCGACGTTACAGATGAAGTGATGCCAAAATTAAGGCAAGGAGTTGGATTTTCACCAAATCGGTATGTACAGGACAAAAAACATTCAATAGAAAAATGGCATCGCACTGTGTAGATCATGCAGGAAGGACTAATCCTTGTATTAGAAATCAATAGACACTACACTATCTAATCGATTCAAGTTCGTAATAAAATAAAATAAAATAAAATGAAGTGGACAAACTCTTGTGTGCATTCAGTCTCATGTCACAAAGATCGAGCATCAGTGTATCTACACCCGCGTCTTGCCTTTCTCCATCTTGTCGAATGAGAAATCAATGGACACGACACTGTTCACGCGCCCATCACCGTCATGTCTGATCGGCAGCTGCAACCGGCCGTCGTCGACGTCGACTTCCTGCATCTCTACATCACCTTCCACGAATCTCTTCAGCGTCGCGTTCCTGTACTGCGTGAACGACTCATCGTTCGAGTGGCCGGAGGGCGACGGCAAGCCCTCAGGGTCGAACTGGTCATCGTCCACAAAGTACCTCTGCGGCGAGTTCTGAACACTGTAGTCCACCTCGTTGTTGTAGTACTGCAAGAGGTGCACCGGCGACAAGCCGTGGGTTGGAGTAGGCGGCCGGCTTGTAAAAGGCGTCACACTCCCAGACTTCCTGCTCTCCTTCACGTTCTTCCTCGCAGTGTGGTGCCATTTCCTCAGAGCAGCGGCCACCCTCTCGCTGAAAATAGTAGGCTTCAGATTCGTCCCCATCTGTAGAAGATCGACATGAGTTTCAGTTGGGCGAGCTTTGTGATTATGCTAATTAAATCAAGATCTGTCTTTTATACATCTACCTGTGTCACCAATGCATACAGAGGCAGTGTCACATAGCTGCACAAGACCTGAATGAGAATGCTGCACAAAGAAGAAAACATGTATCAGAAACTCACACTGTCAGTCATTGTAACTCATTTAGAGGTTTGGAGATCACTAACTAACCCCATGGAGATGCGAATTATAATATCTTCGATTCGCTTGTGGAAGCATGATGGGTAGCCGAATTCGTACTGCCATCGATCCAAGCAAGGAGAATTTAGATTTGTAATCTTGAACAAATTAAGTTTAAGTAGAACTCACCCAACTCCAGGCAAAGAAGGCCAGCTGAAATGCATTCTGCAGAGCAAATTAAGACTATTATTTAATTTACTATTGATATTGCAAATGGATTATTTGTAGAGTTGGAGTTAAAATTCACCTGAAATAGGACGAAGTGAATGAGGAAGAGGAGAAGGCCTGGGCGATTGAACCAGAAGAGGTTGTCTCGAGGTTGAACAACTGGAACGCCCTTAACGACATCTCCACGTTCCATGATCTGTATCGCCATCTTTGTGATGATTACTTGAAGTTTTGTTCCGACCAGGAGAATGATCTGCAAACATTTTAGGCATTTAAAGTGTTGTCGTAGCCATAAATTCACAGAAAATTAAAAAAAAAGAATAGAAGAAAAAACATTTTGATTTTGCACTTGAGAGTTAGTACTCACAATCAAAGGAATGAATGGTTGCCACAAGTAGGAATGCCACCCTGAAAACATACACAGTGAGTTCGATCTCAACGCTATTTTGAAGGCAGAAATGTGAATTGCCTTACCATGGGTATTAAATAGCAGGAAGACCACAGCCATGAACCATATTGCAGGGCTGTCAATAGTAAAGTAAAGAAGGTGCATGATCAAACTAATTTTTCTTCAACAAAGAGTCCTAATTCTTTGGTGGATCAGCAATATTTATATACCTTATTCCGACGACTACTGTGAAATCTTCTTCCAGTGATCTCTTAATGTACTTCTGGAAATTGAACTTGCTTGAGCTTTGTGGTGCCAAGTGTGCCTGTGACATTTTATGTGAATCTGAATCATCTGTGTGTGTCGATCGATCGACTATGTTATCATAATTAAGAACTGCAACTTACCATGATAAATCCATGCCTTAAAGTCAAGTAGTCGACTTTCGATACAGAGCTCACAAATTGTCTGAAGAAACACACCTGTTTGAAATTAAAGGTAACTTAATTCTGGTTAGTGAGTATCCATATCCATATTTCTGCTCTTGTTGTTTAATTTTGTGCATGGACTCGATCTTACAATCCAGATGAGCAATGGCGATTTGCTCCAGAAGTTCAAGTGCCGGCGGCCGAACGATGTATCTCTTGCAAACCGAAATCTGGCAGGATCTTTTGCACAAAGTTGCAGTTGCAATCAGATTTTGCTGTTGATGTTAAAAAGAAACAAAAAATCTATCTCAATTAACTTAGCTACCATGAGTGAATTGGTATTCAGCTGTTCTAGTCTCCATTTCCCAAGATTTCCACTTCCTCATCTGCATCACAATACTCAAATAAGTATGTGTTTCTGCAAATTCTCTCTTGGAATAAACAGTACTCGTTTACCTTGAGTCGACCAAAAGCCAACGTGCAGATGCAGTAGAGGACATGGGAGACAGCCAACACGAAGATGAAGATATGAAGCTGATTGATGGCTTCACCAGAAATCAAAGCCACTTTCCCCTGCACATTTTAATTAAGAACTTGATGATGAACACAAAGGATCGATCGATCTCTGAAATATATATGAACATTAATTAGCCAGTACTGAACTCAGTTTAGCTACTTGCCTCTGGGCAGGAATCTGACGAGCCCCCTGCAGCCAAAATTCGTCTGAAGGCACGGACAGAACCAGCAGTCTGCAGAAGCCTCCGTCGTCCTCCAGTGTTCTCGTCGGGTTCCTCCAAATTTTCAGCGATGTCGTCCTCTTCTGTGGGGTTGCACGGGTGCCATGAGTTGCCGACGCTCATGGGCACGCAAATCTTCGAGATGCTGCTCTGGAAGACCGTCAGCAGAAAGGATATGAACCCCATCAGCATCAATTCTGCCAATAAACAAACAACATCGATCAGCATCAATCGCTTCAGCTCTGCAGCAATATTGGAGATGATGGTCTCGAATCAATTCCATATATACCAGATTTGATCTTCTCCAGTGCGTCGTAGAGTGCTCGTTTATGATTCTTTTTCAGCCACTGCGAGACGCAAGATCATCAGCTCTGCTCGTAGACTTAGAAACAAGCAAGGAATTAAGCTTAATTATATATATACCTTGCCGAGGAGGTGGATGGCATGCTCAATTAGTATAGAGATGACGACGATGACCAAGCACACGACGGCCACGGCCCATGTCGGCGTCCGCTCCATCGACCGGCTGCCTGCACCTCCTCCTCCGGCCGCCATCGATTGCTAGCTCTTGAAGATACAGCTTCTCTAAGGTGGAAGAGGTCGTCTTAATTATGTGAAGAGAACTAATTGTATATGCATGTAGATGCTGATGAAAGAAGGTAAAAGAAGATGTTCTTCATTTTCAATAGAGAGGTGCTTTGACTAGTTTGCCTTCGAAGGTTTGAATCACGTACAAAATTCAAACTTAGACCAATTTGATGCGCCATCTTTTAATTACTTCAGAAACTTTTAGATTTCTTCTGTTTTTCTTTTATTTTTTTTCAGTCTTTTCTGATTAAGAAGTGGTCTTTGGTGTTTGTATTCTCAACCACATGCTCAAGACAACTCGAACGAAATAATAATAATAATAATAATATTTAATTAATCTTCAATGCCAAAATATGATGAGAACATTGCAAGAATAGATTGGCATTATTCAATTCTAAGAATTAAGTATGAAAATATTATTATTATTATTATTATTATTTTGCTTGTGATCTTAATTATTGCAATACTTAAATGAATACTTAATTGATGCAGAAAAAATAAAATAAAATAAAATGGTAGAGGAATAAGTCAAATCCCAAAGTAGCACTACTCAATTTCCCTCCTTTGTATTAATTGGAAAAGAAGTCAAAGCTCTCAAAAGTCCTAATATTTTGTAATTGTTTAGCATTAATTAAACTATTAATTAATCCTTCTCATAAATAATTAAGGAAAAATACATAAGAATTCAACGATTACAGGACAAAAGATGTGGACCAACATATTTTTTTTGGTGAATAATTAACAATTCTCCTTAATTACCTACCAAGTTAGCCATGCATATCTCTACGTTCTAAACTAATTAATATGTAAGATCTATGAAAATATATAAATTACAATTGATAATTCGAACCTTAATTTCTCCACGAATGTTAATTATTTCTTTGATGATCATGATCACTTAATTATCAAAAATGATTAATCCTCTTCTCGCTAGCTAACTATGTTTACCTGAACCGGCGGCCGGTTTAATTAGCTGAGACCTTCTTCTTCCTCTTCCTCTTCCTCTTCTACTTCCACTCCAAATATTTAGGCCTCAAGCTCTGCAGCTTCGTTGGCGTATTTATAGCTAGCCTTGCACTTCCTGCTGCGAAGTCTCTTCCTCAATAGAAGTTTATGGTCAGTCAGTCACATTTAACCTGTTCTCTTTCTCGAACAAAGAAGAAAATGCACAAGCCACAATTAATTAATTAATTATTAATTGTCAACATCACTGAAGACTAATCCATCTCCAATCTTGACTTTGAGGTCGGGCGAGCGTTCATTATTTGCTAGAACCAGTCAACTTAAGCATGCACACAGAAAAGAGGAGCAATTATATTAATTAATTGTAGCTAGCCAGTTAATTAATTACATATATACGTACTTAATGCATGATCTCCTTGAAATTTTCGTAAACGCCAGGCCAGTTCGTATGCAGTACGCCAATATAATGGTGATCTCATGGATTCAAATTTGAAGTAATATTAATTGGGCGGTTATATTATAACTATTGTTAAATGTTATTAGTGGATTATTAATGATGGGGGACCGGTTCCAACTTCCAAATCTATACGCCAAAAAAGTATGCGTGATGTTTGACGGTTAAGTGTATACTTCTTTTTAAAATAAAAAAGGCATTCCACATTTAACGAATCTGTCAATGAATACTTCTTTTTCAAAAAAAAAAAAAAAGAAATTGAAAAAAAAATCAAAAGAACAAATGCTTTATATAAAAAAAAATATGTTTCTTTTTCAAAATAGTTATTATCTGCAAAAAATTAACTATTTTATTTTAATTAAAATTACTATATATATAAAATATTATTGTATGAAAATATTTTTATCAACTTAATTAAACTTACTTAAATTTCATTAAAATTATTTTAAATTAATTAAAATCATTTTAAAATAATTAAAATCATTTTAAAATAACTTTTAATAGCTACGGTTGTAATTGAACTTTAAACTTAAATTTGAAATTTGAAATCCCAAATGTTACTACAAAAGTAATCAGCATTAGTGATGGAATATTCTATTGCTAAAACGCATTATCGATGGAATAACGATGGAATTAAAATTTTGTCGGTAAATAATATTTTTGTTGCTTTATATATTAATTCCGTCCTTTATTTAGAGATAGGATTTATTTTTGCTTCTTTTTTCATCGTTATTTTAGAGTTTTCTAGTTGATTTAGTGACGATTTAACGACGGAAATAAAGTTCAATCACTAAAATAGCGATGGAACTTTATTTTTGCTGTTAATTTAGCGACGGAAATAAATTTTCGTCGCTAAATGAACTGTTAGCGATGGAATATTTATTTCCGTTGTTAAATTTAGCAATGAAAAAAATATCTGTCGCTAATTCGTGATTTGCTTACGGTGTGTTATTATATCAAAATTTTTTATTAAGTTAGTTAAAATTATTTTTAATAAGATAAAATAGTTATTACACATTGTTAACACCTATAAAATAATTATTATACATTATAATAATTAATCGTAATTACTACAAAGAACTAGATTTGAGAGGGTGTTTGGAAAGATCTAGAAGCATTCATCAATTTGGTATTTGCTCATTTAAGGAGTGGAGATTTGTATGAGGTGGTCTGGTTGCTAACTTGCTATTTGTTCCTATCTGACTGTCTGCACATGTGTACTCATCTCATTATTTTTTTGAATAAGGTACTTGAATTTTACTAACCAATTAATTTTTGAATGTACGGTCCAATTTCATATTTCACACACCGAATAATTCAAAAAAGCACCGTGATTGCTTGAGAAAAGTACCTTGCTATTTACCATTACACCATGTCTTAAGAACATACTCATCAACTGCAATTTCTCGATTTATTTTCTCACAAATGATCGTAGGACTGATCGTATAGAATCGCTGGAGTGACAGATTCTATTTTTTACAAAAGCAGAAAAGGACATACTCATCTCATTGTTCGCACTAAGAAAAGAAGTGCAATTTGATAATGTTTCTTATTGTAGCTTCTGGAGGAGTGCCACTCTAATTTTAAGTCAGATAGTATGATTCGTAAATTTATTGTGCATGAACTAGCAAAATATAAAATATTTTAAATTCTTTAAATAGTTAGACACCGACATGTGAATTAACAATATAATTAAATTATTTAATTTATCTAATTCAGCTTAAATTATTCCCTAAGTTATCCAATTTAACTTTGACCCAAAGATTTTTTTTTTAAAAAAATATAACACACTGCGATTCTATAAACGGCTTAAAATGTCAATGCAACTGACGAGGGATATTTGTGAAAGTCAAGAGGTCAAACCGATTAGTATTTTTCTAAAAACAAATGTCATCGATTAAACTTTTGTGCCCATATATTCCTATAAAAGGAATCTTGAATCGATCATGATCCAGTCCAGTTGACTTTCTATGGGGCGGTCATATTTGGGTATTACTTGCAATCCATAGAATGAACGAGTTCCAAGTCAAAGTCAAAACTAGACTAATAATTCGAAAATCACGAGCAAAAATATTATATGAAAGGTTGGTACCATCCAACATGATTGGAGGATTCAAATCGATCCGGCTTAGTCAGAAAGATTGACTAAATCAATGATTCAACTTGTTGGAAAAGATCAATTCCATCAATCTAGAGGTGAGAAACGTTATTGACAAAAGAATTCAAAATAAGGGGGCTCCAAAAGATTCAATGCCTGACGTGCACCAATTTGAGCCAAGAATCCCGAAATAGAACTACTTTAGAATTGACCTAAACGAAATTCTTTGAAGGTTAACTAAGTGGGCCAAGTTAGTTTTGAAACTATCTATAGTTCATGAAAGACTTTGAACTCAATTCGACAAATTGTCTTCGATAGAATGAAGATAATCAAAGGACTCTCAAACTAAACTAAGGAAGATCCTCTAAATCAAACTCAAATGCCTTTAATTCAAATTTCAAGACCTTGTATCCAGAACACCAAATCCGGGTCAAATTTTCCACAAGTCAATGTATCTCTTTTTCCACTCATTTTAATACTAAAAATAGTAATAATAAATAAATACAACATGAAAGTTTGCTTAATAGTTATTTAAACAACCATTAGCAGTTTGAGAGATTCCAGAAGATCAAACCTGGATCTAATGTAATAAAACACCTTCAGTCACTATGCATCTTCTTCAGATGTTAATGGAGGCCAGTTGACTTCCTGACACAATATGAGATCCGAAATGGTCTTCCCATGCCGGTCTATCCTTCGCGAACAGTTGACACCTCCATCAAGTATATTCCGCACTACAACATTGAGAGAATGGATACCAGGGACCTCATAAATTTCTACTTTTACCTGTTCCATCAGTTTGTTCTTCTGCTCAATTGTTTTGCTGTTGGGAAAGGATGAAATATCAAGGAGGGGAGAAACCACATGCTCGACCCAATCTGCAGTTACTAACTGTTTGAGCTTGTCGATATCATTGGGAAGGTGAGGGATGATAGAGAAGTTCAAGTCATTTCCTTTGTCGCCGGCCCTGCTATGGGCAAGTTTATACAGAGGAATTTTCTTGTTGGGTTGAGTAGGCTCAGCTGGTGCAGAGAACATTGGATCACTGACGTAGTTGTTCGAGGGAAGCAAGACTTCACTTCCTTCTCTTGTAGTGTTCTTACGATCTGGATGATCATGCAGATCATCATCATCCTTTTTAGATGGATGCGTGGACTCTGATTTCTTTATCTCAGTTCTCCAGAAAATACTTTCCCGCTCAACCTGAACAACATAAACATGTTTAGCTAAAACTATAATCAAGATGGAGAAACCTCTAGTCAATATCGTGAGAAGAATTGTTTTATAATAAAAAATGTGTTAGATTATTGTTTGGAATGTAATTGAATAAACATTAAAGTTTGCAAAAAGAAAAAACTGAAAGCTATTAAAAATTGCCACATTATCATGCTTTCTATTTAAACAGAGATGCACACCAGTTTCTTATGAAGAATGACTTCCCTCTTGTGTCCAGTGCTGCATATGGAACAAAGAAACTCCACATGTTAAGGTTGAATCTAGAAAGTTCGATATTTTGAATTTAGTTTAAACATATAGAAATTATATAGATGTCAAGAAACCATCCATTTTCAAGATGAATGATAGGAAAAAGATTTTCATGTCTCTTATATGTACCAAATACCACCGCCAGCAGCTGGCCCATTAGTATACAGAGCTGTAAACTCTTGAACTAAGCACATTGCATGCTCCTTCAAATTGAACAAACCATCCATGCGAAGCCTAACATCGACCGGTTCCACAAACGAAACACTCTGACTAGCTCTAGTTGACTTCAGGCTGTCATGGCCAACAATGTAAGATATTATACTGTCACTAATTCCAGGATATGCTTCCTCCACCCATGATCTTACCTAAAAGGGCATATGAAATAAAGCTAGTTATTTTAACATTCAAAAGAAGAAAAAAAAGATAAGTAAATGATAACAATTTAGGAATTATAATTATTCTGCAATGGTAGCACACCTTTACTTTGCCTTTTTAGTTGTTTATCACTATTAATAAAAACAAAAGATTGAAAAACTAACCATAAACTCTGCAACCTCAGCACGTCTTATGCATCCAAATCCTCCATAAGATATCTCTCCCCATCCTTTCCATCCACAGTCCTGGAGGACAAATCATCGAAACAGTTAACTATTTAGGATTCATTATGTGAACTTATCCCTCCATTTAGTTCAAAGCAAAGCATCACTACAAATATTCAAAACAATACATTGACTAATATTCTCTTTCATCTCCCTCTACCCTTACTACGTTACATTCCAATAGAATCAATTCTTCTGAAGATAGAACCAACGAGTTGCATTTAAACATATCAAAAAGCAGATAATACTACTTTAACTTTTCATGAGTCAATATTAAGACGAGCAATAAGAATTTGGAGAGAGAGAAATATTCTATTGCGTCATTGTAAAAAAAAGAATTACATGCGCATATTAAGGCTCAATGTAGAATAAGCGATCAACACCTTAAAATCTGAACACTAATAATGGATTGCCCAATATATTTATGCATGATTGCTGAAGCAAAATAATAATAAGAAGACATCATACTAAACTATAATATAATATATATCTCAGAATACTAGATAGTATGTAGAATAATCTCGTACATTTGGAACCAATTGCAGAAACTTATCAGGAAAAGGAATGCTTGATGGCTTTGCCCCACAGCAGAGAACTTTGTCATTTGACAACGAGCTGAAGTACACATTTCTCAAGTCTATGACCTGTTGAATGATATTAGATCAATGATTATGATTCAGTATCTAGTGGATGGTAAAAATATATAACCTTACCACATCAGGAGTTATGTAGGAGCTAGGATCTCCAACTTCATAAAGGAGCTGCTCAGCACATGTGCTACTGTCAAGAAGACCACCACTTCTTTCTGCCTTGGCTAAACATACTTCTCCTTTATAACCAATTTCAGCATATGGAAGTGACAAATTCAAGATCTGTTCAATAGAAAATTCTCGATACTTGTCTCCTGCTTAATGGTTCAATAAAACGAAGTTTAGATGTTTGTCATGCAAAGATATTTTCATACTAAGAAAAAGTTGGTAACATCAAGAACATCTAGTTATTGTACCACGCGCATGCTATGAAAACTTCAGTTTAATCAGTACCTGGATGCATAAAATATCCACCTGTGAGTTGACAACCACACTCAAGAAGATGGCCTGCCAGAGCCCCTTGTGCTAGCTCACTGAAATCATTCCAATTCCATCCTAGTTCATAGACCTAAACATGGCAAACATTTATTAAACAAGACAACAAACCAGTAAAAGTTAACTAGTTCTTCAGTTTGTTCTGTTGCAATCTGAGACCAAAGATCCATGCATGCGTTTAAACAAGTTCAATGTGACTTGGGAAGAAACTGCTAGTTCACAAGGGATTATCTTTTCAACAAAGTCAAAAGATGTCATTTTAGTAGCCTAGAGTCAACATAAAAAAAGTCAGTAATTCTAGCAAATAAAAATAATAATTTAGTGAGTCTGTGACTGAAAGGAGTAAGAAATGTACAATTGGACACTATTTAATATACAAGCCACAGATGATAAGGAACACATTAATATAACAAGACAAATGGGATCATAAATACAGTATCTTACATATCTATCATGAAATTACACGCAGCCATGCTTTGCCAAATATATACTATGTTATACAAACATCAAAACTTAAAAGAAATGACATGAACAACCGTCAAAAACTCATAGGGACAACATAAACATGATTAATAAAGCCTTATTATGTTGCTATGCAAAAATCAAAGGCATTAGGCACTTCTATGGCAGCGCAAAACCATGTTTTGCAAAAACATTGCTGTATTTACCTGACATCAAACCCAATGAAAATGATAATAAACAAAATGTCAAAACTCAAAGAAAATGACAATGAATATGATTAATGATCATCTTCTTTCTATATATGAGAGATTTGGACAGTTATGTGGCATAGAACAATATTTTGGCAAAATATAAAATACTGTTTTGTAAATAATATCCATTGAATTCTAACCACAAAAATTGGTTTACACCCAATTGAATAGTGGATGATTTCCTCTTTGGAAACGTCAAAGATTAAAAGTCTTTGTGGGTAAGGTAGCATTATTTTTTATTAGAAATAATAAATATATCCAACTAGTGAAGCTTCAATAACTGTTAGTGATCGGCTTCAATGAGGATTTGGCTGTCTGCTGGCAGTCAGCTCTGATGAGTCAGGCCACTGATGTGATTCCCACCAACAATCACATAAAAAGTGAAAGGAGATAAGGGTATTTCTGAAAAAAAAAAACAGTCTTATTATTCACTTTGTGCAAACAGGGGCAATGATAAGTCTTTTCCTAAAAGAGGGGGCATTTTAGGGCCTTTTCCCCTAGATATTTAGTTAATAATTGATTTCCATCTGTTCCAATTAGAAGCAACTGCATTAATTTATCAACAACATATAGGCCAGGAAGAGGCATCTTAATTATAGAAGAAATCAACTTTAATACCTAGACCAACAATCTTAAAATCAAATAAAACTCGAAGTGACAAATAAACAACAGTGGAAATTATGGTAAAAGACTAGTTTCTAAAATACACCAGAATTTCAACTTTACCTCCTCTTTTCATATTTTCCACTTGTTTATGCTGATTATCACATATTATATACATGTCATTCATTCACTCATGATAACTTAACTCCACCTTCATGTCAATCATTCTGTAGTGGAATAACCAATTAAAGAATAGCATTCCTTTCATCACAAACATTGATACAGAAAATGCATTAGAAATCAAATTGAGATGCCAATGTTTCAGAGTATAATAAAATCATCATAGCCATGAGTGTGAGTGTATTACATGAAAAAAATACAATTAATCTATTAGTTGAACAACACTCCTTATAAAGGCATCTTAAACTTGGCATGTCTTGCAGCATACTCAGAAAGTGAAAATGGAGTAACCAAAACTATCTTATCAAACCAATAGCCTAAAGAAGAGATGATATCCCAGAAGCCAATACTCTCAGCAATGAATTAATTCCATTTTCGTCTCTGTTAATTATGTGATGAACCACTGACCGCAAAATTTAACCAAACACATTAACATCCATGACCTTAAGTGTGACTCATACCATTGGAGCTAAGAATAGTGCAGCATCAGCAACCCTCGAAGTAATGACAACATGGGGCTTCTGCCTCTCAAGACATTCAACTATTGGAGCGGCTCCCATGTAAGTGCTCACACCCTTCACATGTGAAAACTGAAAAAATAAGTGTGCATTCTAAATATTTGAGGGACAATATTTATACAAGGTTGGAGATAACATGTTCCCTAACAATGCAAATGGCCTAGCATGTTGAAACTAATAACCTCTCTAAACTCATAAAACAATTTTTACTCAGCCCTCTAAAAATAATAATAAATAAAGTCCTGGAACAGCAGCTAGCAGAAAAAAAAATTCTACAGCAATTTACATCAAGAAGTACATGGAGATCCAGTTTTGGTACTTTAATGATTGACAGCTTTGACATTGGAAACTTAAGAATTTTCAAAAAATAATTCAAAAAAATACAAAGTTATTTATTTCCAGGATGTGAAATTAGCAAGGCATATGGGCCAACATGAGAAAATGAATAGAAGTAATCTTAGTCACCATAGCAAATGTCTATATAGTGAACATCACGTGTGTAACATTTTTGCCACTAGTTGAGTTTGAGATTCTCAATTCAGCCATCAGGTAATGTTAAAATAAGACACATCAGCTTGTACCCAAGAAAAGACTTCAAGGAAGAGAAAGTAATACTGATTTGCCATTAGAGTACAATTTTTCCATTTCATCCCTCATAGCCTGCCCTGCATATAGCAGATAGAGTTTCTCAGATAGTACAGGGAATCCTAAAAAGTTAAAGAAGAAAAAACACCAAGATATTATAAGGGTTAATTGTGATCATATGAGAGACTCAATGCAAAGGGATGATGAATATGTATCATGATCTTTGTGAAGCACTTGAAGCTAGTAGAGGATCACAATCATTTTAGGTGTTAGAAGAAGATAACAAATGATTTGATCTTAATGAGAGATGTAAGGAACATGATCTTGTTAGGAGTTTCTAGGGGCATTAGCGGTTAAGGACCAAATCACAATCTCTTGGTTACTAGAGTAAAACCATAATACCATGTAATTTAATGAGGAAAAATTCAATAAAAAAACTAGTTAGCTCCTTTACCTATACGAATGTTAGGATACATGAGATACTTACATATAGTCTCCCATGTTCATTTATGTATTTACAAATTGATCCTCTTTCAGGGATATTAGTTTAAGTAATGATTCCATCTAAAAAAGAATCTAAAGAACAATATATACAATTGTTATGTGCCATGGCAATTATTGACACAAATTATTGTTTATTGAACATACAACTTTGTGGAGGATATTTTAAGTAGATGGATTTATCATTACCTGCTCAGATGAGAGGATCAATTAACTAATTAGATCCAACCATTACTCCAAAATCCTTAAGACCAAGTTAATAATAGTTTACTCATCTAAGATTACAAATCTCTTTTATTAGCCCACAACTTACTATGTGAGGCTAAATTAAGGTGTTACAATCCTCACTTAAGGTTTGAAATCTATCAAGATTCAAACATCAACTCATAGACTAGAGTCATCCTAATCGATGGCATGTGAGACCCAATGGTGTCTCCTCTACCATCACACCGTGGCCCTTTTTAACACCTCACCATGTCTAGGATCAGGTCTAACTGTCAATCCTCATGACTACTTAGATGAGAGAACTAATTCCTTAACTCATCAACTTCAACCATTGATCCAAAATGCTTGAAGTCAAGTTAATAGCAGCTCAGTCAACTAAGATTATAAAACTCCTCTAGTAACCCACAACTCACCATTTGAGACTAAGTTAGGTTACAAAATTGCAGGAGATTGACACGTTGTTTATAGTCCCAAACCATAAAAGATCTACAATCATTGTGTACCATAATTATAAGAACCTCACCCCTTCCCAAATCTTGCATCCTTCATATGAAAACTTAAAACCTGTACAAAAAATGATCATATTCAAAATTATTACAAGAGACTAGATGAAATTTAATTGTTTGGAATATAAACAAATCAATAAAAAAATTAAAAGAATGAAAAGGAATTTTTCTACAAGACCTGCTGATTTTGAGCACACCTGATGTCTCCTCCTTAAAAACTTCATAAACAGCCGCAATAGTTATATCAAGTCCAAGTTTTGTTGTAAGGTCAAGCACTACTTGTTGTGCGCCAAGAGGATCCACTTCCAGTTGAGTATTTGAGATATAACTAAACATATTAATATTATAAAGGCAATACAATAACTTGCATATTGACCCTGATAAAGAAGATCATTACCTGCACCCATGTTAGTTATTATACAAGTTCCTCTTTCTACAGCCAAAGGTAGAAGTATTGACATCCAATCCGATACTGAAATTACCAAGTGTGGAAACACATTATAAATTGGAAAAGAAAAAGTAGAAGACATTTCCAACCGCACTGCCCATACTATATGCTATAGCTTTGACGTGGAACATAAGCTTGCGATGTTTCTGACCAATTTAACTGCTGCTAAATGACTCGGAATTTTATTTGTTCGTCAAAACATACAAAAAAAAATGCCAGACAGAATTTAAGCAAACTAAATATCTAACATACTTCGAGTGTCGTAACCTTTTCCTCCAGACATCATAAGTTGATATCGCTCAGCAAGTGTTCTTTCAGCCAAACATTCAAGCACAAGATAATCAAGTTCTTTGACTGTTCGGAGCAATTTGAGTGCTGCCTGCGGTCTATCTCCACCAAAACCCGCCCCACAACCAACAAAAACCTTCTCTTTCCTCCTCAAAGGGTTATCCCTCTGCGTTTTCCAGCAATTCATTGCCATCTAAAAAAAATCGCCAAGAAAAGAAAAGGATTTCCACTCAACTCACCAATTTATACTCGCAGCTGAAATTCTCACCGTTCTCCTTCGCTTCCATTGAGAAAACGCCTTCGCCTGAACAATTGCACAACTAATCAAACACACAATGAGGATTCAATTTCTTCTTCTTTTTTAAAGAAGAAATGGAGTAAAACAGTTTTAGTTTGATTCTATGGTTCACAGCATATAGGGAAGAAACATAAGAGTAATCCCAACGAATATCTGGAGGAAAAAGAAAGCACGGATCCCTTCCTCGATGACGAGGTCGCTGTTGATTAATCAAGCAACACTAGACGCGTCTAGTTCTTCTAGAACTGGGAAATAAATACTAAATAAATCTGTGTCCGTACGGCCCGATAAGTAACGAAGCCCATGATATGGCAACGCAGGATCGGCCCAATAGACGGCCTTGACAAGCCCAATAGTGTGATTGACTTGAAAAACAAGAAAATAATATAAAATTTAACAGGATATTTAAAAACCAGTAAAATTGAGGGGAAAAATAATAAGAATTGGAATAATTGAAACAATTAAAAATTTCAAAATTAAAGAAAATAAATATAAAATAAAACACTGAAACATTGCTTACGTGGCGGGCTGCAGAAGAGGAGGAGAAAGGAGTTAGAAAAAACGGCATATGCGTAAATTTCCCGTGTGCCTATTTAAGAGCATTACTGGGTAGGGTTTGAACTGAGGACCGAAGAGTTGTGGCCGCGGGGGACGGCAGGCGGCGATGGCGACGGAATTGGACGGGGAGGAGGAGACGGCGGTTGCAGCGGGGAAACTCACCGGAAGTCCGCAGCTTGTTGTGGAAGATGACCTCCGTGAGATGGCCAAGAATGCAGCGTGGAGCGTTAGCTCCTACAAGCCCGGGAATAACGTCTTCTCCCTCCGCGATGACAACCTAGATACCTACTGGCAGTTGAGTGGAACCTCTCTTCCTCTCGTTGTCTCCCTATGTTCTTGATCTTCCGAATGTTTTTCATTCGGTGATTTCCGCACATGACTTCCAGTTCGCCACATGTTAATTTGTACGAATGATCAAACCCTAATGTGCGCAAAATCTGTCTTTTTCACTTTCTCTTTAAAGAACCTCTAAAACTAGGTTTCTCTTCATAAATTTCTTGACAGCGTGACCAATTCTATGAAAATTTTGAAATGTGATATGTATTCAGCATTCGATGAAAAATATTATTTGGTAAACTTCCTTATAGATAAAGTGACGAGAAAGGTTGATTGTTTATTTGTTTGTTGGGTCAGATCGGATGGAGCGCAGCCTCATTTGGTGAATATTCAGTTTCAGAAAAAGGTTAAGCTACAGGTTGTTCTTTTGTGTTTGTCATCATTTTGTTAATTTGAATCGACTTGTTTTTTTATTAGTTGTCTATAATTTTTTTCATCCTGACCCAGCTAGTAATTCTCTATGTGGATTTCAAATTGGACGAGAGCTACACACCTAGCAAGATCTCGATCCGGGCTGGAGATGGTTTCCACAACCTGAAGGTTTCTCTGTCTTCTTTTAGAGCTGTTCTTCTGTATACCTACATAATCTTTTTTTTCCCTTGGGTCTTTAGGTGGGGATGAGTCACATGTTTTAGGTAAATGAACATTATAATCAAACTTCATATTGCTTAATATAGTTGATAATTGTTATACTCATACTTATTTGATGTTTTTGATGGACTTAGTTTTGTGTTCCTGGTGTGGCAGGAAATTAAAACTGTGGAGCTTATGAAGCCAGTTGGATGGGTTCATATATCTTTGTCAGGAAATGATCCTCGGTAATCTCATTATGGAATGCTATTATTTGTTTTGGTATGAATCATTAAGGTTAATCGCTTTTGTACGTTCCAAGTATAGTTGTTATGTGAACTGTGGTGGTTGCCTTTTTCTGAGTAATAAATTGATTTTTGTTGAATATGGAGTCAAAGTTTACAGTGCTCTCCAGGATTAACTTCAGAAAAGCTTTCTTGAAGTTTTTACTGGCTAAAAGATATAGCACCATAGATATACTCAGGCGTATTGCTGGCGGTGTCCATTTGTTAAAACTAAAAGTCAGCTCTTCATGTAACAATTTTGGATGATGAAATTCATCATGCGCTTATTCATCTGAACAAATACCAGAATTTCCAACCAGATATCATTCTAAATTATCCTCTTTTATTTTGCAGAGAAACCTTCATTAATACTTTCATGCTTCAAGTTGCTATTTTGTCAAATCATCTAAATGGACGGGATACACATATACGCCAAATCAAAATATATGGGCCTAGACCGTAAGTTCATAATGTCGTTTTTTCTTTGATATTCTCACAGTTAAAGTTTTCAACTTTCTGTTGTATGTTGGATTACAGAAACCCTGTTCCCCTTCAACCATTTCATTTTACTTCACAAGAATTCATTACCTACTCAACCATTAGATAAGCAGTGTCAGCGCCAATCTCTCAAGCTATATGAAGTTCATCAGGTAATGAGAATCAAAGATGTAAAAAATATTGAACAGATTTGAATATAACCTGTTTGTCTAAAGAGTTTTAGTTACAAGATTTTCTTTTACTTGTGTGGCTAAAGAAGTGAAAGATAAATAACCTGTCTCAGTGCCATGACTACACCATGGGCTCCAACTTTCTATTTTCTACCATCTGTAAATTGGATTTCCATTTATGTCACTGCATGACACTAAGATCTGCATGTTTCTACTAAGCATGTTTATGGTTATATTGGTAGATGTTAGATGAACAAATATATCTTGCACTGGATAACCATGTCAGATTGACAGGTATGGAAATTTAGATAAAGACAATCCGACTGAGCAAAGTTTTTATGCAACAATACCAACAGAATGGATTGTTCTATTCACTGAACACCACCTATATTTTGAACTTACATGTTTTACAACATAATTATTTGTCTTTATACACTGCAGATCTAAATTCGGAGCAAGATTTTTGAGAGGATGTTCAGTGCTATACATGCAAGACATCTTGGCAGCAAAAAGTAACTGTTGAAAATAGACTTAAGACAGATTGCAAATAGTTAAGGAGTTGAATATTGTTGTTGTAATTATTTCAAAGGAAAAGAATATACTTTCGATGGCTAGTCTTTGGATTGAACTTTTTCAATGTGTCTGCACTAGAATATTGTTGTTTAAGATTTTCAAAGTGTGATTAAGACTATGATTCAAAGATGCCTTTTGTTCCACAGACGAAGAACTTTTTTTTTTTTTGATAATTTAAATGTTCGGGTTTCGCCTGATAATTATACATATTCAGACGTTGATTTTTAGAATATTTGTCCTTAATTTGAATTAATTTTATTATCTTATTACATTTAAAAGGTGTGTAATTATAAAGCAATTAGGGAAAATTTGAGGGTGGTTTGTAGTTGGATTCAAAATACTCAGAGGTTGGTTTTTTGATAAAATTTTAAATCTTGTCCGAGTTTCAAAATACTCAATAATTGAATTGTTATTTATAATAATTAATTTTTAAATATGTTTTGTACTTGTAATTTTGAACCTTGTACGACAAGTTAGATTTTTCGTATTTTAAGTTATTTTTAAAATTTTGTTAAATGTTGGATATTAAGTTTTTGAAATGTGTTTAAAAAATTATCGTATTTACTTTTTCTCCTTTTTTTTTTTTTTTTCAGTGTTTTGTTCCTTGTCCCCGATTCCTTTCCGCATCAGTCGCCACGCCTGTCGTCGCTTCTGCCGCCTAACGCCGACGCACGCCGGTGAGTACCCTTCTTCTTCTCCTCAAACCTCTCTTCTTTCTCCGCGGTCTTGTTACTCTCCCTCTGATTTCCATCGCACTCCTCTCATCCTCTCCTTTCCTCCTTTATCTCCCTCGGTCCCTCTTCTCTCCCTCGATGTCCGTTACGCCGCCATGCTGGAGTCGTCTCTGTGCCGGTCGGCGGGCACTCTTATTCGCCTTTATTCAGATAGTTTCTATGGTTTAATGGTAGAAAAACAAAACGGAACATATGTTGGCTTCTAAACTGGCATTGATCTACTACAGGATGACAACATCCAATGAGGAGTACTCGCAAATTGGTGTATCTGAAGAGGTATGTGATATTCCTTCGTTTCTAGTTGTTTCTTCCCTTGTAACAAGGCTGTAGCAATTTGAAAATAAATTGTTTTGCTACAGGAAAAAGACAAGCTCGTAGGAGAAGTAATCCGTTATGTACTTTTCAAGACCCACCAAAGTTCTGGATGCCCTATAAAGAGGGAAGAGCTGACTCAATTGATAACTAGAAACTACCAGCAACGTTCACTCCCAGCTCTTGTCATAAACGAAGCCAGAGAAAAAATCTCAAGCATTTTCGGGTACGAGATGAAAGAATTACAACGTTCTCGCCCTTCCTCAAATAAACAGGGTCGTGCTTCTCAGCAAAGTATGTCATCTCTCCTGTGCCTTCAATGTTTTTTCATATTTGTTTTGTGCATTTCTACTTTAAAAATGTCCAACGATGCTACTAAAGTGTTCCATGTGAATTTTTGATACTTTCTATCAAGAATTTGTGCAATGGGATATTGTCTTTCTCCAGCCAAGATAACTTGATAGCACCCCGACAATTATGGTAAACAAGAATTTTGCATAAGATGGAGGAAATAAACGATGGAAATTTTTTATGTGAAGGATTCATATGTTTAACCCTAATTTTGCATCAGACTTTGTTGTATTTTTTTTATGGTCTAACATGAGCAGTGCATGTAGGTGCCTTCGAGTCAAAATCATACATTCTTGTGAGCCAGCTACCTCCTGATATTTATAGTGAATTTGTTGAGGATAAAGAGTCTTCGCATCTGTCTGGTTTCGCTTTTGTTGTTATCAGCATTATACATCTGTCAGGAGGTAAACTTTCTGAAGGTAATTTATTTTATTTCGTCAATAATGTAGCCTTCTCTATATTTTGTTGCCTAAAATTTTTCTAAATAATGGTAATAGAAAACCTTTGGCATCACTTGGGAAGATTGGGTTTAAATGAAAATGACCAAAACAACGTGCTTGGTAACACTAAGCAAGCACTTGAAACGCTTATACAGAAAAGGTGAGGACATTAAAATATTAAACCATTCATCATAGTTGTTCACTATATGTTGAACTACCTTATTATTTCAAAAAAAAGTTCTTAGATTTCTGTATTTGTTTCTTTGTTAGGTACCTGCAAAAGGAGAAAGTTAATGGTCCTGAAGGCAATACTGTGATGTTTGAGCTTGCAGAAAGGGCTTTAGATGAATCCATTATCGAGAAACTTAAAGACTACATTAGCCAGGTGCGAAATTTAGAAAGGTTAACCATAATAAGTTTGCAATGGATAACTAGGAGTAGGAGCAACTATTTTCTATGGTCAATAGCAATTAGTTGAATGGAAAACTTCATATGAAATATGCTTCCTGACATGGGCATGTGATTTATTGCAAATTAGATACACGTGAAATGTTGATCTTTATGTATGCTCTTTTTGAATGTGAGTCAATGCATTAAGTTTCGCCATGAATTCCTACGAAGATTGTTGGCTTCTAATCACTTGTTTGCAGTTTAACCAATCGAACCACTTAGTCTGGTTTGGGTTTGAAATTACCGATTGCCAATCTTAAACACCTTCTTGGGCTTTAGAGTTCAAAACAAGAACATTTATACAATATTTTGGAACTTTGAGAAAATGAGAGATTCCAAATTTTGTAAAATGTAAAATTAGTGAAAGTCTTTTTTGTCAACTTTTTTGTTTCAAGGGCTTGCTGAGTCTTCTTACCACAAGAATTTACTATACAGTGGAACAATCAGAGTCAACATGCTGATGTTTTTCATCGGTCTCTCTTGAATTTTGGTAGTTTAACCAACACTTTAACTACAAATTTTAAAGGTTCTTTTATTAGCATTATTCACTTCACCACTCTGTAATTCATTCAAGTAATTAAATATTATTTCCCTCATTTTGAGTTTAATTGTGATAAATTTTCAACTTACAGTGATTTTTAGAGGCACTTTTATATTTTAGTTTGAAGTAAGTGTGGATTATATCTAGTGGAATATGTGGTCTTTACTTGGGTCAGATTTGGTTTAATTCTAGTTGAATTTGAATTTGGTGAACTCGATTGGTTTTGAATTGATGCCAGGAGATAAAATTTTGATTAGTTCTAACCTAGTTGCTAGGATTTGATTAACCCCTAGATTACTCTATATTTATAGAATCTACCTCCTATATTTTTTTACTTCGATGAAGTGCGCATAATATAAAACAATGTGTCTATCAACAATGGATCACCTAAACCCCAAAACTTGTTGATAGAGAATTGTGAATAATGTACCTTTGCAAGCAAGGTGGATGAATAGAATAAACATGAAGCAGCTTCACTTTCAAGGTTTCACTTGGGACCACACAGTGCGCACACGCTTAAACAACTTAGCACAGATATGCACATGAAAGGAGTACGAGGCACTCATTTATCTCCCTTCTTGCAAAACATTCTCCTCTTTTCACTTTAGATTGTTTTTTTCCTTCTAATCTCTTCTATTCTTCTTCCTGTTTGGATCCTTTTTGGAGGCATTGGCATTTGACTGGAAACTACAAATTGATTCCTTGCCAACAAGCAATACCTCTACTAAGAATCAAAGGATTTCTCTCGGTTAAACTATAGACAAGCGATTTCAAAAGTGGTTTAACTTTGATTTTTTTTTTCCGGCTTTAGCATATATTCCTTTTAATCTATAAATTTTGCTCTTCATTATGGATCAGGTCCAATTTTTTGGATGAAATCAAATTGGCAAAGGCCAATACTGATCCGACTTAGCTAAAACGATATCAGAGTTGGTCAGTTGGAAAACTATGACATGAATGCAGAAATATAAATATCAGGATCTTCTTGGCATTCAAAGTTCGTCAATTCCTACTGTGTTCAACAAAACAAAACTTGTTTCTATAGAATCAGCAATCAACTAGGTACACTCCTAAGAGCAGCATGCATCAATTGTGTACTATATCTCTTAAGCTCATGAGTAGATCTATCAAATTCTGTTTTAGTTGTTATTTGAATTTTTTTGGAAAGTGATAATCTAGCGATAACCAACATTATTTTTAAAGTCATACATTGTTTATGGCCTTTCTCGGTAACGTTTAACAAACTTCCCTAGACAATTGGTTATCATGCAGTGTTATTTTTTAATTGAAGCTTCAAGTAGCATGGTAATTTGCGAATCCAAATATGCATCGATATGGCTCTCTATGATCATTTGTTCTCTGTTTATTTCGCTTTCACCTCATTTTCTGAAGGTTGTTGCCGGTGCAGGTTGTTAACAACGACGCAGACACCGAGTCTCAGGCTGAATCATAGTTACAGAATTTTGTGCAAAGCTGTGATTTACCTTTGACGTTTAGCTACTACATCTCAAGTATTTGCAGTTCGGAAGTTCAAAAATGTCATCTGCTGAGCATTTTGTTAACGTCGCAGCAGCATCTCTAGATTGTACAACATGAAACTACCGGCCATTTTGTTAATGTGGCAGCAGCATTTGGAATGGGAAACCATTCGCCTTTTGCATTTCGACCTATTTCAACTGCGAAAAGAAATGAATCTTCTGTAACTATTCGAACTGATTAATTAATCTTCGAATGAGATTGCAGGGTTGGAGAAAATTAATTTATACTTGATTAAATGTGAAAACGCTTTGCAAAATTTAAAATTTCAAAGTATAATAAAACCACCAGTTTTCAAGGGTGGTTATTTATGCTGATGATACTTATAAAAATATCAGATCAACAAATCAGTTTGACTTGTTGACCTAGATCAGTCACATCGACCAGGTTAATATTAACATGTGATTTTATCAATTGAGGCACGCCTACCCTTTCCGTGCGATGGATCGCGGAAGAGGTACCCTGAACTCAGTGTCAAGGTTTCATCCTCGCTTTCTGTGTCTGTTTTTCTTGATTTCTTTGTCGCCGCGTTCAGTGATCGAGTTCCTAGCACAAATTCCTCTGCTGCAGCGGCTCCCTAGTCTTTCCCTGCTCAAGATCGCACAATCTGTCCGGGTGAAGCGATATGGTGGGTGCTCCTAGCTTCTTCCGATATCTCAATAGTGACAATCTGTATGCTTCATTGATGTTCCCTCTTTCGGTTCTCTGATTAAAGTTTGTACGCCGGCATTCTCATTTGAGGAGTTTTTAGGTTTTCTAAATTCACTTATTATGAAAATATTTTTCCACCAAGCGTATGTTTGAGAATTTATATGTATACTTGCGGTGAAAATTGGAGTTGGATAGCCATCCAGACACGGGGTTGCTGTACGGAAATTTCTCGTGTGTTGCTTACTTATGATGCAGGATTTTATTCTTAGAGTAGCTCTTGCAATCAGGACAAGGGAAAAAAAAAATCTGTGCCGACTTGAAAAGGGTTTGAGAAAAGTACAAATTATTATGGATGTAGTGTTTGTATTTTTTTTATACTTCTGCAATGAGATTTTATTGGACTGTTCAAAAGACTCATGAGAAGTAGTGATTTTTCCCATGGGCATCTAGATTGAGACATTTGCAAATGTTTGCTTCTTATGTAAATATCTAACTATTTTTTTTCTCATTGATTTTAGAAAACGGTGAGTATGTTGTTCACAAAGGGAAAACTGGAGAGCTTATTTACTTCATCTTAGAGGGCCAGGTATGGACATAATAAAGGCATTAACCTGAGTTCCATGTAATATGTTTTGCTGAAGTTAATGATATAGGATTTCTTTTTTTTCGTGTTACTTAAGGTAAATTTTATATTTGTTTGTTGATCATTTCATTCATAGTAAATATAAATTACTTTTTTTATTTCTTACGATATTTAAGAGGTCTTCTTAGTGTATCTACAGATTATCCATTTTTTAGAAAGTTATAATTTAAGATATTCTAATAAGTGGATTGCAGTCCTTGCTACATAAATTGTGGATTCTTATCTTTTGGATAACTATCTTGTCATAATTATCTCTGTTGTTTTACTCATTCTCTGAAATGAATTTTATTTCTTTATTTTTTATTTTTACAAAAATTATCAGAAGAGATGATTTTAAATATAATTTATTATCGAGTTAGTGTTTTTCATGTTTTTAGGCTGAAATTTCTGGACCTGCGGATGCTGAAGAAGGAAATTACCCTACTGTCTCATTAAAAAAATTTGACAACTTTGGCCACGGTATGGATCTTTCTTATTTAGGACTTCATTTTAGTATTGTAGAATCCTGGATAAAAATTATAGTAAAGTAGTTGGCATACTTTAACCTTAGTTACTACTAATATTTTTATTTTTCAAGAAATAGATTCTACTTTCTAATGCACAACACAAGGCTATTATAATTGCACGGGAAGTTTTGCCAGTCCAGGCACACAGTATGTTCTGGTGTGTTGGGTAAAGATAGAGCAAAATGTACATTAGGAACAAATTTTTTTCTCTCTTGATAGAGAAGTTGGCATGGGTCCTTTATCAAACTGGTATAGGTAGCCTTTCAGCTCTTTGCCTTAGAAATTTGGCTTTGCGCATGACCAGTGCTATGCTCCTTAGTGGTTGGCTTAAAGTTGTTGCTTCTATGTGATGGTTGTTGTGGAATGATGCTTCACATATTCTGTGAAACATTGTCTTAAGGCTCCTATATCCGAGCTATTTTCTTGTGGATATGTTTGTGGAAGTTGATGCCGCCTGAAGTTATTCTTAAAAATAATCTCTTCTTTTGTAATGCTTATTTGTTTATTTGCTATTTTTCCAGCACAGTATTCATCTCAAATGCTATTTTATATTTCACAGAAAATTATGGTTGCATTAATCGCGCTAATGTCATAGCATTATCTAAGGTAAATTTGGCTGTAAAGTAATGTCAATTCAATCGAAAATTAGAGTGTTTTTCTAAGTTTTTGTAGAAATAGTTAGATGCTTTGTTTTTTTTATTTCTCCAATTTTGCAGCTAACATGCTTGGTGCTGTCAGAACGTTATAGCAATTTACTGCAACCCAAATCAATTTGGAATGCAGATGAAGCATCTGAAGGTTTCTCACTTGTGGAACGTACATTGTGCCTAGAGCCATTGGAAGTAGGTCTACCGTCTATCATACACTCCATACTCCTAATTCTCATCATCTCACCTCTGTGAAAACAAGATATAAGGTAGAAAGATTAATATAAACCTCAAGCATTTTTTCTCACTTCTCCCTTTATTACCTTTATTTTCCAACAAAGTTAGATGAACATAAATGTTAGCACGAATTGAGTGAAAATCAGGACTGTAAATCTATTTATTTCTTCTATATATTCCTTGCAAACTTCCAACTTCTTTATAGACCTAAATTACGAGAGCTTGTGGTTCATTTTAAAGGGTAACAATTAATAAGATCTTTTTCATCAAGTACACTTTCTTGACAAGGATTTTTCTGCTTATAATATTAAATGGATTTATCTTTTGTATTTGATTTATTTGCTTTGATATTGATTGGTTCAGAGTTTCTATTTTCTTTCTTAAATTGTTTTTTGCTATCTTAGTTAATTGCTTATTATTATTTTGCAGGTGGATATATTTCGTGGCTTTACTTTGCCAGGTTCTCCGTCATTTAGACAAGTTTTTGGAGGCCAGTTCATTGGACAGGCATGATCTAAAAGTCTAGTCACATGTGTACTCTATTGTGTTAACACCTTCTTTCGGTTTCTTGTTCTCATTTGTATGGTACATTTTATAAGATGAAGTTCACATCTGATCTCTAATTATATTGGCATGTTGGGAGACCATTTATATGATGTTTATGCTCCTAAGTTGAAAAACTGAATACATTGATTGTTGGTAGCCAACTTTCAACCTACAATGGATATAATTTCTGGACTATTTATTGGTAGTTGTTTTTGTTAATAAAACTAATTGATATATTGTCATATTAAAGTTAGTCATGTGACTGTGAAGTTCATTAAATCTAGTATTTTCCTTTTGTTTGATCTTTTTTATCATACCTCTTAACTTAAAGAATGTTTTAGACCTTTGCGTGTATAGAGATATGTTGGAAAACCATTAAGAGGTAACAACTCCATTTAGACAGCATAAAGACATTGTAGTTTTCTAATCATTGCATCTGTGTATGATATCCTGCAAACAATATGAAACTAGTTGATATTTGATTGTTGGCACAACTCATCTTCATCTAGGAGTGCTAGAAGCCTGGAACAACGTTTTCTTCTCTGTATGATGCCTTCTTGCCTGACATGCATCTGGTAAATGTTGTGATGGAATTCAACGCATTCTCTTCCTCCAAGTTCTTCTCCTCCTGTTAGGGTTCGACATAGGACTGCCACCTCCTCCATCTTCTTCTCCTTTTTGTGCTATTGTTAGAACTTGGCACAATGACCAACACAGGGCTCAACGCTGGCACATCTTGCATTAGCCTGAGACCAATATTTTGGCATGAAACAAGACTTTAAACCTTTTGAAATTGTTTGGAAACTTTTTAAATCTTCTCACTAATGCCAGAGGGTATAGAAGATCATTGGAAAATTAAATTATCTTGTGCTCACAAGACTAGACATTCATAGTGAGTGTGATTCTTCCATTCCTTGAAGCTCCATGTCATCAATGTCATGATCATTTGAAGGTTGCCTTGAATCCTACAACATTTAGAGAATACTCTAGGAAAAAGTCTCATTTATCAAGACTGACATCACCTTTAGATTGTAGGATATATTGATGTGTTCATATTCTTACTAGTTTATGGTAGTCCATTCTTTTTTGCTCTCTTATAACTCTTATTGTTGTTATTCTAGGCATTAGCAGCAGCAACTAAGACAGTGGATTGCCTAAAATTGGTGCATAGTTTGCATGCTCTGTTTATTTTAGCTGGACATAACAATGGTAAGTTTATATATCAGCTGCATATCCTGTTAAATCATTATATTTTTCTAGTTTTTATCTGTCATATTTCACGTCCCAAGAGAATCCTCTTCTCACGGGTGAGAAAGTTTATCTGGGCTGCCAAGAATCCTCTTCTCACGGGTGAGGAGTTTATCTCGGCTGCCAATTCTGCAGACTCATCCTTGTGCCAGCCACTGGTTCATGCTGTGGAGGAAGCTTGGCACCTCTCACATGTTCAAACTTATTATAGAAAAACAGAAGAAACCATTACACCCACACATAAACAATAATGCCTTATATAATATCTCAAAATATTAATCTGAAAGTGTGATAGTAACCCTACACATGTTTTTAAGGTTAAGAGAAATTACAGAAGGATATAATAGAGTACATCTAATGAAAATTTAAAATAAAAATAATAAAAATGCTACAAACTTACAGTAAAAAATTCATGCAAATCTTCAACTCAAGTAGCAGCGATGTTTTATTGTAACACCAAGAGTATGCCTAACGACTCGACTATGTGCCTTTACCACTCTCCTTTACGATGACTCAAAGGTAGATATAACATATAAGTACTATGGTGCCAATAGGAAAGGTGGTAGGAGAGCCTCTAGTGTGAAACCAAAGGATAAAGATAGACAAATATAATGCACGATGCTAAACACAATCATATATCTATTCTACTCAATCTCTATAAGGATACAATTTACTTTAAAAAATATAGACGACCAGGTGCACGAAGCTCCCGTCAATACGGGGTCTCTGGGAAGGGGTTTGTTGTACACAGTCTTACCCTGCTTTGTAAGAGACTATTTCCGAGCCTCGAACCCGTGACCTCTAAGTCACACAACAACAACTTTCCCGTTTCCCCTTCTATACAATTTACTAGCATATTCATAATTGTCATCTAACACATGTCATAGTACACCTCTATATCTCAAGAGATTCCCAAGTTTCTAACTATGCTTAATACCAAATAGATGTTTGTTATCCAAATTGATCCAAAGGGTGATCCCAATAAAAAGAATAATATGTGATCTCCTAATAAAACTGTCAAGATAATAGTGATATTATTCCCTAATAGAGACACCTTGGGCTTAGTAGATTCAAATAATTTCTTATAGAGATCTCTATAATCTCTTGGCCAGAAGGCAGTATGTTGTGGCCATCTCAAAGGCACATATGTATATCATCACTTATTTAAAAAGGACAAATCGGTGTACGAAGCTCCTGTCAATGCAGGATCTCGAGGAACGGGTCTATTGTAAGCAACATTACTCTGCTTTGCAAAAGGCTATTTTCAAGACTCGAATCCATGACCTCCTGGTCACACGACAACAATTTTATCGTTGCACCTAGTAGATTCAAATAGTTTCTTATAGAGATCTCTATAATCTCTTGGCCAGAAGATAGTAAGTTGTGGCCATCTCAAATGCACATATGTATATCATCACACCTTAACTCACTTCCTACACTAACTTGTGATAACATATAATATTAGTTATGCAAATTAGGAATTTAATTTTAAAGTTTTTTTTAGCCTTTGTAAAGAGTTTATTTTGGTACATCCTTTTGGTTAGGAGAATAAGTTAATTAAAGTAGTTGTTTTTGGTAATTATCTTATTTAGAAAATAAGAGAATTATTCTGTATTTGATTAAGTATATGATCCTTTTATTCTTAGAATGTTTTTTTTTTCAATTTTATGTTGTTTGGGGCCTTTAAAATTGACCCTAATCCCCCATATTAACCATTTTTTATAATAATATTTCTTTTTGGTGAATTTAATTTTTGATGCTTCATCTGCTGAATTCTTAATTCTGTAACTGGTATTTAACTATATCTTGTGCTTCCTTTTTTTTGGTCACTGAACCTTTCTTTTTTCTTGTCAATAAACAACCCCACTAATCTCTCAGCCCTATGTCCAATACTTATCCAACAACACCCCTTTGCACCTTCCACCGCTTATCATCCTATAATCTTTTGTGCATTTCTCTGGCACCAAGGAAACTCCACTTTCCATCCCTCTGTGAGATCACTGTCTTCCCCTTCCACCTCTTCCCTCATGTGGCTCATTGTCTCCTACAGAAGCTGAAGCTAGGAGCTTCAACTTTGTAGGTCTACTTTTCATATTGATAGTCTTCTTTTCTGTAATGTGCAATTCTAGCCGTCGACAAAATCTCACAGCAGCCCCCTTCTCCCTTTCTTGCTTCCACTACTGAAGGAGGAAATAACTACTCTCTTGCTTCTGACATGATTCTATCTTGTATTATCATTGTAGAATTTGTTCTATTTACTCGCCAGTGATAACTTTGGCAACAACCATTGTTATCCATTACCAGTTTTATGTTAACTCATGCTTTTACTTTTTGTTTCATAGTTCTGACCATATTGGAGATCCTAGTGTTTTGTAGTTATTATCAGATTTATGGTGCTTAAGATTTATGATTACAATGTTATGTTTTTTTTTCTGAATATTTATCTTATTTTTTTGGAACATCTTTCATCAAAAATAATCTAATTGCTAATTACATTTATTCTTGGCTGATAGTTCCCATTATATATCACATTCATCGTAAACATGACGGCAAGAACTTTGCTACCAGACAAGTTGATGCCCAACAAAATGGAAGGGTCATTTTCATTTTGCTTGCTTCTTTTCAGGTGATGACATTTATTGCAGATCCTTTTGCATATGCAAATAGTGTGTGGTATTTTGTTTTTATATCATCTTTTGGCCTCTCTGAGGTTACATGTTGAATTCTTAACACACCGGCACCTTTTAGCTTTCTGGTAGGAACTCCATCATCTTCTTTGTTCCTCATTGCAACAGGGATCCTGAAGCTTCTTCCTCTTTCCAGAGAAGCTAGGGCTCAGTAGGGAATTTTCTTCCTTCATTCTGCACGTAGTGAAGCTAGGTCTCGAAGGTTCCGATCATCTTCCTTCAATACCTTCTAGCTCAGAAAGTGAAGCTGCTTCTTCCATTGCACGTCAAGCTGAAGTTTCTTCCCCTACGTAATCTCCTCGTTTTTCTTCTGCTGCCACTGCTGTTGTTAGGGCTTCACATGTGCTTAGATAGGGGTAGACATGGCCTGCACAATTTGTTTCAGCTAGGGACTAGGATGAAGCCTTGAGACAACCTTTTAAACATTCTTGAGGCTCTTAAATTCCTTTGGATAACAAACTCTAGCTTGAAACTAATTCCTATTATTATATTTATTCTATCTGACTCAAACAAAAAGATTACAATCCAAACAAATGGATCTTCAGGTCCTCCAATCTTGATGGCAATTAACAAGTCGAAGCTCCACATGGCTCCCTGTTTGATCCATTAAGTCCACCAGCCAAGCTTACTTTTTGACCTTCTCAAAAACAACACTTGTAGCACAATTGATACACATGAAAATCTCCCAACTTAAGCACAATGACAAATCACTCAAAACATCTTAATTAAACCTAACCGACCATAAGGGTGAACCAAGTTTACCAATATAAACTTTCTTGAAACTAGAAAAAGCAATAAAAGGATTGCTAGCACTGATCAATTTGAAATGAAGTTAGATTCACAAATAAAAGAGCTAGATAGAAGACGAACGACAGTGTCAACGCACAAGAATCAGATGCATTGACTCAATAATCACAAGTCAAATCAAGCATTGCTGAAAACATCCAACTATGCTTGACAAAATACTATATCATGTACTCCCACAGATCCATTAGTGAAGCATTGTAGCAATATATATTACTAACAACTTGGATATAAATGTTGCTCTAGTATCACAACAACATTCTCCACAATTATAACTCTGTATCACTTTAACATTGTACTAGTATATCAAACACTAATCATGTCATAAGTCACTCTCTGAGTAAGACCTATGGGTTTGCCCTGCACTTTGACACTGTGAAGAAGCACACCATGTTGCCTCATGCATGTTTATGGTTGCTGACATACAGTAGTTTTGATGACTCAATAGACTCTGTTAGCTGTAACAAGTTTGGTCTCTATAATATTTGAATGGGAAGTGCTACTGACATAAATGTGACTATCATTTGTTCTAGGGATCCATTTGTAATATCTATGTTGATTAATAGGATATATTGACAGAGAGGACTACCAAGGAAGTAGAGCAGAGTTTTATCTCCATAACATCTTTAAAATCTACAATATAACTACACTAGTGTCTTGTGTCAGAAAAGTAATAATAAATCAGACCTCTATTGGTAAACATTACATCCAACAAATGACAAATGTAGCCAGATTGACAACCATTCCTAAAACTAGTTAAAGGAGAAAATTGTTAGCTGATATAGACTAGCAGGAAAATATAGTGTCCAGGATAAAATCAAGATAGAAGATAATAAAAAAAGAGACGGAAGTTGTCAATTAATCAATAACTAGCATCATCTGAAGTAGTTGATAAACACAAAAGTAATTATCTCTAATGTGCTTATGACACTCAAAGATCATTAATTACTTAACAGTATATTGAACAATTTTTCCATTATCAATGCAGCAGAAAGTGGTTGAAGAATTTGAACATCAGGAAGTTTGCATGCCACATGTACCTGATCCAGAGACTGTAAGTGTAAGCTTTACATATTTAATCTGGACAATGCTAAATGTAAATCACATTTCCAATTGCAGCTTCCAAATCTAGAAGAGCTAAGAGAGAGGCGTCTATCAGATCCCAATCTTTCCATGTAACTACCAGTTGTAAATTTGATTGTTTGTACTTCACTCCAAGTGACATTGTTTGTAGTCTATAAGAGCAATACACTCGGTAATGAAAGGGTAAATGAACATTTCATCCATAAGATACTTCCCTTATCCTTAAAAATTTAACACTGATTAATGCTACCTTTGCTAGCAAACAGCAAACAAATAAGAATATAAATATTTTTTATCTTAACTGTCTGATTGTATGTATAGTTTGAAATGTGAAATTTCTGGTGACTTGGAGTATTATTTGAAATTCACATATATTTGAATGATTGTGATTAAAGCAGATCAAGGAACCATGAAATTAATAAATAGTGCTATGAATAGTGATAAAAAAAATACATCCTTGTGTACCCCTAAAGACAACCTATTTTTAATTTACCAGTAAACTATCTTACACCTGTCTACAAAACTTGATGATGAACAATAAATGGTGAATATGGCCTAAAAAAGATGTAAATGGAAATATTGTTGATTCAGAATAATGTGTTTACAAACCCCACCAATGCAAGGTCAGATGAAAAAGGTATGACAACCAGCATTCCACTGTCATGTTCTGAAGATGGACCTTAACAAAGATCCAATAGGTTTCCTCAAATAGTTTGCATTGTCATTGTTGTCATTGTTGTTTTTTGTTCTTTTCATAATTCACTCTAACGAATACAATGCCGATGGAATTATGATGTGCTTAAGCTACTACAAAGATGCTTATATTCCATTAAAGGTGGAAAAAATACAATCACCATTTCCATTTCCCTTATTTAGTTGAAGAACTATTGAGTTTTAGGATTTTCAAAGCTCTTCCCCTACGAACCTACTATCTCTGCAGTTAATTATTAAAGCTTTTTTTTGGTTAAATTATAATATTATTGTTTCACTTTTTTTAAAGATATTCTTTAGTACATTGACAATTCTTTATAAAAAAATATTTGTATTTAAATGCTATCCTCAGTTATGTATTTGTTCTTTTAATTCATAATCCCTTGTAATGTGTTTCTGCCTGTTATTTTATAAATATTTATCCTTATACTGACAACTTTTAACTAACAGGGAATATCGAAACAAAATTACTAGTAAAAAATTTATTCCCTGGCCTATAGAGATAAGAAGTTGTGATGTAATCAACTTCTCAGAACAATCTCAACCAAGGTAACTGTTTGTTGTGCTCACATTCTTTTGCTTTCCTAGAAAAGCTTCTATTTGATTGAACAAATTGCTCTTGGTTTAAAGTTTGATTCCCTGTTAGGTTGAAGTATTGGTTTAAAGCAAGAGGGAAACTTACAGATGACCCAGCTTTGCATAGGTAAATTACTAAAACATTTAATGCACACTCATCTTGGAGTTTTGTGTGAGGGACTTAAAATTTTGTATACTTAAGGACCCCACAATCAGCATTATCTTCTTAAGAAAAAAAAAGTGACGTTTGATATGGAAATTCTTCTGCTATTGTACTTTTACTAAGTCCTGGTCTTCCATTTTTTTCATTGTTTATACCATTTGCAATGTCTTTTCTGCTTGCAGGTGTGTTGTAGCATATGCTTCTGATCTTATCTTTGGTGGCGTTAGCCTAAATCCTCACCGAAGGAGGGGCTTGAAGACAGCATCTCTCAGTTTGGATCACTCGTATATTCTGAAAACTTAAATATAATGTTGCTTATTTGTCTCTAAATTATTTGTAAATGTCAAGTCTAATGGCTCTGTAAAGGAAAGGGAAAGGGCAGCCCGGTGCATGAAGCGGGATCATGGGGAAGGGTCGGACCACATTGGGTCTAATGTACTCAACCTTACTTTGCATTTGTAATAAGTTGTTTCCGTAACTCGAACCGACCTCAAGGTTACATGGCAGCAACTTCACCATTGCATCATGGCTCCCCTTCAAGTTTAATAGCTCTGTAAAGGGTGGAATTAGAATTATGTGGTTTAATAGGCTTTATCTAAGTCTTGGACATGGTTGTCCTAATTGATTGACCTAGTTTTGGATCCAGGATTAAATTTGGATCTAATTAGCTTCAAATAAGACCAATTCTGTTCCTAAGAGGTGAAAAGAATATCATGCAGTTTGTAGCGCATCGATTTGGGTTGAACCAGAGCCAAAATCCAGGTGATTGGGTTAACCACTTAAACTGGGAACTGGTTATGTAGCTAATTCGTTTATTAAACATTGCTCTTAATAGGACGTTCTGTGATTATAGAAATAGTTGAATCTTTGCTCTTCAAAGATATCTTGATCTTCAATGACAGCTCCATGGAATTGCTTAAGTTAGTTGAAATGAGTGGGCTCTGCCATTATGAAAATCTTTGGTTTCCTGCCCCACTAGTTGGACATTACTCTGCTTCTACATGCTCTCTGTCGAAGTTTTCTTGGTTTGGATCCAAAATACTTTTGTAAACTGTCTAGGAATTCCTTCCTTCCCAAGACTGCTTCAGTGAGTAGGCATTACATGGTAACCAATAGCTTCCATACATGAACTTAATCTGGTCTAACCCCTTGTTTGATTCAACCAATTTGATTAGTTTCTATTTCTCATAAATTCTACGAGGATCTTGTTTGCTGATGTGATAATTGAAATTTTAATTCACAGTCAACTCTATTTCAATTCTGTACATAGGAATTATGTAAACTGCCATGATGCAGCTATTTTGGCATGAAGTAACATCATTGCTACCTCACTTAAATTCTCTGTCATTCTTGTGAGTTGTGAATATGCCATGCACACTTAGGTTTGTCTGTGCTTCTACCGGACCTGAATATGTGAGAAGCAAATTACTTCTTTATCTTTCCCTTTGGTGCTTCAAACGTATGCATCCCAGCATCAACATATAAAACATGAAGAATATATCCATCTTTAGTGGAAATCAAAATCTCCATTCAGTTGTGATCTAGTCATAAATACTCTCAACTATTATTCATAAGTTCCTTGTGTTGTTTGGATGGTATGCTTACTTTCCCTAGATTAAGGGTTGCTTATTTCTCTCTTTGGTTAAGAAAAGGATCTTTACTGTTCTTTGCTTTCTAGGATTTGGTTCCATAGACCTGTAAGAGCCGACGATTGGCTGTTATTTGCGGTGGGTAATTAGACAACCATTTTTTTTTCTTCTGAAAACTCTCTGACATGATTTTCCTGGGCTCTCTTAATCACATTCTCGACTGATGCAGATGAAGAGCCAATCTGCTAGCGGAGGCCGTGGATTATGCACTGGTCAAATGTTTAACAAGAGCGGTCGGGTAATCAATTTGCTCCTCCATTTTAATTTGGCGTTATTCCCTGGAAATTATAATGATAGACAACAATCAATCCTGAATACATGCATCTGTTGTCTGCAGCTAATCATGTCATTAACCCAAGAGGGTCTTATTAGAAAAGCTAAAGTAGTAGTACAAAATGAAGTTCCCAAATCGAAGCTCTGAGAGCCCTTTGGTGTTCCTCTTCTGCCTTTTCGTTGTTGTGCTTGTCGCAGTAGTATTCTCCGTTTGTATCCCAAGGCCATTAAAATAAGTTGCATGCATTTTTATTACGGCTGGGACCTAGATCTAACACCTCAGAGGATGGCTGATGTAATGAATAATAAATACTACCTAGGGAGTAAAAGAGGAAATGCTTATGTTATTTATAGAAGAATTAGCAATTAATCCAGGCACTATTGAGATGTTGATTTATGTCTTTTGTATTATTCAACACGGTGTATAGTAAGTAGTATTCAATCAGTGATAAACAACGTTTGGACTTTCTTGATCATGTGAAATACGAGTTTATGATGATGTGCACTTGATTGGGGAAGATAAAGACAACAACATATTAGAAAGTTATATGGGATATATTTTATCTATGATCGTGGATCAACGTGTAGGGTCGTTGGATGATGAATTTTATTTTTTTTGTTGAAATAGTATTGAATTTTACTTTTTTTTTGTTGGAGTGGTAATTTGGAATAGAATTGTCAATTTAGGTTCGGATGATTGGGTTAGTTGGTTTTGTTAAATAATTTAAATAGATTAAATTGAAATTTTATTAATTCATTTAAAAATGGATAGATTGGGGTAAAGTTGGTAGATTTTGAATTAGATTGAATTAGATGATGGAGTTTTAACAGGTCGATCCATCTTGAACCGGCCGTCGTCAGTTTTGATAATATTGAGAAAATTTCATTCAAAAAAAAAAAAAAAAAAAAAAAGTAGGATTCTGCTGCTCTTGGTGGAGCCATCCACGTCAGCCATCTGTACGGCCGGACCACTGGCCAGGCCCCACCTCAGCCGCTGCTCGTGCGCGGGTGTTGCATCTGGAGACCGAGCTTCCTCTTGCGCTCTTCCTGTTTGCTTCTGTTGCTCCTTTTGTTCTCTTCCTCCGGTCGCTCTCATCCAAATCCTCCACTGAGCTCACCCCCCCTATCTATCTATCTGTCTGTCCTCCTCCTCTTCCATCCTCTACCTCCCCTCCTCTATATCTGTCGCTCTCTGCCTATATACTTAATTAACTCATGAGGAAGGAAGAAACGTACAACTTATTGCGCTACTCGCTCGCTTCCTCTCTTCCAGCTCTGTAATCAGCAGTCGATATTTGCAGGTGCAGCACCATCATGATTCACATAGTTCGACAGCTCTTTCTTAGTCAGGATATGAGAATCTTGATGATGCTGCACCAGCAACAGGCGACTACATGAAACGCAGACAGACATTAAAGCAAGCTTCTCATTCATTGGGACGGACGGGAAAGAGAAAGACAGCAGAGTTTTTTTTTTTTTTATTTTCTGTAGCAGGAGATTTTGGATCAAGGAAGTAGCACGGAATCTGTTGACGATCATCAACTGGTTTCCTTTCCAATTTGCTTTTTGTTTGTTTTAAACAGATTATTCTGATTTTGCTTTTGATTGGTGATCTCTTTTTTTTCCTTGAGCCACCATTATTCTTATTTATTACGGCTATATGCACACAAAGTACCTACATATTGGCTATTGAAGCCCATGTTCCATCCAATTGTAGGAGAAATCTACAAGCAATATGAACAAAGAGATTGCACAAATTATCAATTCCTTAAAAAGTAAGCGAGTTAGGTTTCAAACTTGGAATTCTAATCCTTGTTAAATTGTCATCCAGAATTTACTTGCATGACAATTATTTTACAGACCTTTCACGTTCTCATTGAATGTTTCTCTGAAACAGGATTGGCATCATGAATATTTACTTGATCAACAACAATAATCACATTAATGGATGGCATAATTATCATGATGAACATAATCAACACAAACTCTTCCTACCACCATTCTGCGTGGCTTGCTACAGTCCACATTCTAGGAAGGTGATAATGAAGGAAAATATCGATACTAAACTTCATACTATGAGGAACTTGAAAAGGCCAAGTGAGATGGGAAAATGAAGAGCCATCACTTACAGATTAAACTAACTAAAGAACCGGTTGCTTATCAGGATGCTCCTCAATAGTTTCATTGTCTACTCGTCCACATCGGTCTCGACTTCTGGATCTGGAAATCTTTTCAGCGCCTGCAGAGTATTAATCATTCAATTTATTTGTACAGAAGGTTGTTGAAGGGAAGAACCATATCTTGGATGATAATCTTTCCAAATTACCTCATACAAGTACCATGACACATAAGCATTTGTCGCTGCATACTGCAGTTGCTCTTTTGACAACACCTCAGCTTCCCAATTTCCCAATGTAATCCTTTTAGGTTTTTCCAACTATACAGAAAAATAAAATATGTTGAATGGCTCTTATTTATGAAATTATGGCACTGAATAAGTATACACAATCTGCAAACACAAAGTGATATATTATAATATAATCTATAAATAACAATGCAGACATTTTTTTACATGTTTTGAAGTCAAATATATTCGATTTCCATTCTGCTAAAGACTCGACATCCAATATTCATTCCCATATATTTATTGTTGTCATAGGACAGCATATGTTAGTTTAGTTTGATTGGTACAAATCAGAGCAGACTAACAATACAGCAACAAGCTGTTTCATGCAATTGAACCTCAACAATCAACATCCTAAAAAGGTGAGTCATGAACTATTCACCTATATATGCACATCAAAGACTTTGAACATGTCGCCAATTAAAAAATTAAAGTGAAATATTACTGCTATATCACTTTTATGTTGTTCCACAACTTTGAACAATTATCACTAGAATTCAGAATAACTGTGCAGTAAATGCATGCATCAATGGTATCTAGACAGCTTAACAAGCTAAGCTAAGAGACAAGTTGTCCGCAAAACCTGCTTGCATGTGATAAGTTCAGTTAAAGAAGCCAGACTCCATTGTTTAGGAGCTACACCAAGCTTGAGGAGGTTCGCAAGACTAGATAAATCCTCCAATGGTTCGATACAAACATTGTAGTCATTTGACATCTTCCGTGCATCATTGGCATAATTGCATCACTGCTGCTTTCCTTTGATCACCTGAAGATCGGAAGCCAAAACTCCTATTCAAGTTGGCATACAGTAGAAAAAGGATAACTTTACCACAGTAGAAGGAAAACATGATATTAGAGCCTTCTTTAGGGTTAGGCTTTCAAGAACAACAATTAGTCATATCCACTACGGCCATGTTTGACCATTTTTACAGGTCAACTTTGATTGTCAAATAGTCAACTTACAGTAGTGGATCTTATAGAATTAGCCAAATTACCTCTGTTTTGGATGAAACAAGTGCCATAAGATTTCAAAATTTCAGCCTCAAAAGTCTGCTAGTCAATTTAGCATATGAGGTTGAGGTAAAAAATTAAAACAAGTTCACAGTCATAGATAAGTAATCTCAACTCATACAACACATCACTTCACATTAAAAAAAGACATAACAAAACAAAACAGTTTTGTTAACGAAATAATGTTTAGTCAATAAAACCAGTTTTAAATAACAAGGATTGAGGTAACAAGTTAAAAGGATCATGAAAAAAAGGTAGACAATATCTCTACTTTTGAAGAAAATCTCTCTCTCTCTGTTGATGTGCGCATTTACACTTAGTTGTGTGATGATCTTTGCTCGAAGGAATTGCTGATTGAGTTCTTTATTAATTCCTTATGTTTTGTTTCATTTGCATGCAACTAGTATGTATTTCATTATTGTCATGTGTATAGTTCATCTTTTGCATATGAGAATTTCTCAATTTTATATAACAAGATGGACATAGTATCTATATTCCACCTTGAGGGGGAGTATTAGATTAATGGGTTACTTAGTGGGTTAAGTTCCACATGAATATTTTAGGTATAAGTTATCTCTAGAGTCCTATATATATGTGAAAAGATGTCTCATGAACACACAATAAATGCAATCTATAATTATCTTTCCCCAAATTATACAAAAAATACCTTTTCTAAAAATGGGCCTCCATTCTATGTCAAATCCAAGGGGGATATGATTCATATGTTGTTTCATAGAAAATATTTTATCTGAAAGCTCCTGAGCAGCCTGCTCGACTTCTGCAGCATCCCTAGAGTATATTATACGACCCTTAAATAGCATAGATGGGTATCTCACCCGAGGGTTACCTGCAAAAGTTGAATTAAACCATATGCAGAAATTACAATGGAAGAATTCTAATCAAAATGGAATTTCTATCATGTTAGAAAAGATATACGAGTAAGCAATGACAGATTCCCATGTCTATTTACTGAAACATACTTTAAACATTGAGGTTAGAATCTAACATCAATTCCTACTTGGAATGACCAATTCACTGATTGGTGTAATAGCATGGTAATAAGATAAGGTAGTTGCACTAACTGAATATGCATCCTAAGGACAACCTGTAATTCTGATGTAGCCTTTTGTTGACCAGTCATCCAAATACAGCTCGTATAGGATTCAATAATTGAAAATATAACGTACATGTTCATGTGTGTAACGTTGGCTGGCTATCAAAGCTTAAACCGTCAAAACTTTTCATTCAGGCTTTGGACCAGCATTGAAAATTTCATGTTGATACATGTTTCATATATCTGCAATTGAGCTGATGTAATATACATATGATGTAGCCGACAAATTGATTTGTGTGCAGACAATAAGTGTTCGCTCAAGGTGTGATATTAAATTTCACATATGTCCATTTTGTTCTCATGAATGCAACATCAGTGCAATTAAACAAAGATATCAAATGAAAACACATAGTTCATAGGTTACAATACAAAAGAGGAGCATGATACATTGGATAACAGATGCATCACACAGTGTTGCATGGATACAAGCACAGTCCACCTAATTCTACATAGTATTTCAAACATCTAGTTAGGTTATCCTAACCTGTTCCAGTGTTATGTACCAAATTTATTATCATTGCTAGAAAATAAATGCACAACATAACAGGATAACTTGGGTATATTTGGATCAACGTAGAATTACATCTAATAGGTAAATAATTAGAACTAGGGTTCGGTCGCTAATAATTAATAAAAACCCTAGAGCTGGAGAGGTTAATAAATAATTTTATTAATTATTTATTTTAATATTTAATAAAAAAATTTATATGATTAAATTAAAAATATAATTTAATTTTAATAATTTAATTTATTTTAATAATTGATTTAAAAAATATAAAATTAAATTAAAATTAAGATTTTAAAAAGGAAAAAAAATTAAAAATTAATAATAATCACCCGACGGTCGGACTCCCTCCATTCGCGTTTCATTCTTGATGGCGAACAAGAAATCACACTATATAAGAATCACCCGACGGACTCCCTCCATTCGCGTTTCTTCTTGATGGCGAAGAAATCACATAGAGATCGCAGAGACCACCTCAAACGGAAATGGATGGCAATTGCCACGGTAGCTGTTGCCGCGGCAAAGGCGGTTTCTGGAGCGGCGTCTAGTGCCGCAGCCGCTGCCACGACGGCTGATGCGGCCTCCCAGGCGGCAGCATTCCTCGGCGGCACTGCCCCGGCTCCGGAGCCCGCTTCTGCTACGAAGAAGCGGAAGCGAGGAAGCACTACAAAAATAACCTTAAATAGCGATCGATTTAGCGACCGAAATTAAATCAATCGCTAATTAACGACCGATATTGAAGATCGGTCGTTAATTAGCGACCGATTTAATTTCGGTCGTTGATTAGCGACCGATTTAATTTCGGTCGTTAAATTGTGACCGAAACAACAAATTCGTCGGTAAATTAACGATCGGAATTAAATTCGGTCGTTAATTTTAGAGTTAATTTATTATTAAAAAAAAATTTTATGGGCTTTAAGGACCGAAATTGCATCCGGTCGCTAATTAACGACTGAACTCGAGTTAGGTCGCTAAATTAGCAACCGAACTCTATTTCGGTCGCTAATTAGCGACCGAATAACTAGTCAGTCGCTAATTTAGCGACCAAACTAGGGTTCGGTCGCTAATTAGCGACTGAACCGGCGCAGTTCGGTCGCTAATAATTAATAAAAACCCTAGAGCTGGAGAGGTTAATAAATAATTTTATTAATTATTTATTTTAATATTTAATAAAAAAATTTATATGATTAAATTAAAAATATAATTTAATTTTAATAATTTAATTTATTTTAATAATTGATTTAAAAAATATAAAAATAAATTAAAATTAAGATTTTAAAAAGGAAATTTATTTAAAAAAATTAATAATAATCACCCGACGGTCGGACTCCCTCCATTCGCGTTTCATTCTTGATGGCGAACAAGAAATCACACTATATAAAAATCACCCGACGGACTCCCTCCATTCGCGTTTCTTCTTGATGGCGAAGAAATCACATAGAGATCGTAGAGACCACCTCAAACGGAAATGGATGGCAATTGCCACGGTAGCTATTGTCGCGGCAAAAGGCGGCTTCTAGAGCGGCGTCTAGTGCCGCAGCCGCTGCCACGACGGCTGATGCGGCCTCCCAGGCGGCAGTTGCCGCCGTTGAGGTGGCATTCCCCGGCGGCACTGCCCCTCCCCTTGCCCCGGCTCCGAAGCCCGCTTCTGCTACGAAGAAGTGGAAGCGAGGAAGCACTACAAAAATAACCTTAAATAGCGATCGATTTAGCGACCGAAATTAAATCAGTCGCTAATTAACGACCGATATTGAAGATCGGTCGTTAATTAGCGACCGATTTAATTTCGGTCGTTGATTAGCAACCGATTTAATTTCGGTCGTTAAATTACGACCGAAACAACAAATCCGTCGGTAAATTAACGACCGGAATTAAATTCGATCGTTAATTTTAGAGTTAATTTATTATTAAAAATTTTTTTATGGGCTTTAACGACCGAAATTGCATCCGGTCGCTAATTAGCGACTGAACTCGAGTTCGGTCACTAAATTAGCAACCGAACTCTATTTCGGTCGCTAATTAGCGACCGAATAACTAGTCAGTCACTAATTTAGCGACCGAACTGGGGTTCGGTCGCTAATAATTAATAAAAACCCTAGAGCTGGAGAGGTTAATAAATAATTTTATTAATTATTTATTTTAATATTTAATAAAAAAATTTATATGATTAAATTAAAAATATAATTTAATTTTAATAATTTAATTTATTTTAATAATTGATTTAACAAATATAAAATTAAATTAAAATTAAGATTTTAAAAAGGAAAATTTTTTAAAAAAATTAATAATAATCACCCGACGGTCGGACTCCCTCCATTCGCATTTCATTCTTGATGGCGAACAAGAAATCACACTATATAAGAATCACCCGACGGACTCCCTCCATTCGCGTTTCTTCTTGATGGCGAAGAAATCACATAGAGATCGCAGAGACCACCTCAAACGGAAATGGATGGCAATTGCAACGGTAGCTGTTGCCGCGGCAAAGGCGGCTTCTTGAGCGGCGTCTAGTGCCGCAGCCGCTGCCACGACGGCTGATGCGGCCTCCCAAGCGGCAGTTGCCACCGTTGAGGCGGCATTCCCCGGCGGCACTGCCCCTCCCCCTGCCCCGGCTCCGGAGCCCGCTTCTGCTGCGAAGAAGCGGAAGCGAGGAAGCACTACAAAAATAACCTTAAATAGCGATCGATTTAGCGACCGAAATTAAATCAGTCGCTAATTAACGACCGATATTGAAGATCGGTCGTTAATTAGCGACCGATTTAATTTCGATCGTTGATTAGCGACCGATTTAATTTCGATCGTTGATTAGCGACCGATTTAATTTCGGTCGTTAAATTGCGACCGAAACAACAAATCCATCGGTAAATTAACGACCGGAATTAAATTCGGTCGTTAATTTTAGAGTTAATTTATTATTAAAATTTTTTTTATGGGCTTTAACGACCGAAATTGCATCCGGTCGCTAATTAGCGACTGAACTCGAGTTCGGTCGCTAAATTAGCAACCGAACTCTATTTCGGTCGCTAATTAGCGACCGAATAACTAGTCAGTCGCTAATTTAGCGACCGAACTGGGGTTCGGTCGCTAATAATTAATAAAAACCCTAGAGCTGGAGAGGTTAATAAATAATTTTATTAATTATTTATTTTAATATTTAATAAAAAAATTTATATGATTAAATTAAAAATATAATTTAATTTTAATAATTTAATTTATTTTAATAATTGATTTAACAAATATAAAATTAAATTAAAATTAAGATTTTAAAAAGGAAAAAAAATTTAAAAATTAATAATAATCACCCGACGATCGGACTCCCTCCATTCGCGTTTCATTCTTGATGGCGAACAAGAAATCACACTATATAAGAATCACCCGACGGACTCCCTCCATTTGCGTTTCTTCTTGATGGCGAAGAAATCACATAGAGATCGCAGAGACCACCTCAAACGGAAATGGATGGCAATTGCCACGGTAGCTGTTGCCGCGGCAAAGGCGGCTTCTGGAGTGGCGTCTAGTGCCGCAGCCGCTGCCACGACGGCTGATGCGGCCTCCCAGGCGGCATTCCTCAGCGGCACTGCCCCTCCCCTGCCCCGGCTCCGGAGCCCGCTTCTGCTGCGAAGAAGCGGAAGCGAGGAAGCACTACAAAAATAACCTTAAATAGCGATCGATTTAGCGACCGAAATTAAATCAGTCGCTAATTAACGACCGATATTGAAGATCGGTCGTTAATTAGCGACCGATTTAATTTCGGTCGTTGATTAGCGACCGATTTAATTTCGGTCGTTAAATTGCGACCGAAACAACAAATCCGTCGGTAAATTAACAATCGGAATTAAATTCGGTCGTTAATTTTAGAGTTAATTTATTATTAAAAAAAAATTTATGGGCTTTAACGACCGAAATTGCATCCGGTCGCTAATTAGCGACTGAACTCGAGTTCGGTCGCTAAATTAGCAACCGAACTCTATTTCGGTCGCTAATTAGCGACCGAATAACTAGTCAGTCGCTAATTTAGCGACCGAACTGGGGTTCGGTCGCTAATTAGCGACTGAACCGGCAGTTCGATCGCTAATAATTAATAAAAACCCTAGAGCTGGAGAGGTTAATAAATAATTTTATTAATTATTTATTTTAATATTTAATAAAAAAATTTATATGATTAAATTAAAAATATAATTTAATTTTAATAATTTAATTTATTTTAATAATTGATTTAAAAAATATAAAATTAAATTAAAATTAAGATTTTAAAAAGGAAATTTTTTTAAAAAAATTAATAATAATCACCCGACGGTCGGACTCCCTCCATTCGCGTTTCATTCTTGATGGCGAACAAGAAATCACACTATATAAAAATCACCCGACGGACTCCCTCCATTCGTGTTTCTTCTTGATGGCGAAGAAATCACATAGAGATCGCAGAGACCACCTCAAACGGAAATGGATGGCAATTGCCACGGTAGCTATTGCCGCGGCAAAGGCGGCTTCTGGAGCGGCGTCTAGTGCCGCAGCCGCTGCCACGACGGCTGATGCGGCCTCCCAGGCGGCAGTTGCCGCCGTTGAGGTGGCATTCCCCGGCGGCACTGCCCCTCCCCCTGCCCCGGCTCCGGAGCCCGCTTCTGCTGCGAAGAAGCGGAAGCGAGGAAGCACTACAAAAATAACCTTAAATAGCGATCGATTTAGCGACCAAAATTAAATCAGTCGCTAATTAACGACCGATATTGAAGATCGGTCGTTAATTAGCGACCGATTTAATTTCGGTTGTTGATTAGCGACCGATTTAATTTCGATCGTTAAATTGCGACCGAAACAACAAATCCGTCGGTAAATTAACGACCGGAATTAAATTCGGTCGTTAATTTTAGAATTAATTTATTATTAAAAAAATTTTTATGGGCTTTAACGACTGAAATTGCATCCGGTCGCTAATTAGCGACTTAACTCGAGTTCGGTCGCTAAATTAGCAACCGAACTCTATTTCGGTCGCTAATTAGCGACCGAATAACTAGTCAGTCGCTAATTTAGCGACGAACTGGGGTTCGGTCGCTAATAATTAATAAAAACCCACAGAACCCTAAAATTGTTCCCCCTCCTCCTCGCCCTTCCTCCGTCGCTATCTTTCTGATCTCTCTCTCTCTCTGATTTCTCCCGTTCTCTTCTTCCGGCACGATTTCCCTCCGAAATTGAATTCGATTGCTAATTTTGGCCACCGAATGTTATTTCAGTCGCTATTTTTAATTATCAAAATTCTGTGAGTATTTATAAATTTAGCGACCGAATTCGAATTCGGTCGCTAATTTTAGCGACGGAATCTAAATTCGGTCGCTAATTTTAGCGACGGAATCTAAATTCGGTCGCTAAAATTCATTTACAACGCAATTTTTTATGATTTTTTGAATCGGTCGCTAATCGGTCGCTAATTGGATTTAGCGACCGATTAGCGACCGAAAATTCGGTCGCTAATCGATGTTTTTTTTGTAGTGAAGAGAAACTCGTTAATGATAGATTTTTTTTTTTTAAACAATGTGGTTTTCTTGTGGTTAGCATGGTATCTTTCTTTTTTTTTTCTAAACAATGCTGTAATGAGGTATGGATGATTTTCTTTTAAATAATGTTGTGTTCTTTTAAATCCTCGTTGCTGTAAATAATGTTGTTTTCTTGGTAGATTCTTTTGCATTATTTTTCTTGTAATCGAATGAAAATAGGAAAACTTTAGATCATTGCATCCTAAACAATTACGAAATTCTTTTAGTATGTACTTCTGCCAGAATGTTTGCTTTTCTCTCAATTAGTTTATAGCTTACATTTCTTATCTCTAATTTGAACAAAATATGATGCAACATAATGGTCTAGTGCAGCTTCTTGCAGCAGCATATTGTGCTGGTGCTTTATATGTGACAGATGATTTGCGACAGTTGCTGATAAGTTTTGGATTGTTTTTTTTTTATTTTTTAGATCTGAGATGATGCATGAAAGGCTAATTATAGATTTGTTTTTATTTTTTATTTATATTTGGTTCAATGTCTTGACTCACAGTAGTATTTTAGGACATATTTTCAATTGTAGGGATTTGTCATCAATCACTACTAATGAATCTCATACTTTGTGGCATAATTTTTTTTGAATGCAAACTTTTTCCGTATGAGGAGTTTTTTGTTCTACATTATCAGTTTCTACTACTAATAGATTGTAACTCTTGTTGATCATTTCAATACAGAACTTTGATCTTTTTTTCTTGGGTGTCTTGGTTAATTCCTCCCAATATATTTTGATTTTCAATCTCCACTCAATCATCAATCATATGTAACTTCTTTTGTTGTATCTCTTTGGGTAGTGAAGACATCTGAAAATGGACCAAAATTGGATTAGGCTTAGCAGATTGTTATTCCATGAATTGGCCAAGTTTTGGATTATGGGCCAGCTATATCTTTTACAAACCATCATCAAGGATTTTATATTAGATTAAAAGGTGTGAATGAAATTCTTCTTGGTAAAAACAAAGAAGCATTAACCTCTTGATGTTGAAGGTTCTTCTATGCATATATGCTTAGTGTACTTTGAAATGCTATTCTTCTATTGGAGGTAACTTAGTAATATGGAAGTGCAAGGAATAAAGTGAAATAATTTCCTGCAAAATCAATTTTCTTAGGTATTATTGTACTTAAAGCCAACCCAAAAAATTCCTTTCGAGAAGCTTAGCAAAATCTTTCATAACAATAAGCTCCTGCCTTCGAATCATAGTAAAAAGAACTGGAAGAGGAATTTTTTGCAGATCTAGCCTCATGAAGCCAAGAAACAAAAATGTAGATGAGTAACACAGCATATTCAGCTCAAACATCAGGAGATCATAAATATGCAAACTTACGTATTTTAATCTCGCAACAGCAATAAATCCTGAGAAAGGCAGGAAAAATGAGGAAAAAATAAACAGAATCGATGATAGCAAATAGATGGCACGAAGAAGGATTGAAATTACCTTAGGCACCTCAGTTACACATAGAAGGATTTAGAAAAATGCATGCTTCCTTGCTTTTATGCTTTATAAACATATGCATCTCAGTTGCAATAATCATGTTACCTGAGCTGTCTCAAGAAATATCAGTTGCTTTTTAGTGTAAGAGGTCCTATGCATACTAGTCACATATAAACTGTCACTGTCTCAGTTATTTCCTATGATATTGAATATAAATTTCAATGTATGATCAAATTTGTCAGCTTTGAGCTTTTTTGCATCAAAAATAAAATTAAATGTAGAACCAGCTTTTGACAAATCTGAATATTTTGGAATGTATGATCAAATTTGTCAGCTTTGAGCTTTTTTACATCAAAAATAAAATTAAATGTAGAACCAGCTTTTGACAAATCTGAATATTTTGGAGTGATATAGTTTCAATTCACTGAAGTCGTTGCTATTGGGATTACACAATGAAGGAAATTTAGACTATACTGTTTTTATCTTGCAGCTCTTTATGGCACCTGTCACTAATACAGATAGGTACCGTGAAAGCATTGGTTTTTGGCATGATGTTTATGGGATCAACAGTAAGTTAATCATTTGACTTGTATTTTTTGAAATTTCAAATATCATTTTCTTCCAAGTTTTAGAAAATATACGCAAGCTGCATGTCATTGGGTCATACACGTAGAACTGGCAATGCATTTCATTTTTTGTTAATCATGTCTGTACGAGCAAATAGTTCAAGCAGACAGGTTGGTTGGTATGGCAAACTGGGTAGGCTGATTAGTTTGGGAAGGTTGGTCAGCCTAGCAAACAGCAGATGGGCCAAACAGACAGAACAGTTGGTCTAAGACAACTGGGTAAGTCGAGCTTATCAGCTGGTCAGGCAAGCTAGGAGGATCAGGATATACAATTGCTCGCATCAGGTAAATTGACTGAGCCAATTGAGCCAGATGGTCTGAATAGTGTGAGCCATTTAGATGGGGTAAGCAGTTTGTACAAGTAAATCTGATTGCATGGGTTGTATGGTTACACGAGTTGGTTTGGTTGGGCTGTCTCCATAAGCCATGCAAGCTTGATGGTCCATACAGATTGTCAGGCCAGGTGGTTCGGACAAGCATGCTAGATTGGATAGGTTGGGTCAGCCAGACAAATTGAGTGTGTCGGATGAGTTGGGAGGCTGAAGTACTCACAAATCACTCGTACCTTGAATTTTTTCATTTGTTGGAATAAACACATGGAATAAACTCTATCCATCTGCTCATTTTTCCATCCATTCATATAATATTTATCCCTTTGGTAAACTGACCCTGAAGCAACATAAGATTGCATGTCAATGCGGTAATATGAGGTACAAGAAAGCACTGCATTTGCATCTGCAGCCGAATGGCCACATGAACCACTTTTTGAAACAATGCATGATATACATAACCAGCAAAAGATGATACCAGGGACAAATGCTGCAATTAAGACAAAGGAACTAAATCTAACTTAATTGTCAATTAAATTGCAACTCACTTTCTGCAGTGTCAGCTATGGTCCCTCTTGCCAAACAATATGCATTTGAAGAGCCAACTATCGAGACAATTTCAGGAGAAAATGTTCTGACATGGCCGACATTGGTAAGTTTAACCTGCTGATTTGCTCTTCTGGGATATGTATGCTTCTCCCCTGCTATGTTCAGCACTAAACTTTGTGGATTTCAATGAGTATTTGCCAATATCAGGACAATTTGAAGGGGCTCTTTTCTTTTTGATCATTTTTTTCTTGATGTCCAACAGAATAAGCGATTTGCAAACTCCTGCATCTTATGTTCAACCATTTTAATGACCAAAAAAATTTTCATTCTTGCATGGAGGATGGTTCACTAAATATTGTTTGGACTCGGTATATATTATGATTTCTAGTATAGAGGGTATATAGGTGGGCCAAATGCTATCTGCATGGTACTCTTTGCCCAGTCAATAGTTTATTTAAATTCTTACAGATTAATGCCCATTACTTCATAATTCACTCTGTAACTGAGTTGAATTGAAGGAAATTCAAAGTGCTTGACTCTAAGATGTACCCTCTTCTGTTCCACACATGAATTAACATTTGAATGCAGACCTAAATCTAATTGTTTATGTTACTTTCATGATGGAATTTGTAAATCCTAAACCGCATGAGTTCTATAAACTAAATTAGAACTTCAAATAGGAAATACAAATTTAATGATCTAGTTTCTACGAATAACATGGTTTAATATGTAAAATATAAAATAACGACAAGGAACCTGTTTGTAGGGCCATGTCCTTGTCCTGCAACTCCTTGTGCTTGATCCCTGTGGAAGAAAAACAAAGCGGAAGCTAGAGGGAGGTCTTCCAAGGGATTTAGGGTGACGGCCGTAAAACCTTCGTCAATGGGGAACGAAGGCGATGTCACATGATACCCTAAACCCTCGGGGACCAAACCCTTATATAGAGATCTGAACCGTTATCAGCCCATAGATAATAACGGAACAGATTAACTTATTTTCTATATTTAATCCCTATCCGATAATACCAAAATGGATTAATAAAATTCAATAAATTTAATCCATAATAATATCGGAACGGACTAACGGGTTCTACATATTTTAATCCACATCAATAATCCGAAACCCGATAAACCTTAATTAGATCACTTAAATGGGTTCGGTTCGTATCCGCATATACAAATTACAATTAAGCCCATAATTAAGAAATTAAATCCAACAATCTCCCACTTGGGCTATATGTGATTTGTATTTAATATACGATTATAACTTTAGTTGATATCAAACTTTATGGGTACTAAATACCCCTGAAAACAATCTGGTCCATTAACTTCATTGGTATAGGACTAAAGATGTCATAGCTACTATATATGCCTGTAACTAGCCCTAACAATAATCACAATACCAATGTTGTTAATGACATAGATCAAGATGTGGATATGTAGTATGAAAATTACATGAAATGTGATCTGTACATGTCAATTTTCAATTGGTCCTAATGACCCAAAAGGGTCTGATCATATTTGCAAATACTTTATGCTAAACTGCAATAGCAAATCATGATCCAAACTTTATGATTCCAAAAGGAATCAGTATCATATTTACAAACACCAAATGCTAAACTGCAGTAGTAAATCATGATACTTTATTTCAGAGTGTCAAACAAACATTTAATTACCCATTAATGTTTTGAACTTTAAGTACGTACAATAATCAAAACAAAATGTTTGTCTTTATAGAGCAATAAAATGTACAATAGATTCTACTAGATAAATTCTTCTTCCATAAGAAGAACTCCCATATCCACAACATGCGCATGAAACACCTTAGGCACCAAGCCTTTGGTGAGTGGATCTGCCAACATAGAATCTGTACTGATGTGCTCTATCATCACCTGACGACTCTGAACTCTTTCTTTAACCGCTAAAAACTTGATGTCGATGTGCTTGGACTTCGACGAACTGCGGTTGTTCTTGGCATAAAGTTCTGCGGCTTTATTATCACAGTTAATCTTTAATGGTCTTTCAATACCATCAACAATACGTAGTGCTGTGATGAAATTCCGCAGCCAAATTCCATGATTGGATGCTTCGTAGCATGCTATCAACTCTGCCTCCATAGTAGAAGTGGCTACTAGCGTCTGCTTGACGCTCTTCCAAGATATAGCCCCTCCAGCGAGCATGAAAATATAGCCTGAAGTAGACCTCCTGCTATCTAAGCATCCAGCAAAATCGGAGTCTGAATATCCAATCACCTCAAGATGATCTGACCTCCGATACGTGAGCATATGTCTTTTGGTTCTTTGTAAGTATCGCATCACTCTCTTTATTGCTTTCCAATGTGATGGTCCTGGATTACTTACATATCTGCCTAACATCCCCACTATGAATGCTATATCTGGTCGTGTACATACTTGTGCATACATAAGACTTCCCACAGCCGATGCATAAGGGAGTTGGTCCATCTCTTTTCTTTCAAGTTCAAGTCGTGGACATTGCTGCAGACTGAATCTGTCACCTCTAGACACTGGTGTGTCACCAGGTGCGCAGTTTTGCATGCCATACCTCATAAGCACCTTTTCAATATAGGCTTTCTGTGAAAGTCCAAGAATGCCTCTTGAACGATCACGATAAATCTGTATGCCTAAGACAAATGATGCTTCACCAAGATCTTTCATTTCAAAATTACTGGATAGAAATGACTTGGTTTCATGCAGCAGCCCCTTATTATTGCTCGCAAGCAATATATCATCCACATACAGAACAAGTATAACAAACTTGCTCCCACTGAACTTGACATATATGCACTGATCAACAGGGTTTTCTCTAAAACCAAATGAGATTACCACTTGATCAAATTTTCGGTACCATTGACGGGACGCCTGTTTTAGACCATAGATAGACTTCTTTAATCTGCATACTAGGTGCTTTGAATCTTCAGATTCAAAGTTCTCCGGCTGCACCATATATATTGACTCGTCAATATCTCCATTGAGAAATGCAGTTTTTACGTCCATCTGATGTAGTTCTAAATCAAAATGAGCAACAAGTGCCATGATTACCCTAAGGGAGTCTTTCGTCGACACAGGTGAGAAAGTCTCCTTGTAATCAATATTTTCCTTTTGAGTGAATCCCTTGGCAACAAGACGAGCCTTATACTTTTCGACATTGCCCTTTGAATCCCGCTTGGTTTTAAATATCCACTTACAACCAACGGGTTTCGTACCTTTGGGCAATTCGACAAGTTCCCAAACGTCATTGTCTGCCATAGACTTCAACTCTTCTTGCATGGCGTTAATCCACCTTTCAGGATTAGAACATTGTTTGACTTCTTGGAAAGATACAGGATCACTTTCCAACCCAATGTCAAACTCATGCTCTTGGAGATAAACATAATCACGAGACATCGTGGATCTCCGTTCCCTTGTGGATCGCCTTAAAGGCACTTGTTCTTGAGGTGGTTGAGGTATTTGCTCAGCAATATGCGGTAATACCTCAATTTGAGTGGATATCTCAATTTGAGATGTTACAGGAGTGATCTTCCAACTGCATTGGAGATGTTACGGGAATATCTTGATTCACTACTCTCTCTGGATGTACAATATCTATAATGTGCGGTATGGTAATCATACCACTACTTATTGCACTAGTAGTGACCATAGGAGGATTGCTTACGCTTTCCTCAAAAATTATTTCCCTAACTTTATCACTCCCACTGTCCTCAATGAATTTGGCGTTTCCCGTTTCGAAGAAGGATCTTTTAGAGGGATCATAAAATTTATACCCTCTAGACTTTTCAGAGTAACCCACAAAATTGCAGCTCACAGTTCTTGAGTCCAGTTTCTTTTCATTAGGCTTGTAAGGCCTAGCCTCAGCTGGACAACCCCAGACGTGTAAATGCCTAATACTAGGCTTTCTACCCGTCCACATCTCGTATGGGGTTTTGTTTACTGCCTTACTTGGTACTCTGTTAAGTAGGTAAACTGCAGTCTTGAGTGCCTCACCCCACAAAGATTCAGGTAAAGAAGTGAAAGCCATCATACTTCTTACCATATCTTTTAGGGTACGATTGCGTCGCTCTGCTACACCATTCTGACTGGGAGTACCAGGCATGGTATATTGAGGCACAATCCCACACTCTGCAAGGTAATTCGCAAAAGGTCCTGGACATTGTTCACCTGATCCATCATATCGACCGTAATATTCACCTCCACGATCGGATCGGACGGCTTTAATTTTCTTACCTAGTTGATTTTCAACTTCGGCTTTGAAAATTTTGAACATGTCTAAAGATTGCGACTTTTCATGAATGAGGTACAGATAGCCGAATCGAGAGTAGTCGTCTATGAAGCTAATAAAATATGTGTGTCCATTCCAAGATGCCTTAGGGAATGGTCCACAAATGTCTGTATGTATTAGCTCCAAGACATCACTACAACGACTCGCTTTCTTATTTCTTTTGTTAGTTGTCTTTCCCTTAACACACTCAATACAGACATCAAAGTCTGTCATGTCAAGAGAATCGAGAATTCCATGTGACATTAACCTTTCTAGGCGTTGTTTGGATATATGTCCTAAACGCCTATGCCACAAACTGGATGAATTCTCATTAGTCAATTTACGTTTTGTACCGATACTATGCATAATTACATTGTCAACCGTAGGAGTTATGGTGTTTAATTTATAAAGCTTATCAACCAAGGAACCATTGCCAACCAATGTTGAATTATAGAAAATACTAAAAATTCCATTTCCGAATGAACAAGAATAACCTGATTTGTCCAAACAGGAAATTGAAATTAAATTCCGTCGAAAAGACGGTACAATAAATGTATTTTCTAAATTCAAATAAACATTGGTTCCCAAACAAAGCCTAAAAACACCAATCGACTCAACTTTAGCCTTTCTTCCATTTCCCGTATAGATGTATCTTTCACCATCAAGTGGAAGACGGCTCCTAAGACAACCTTGCATAGTGACACTTATATGAGTAGTAGCACCGGTATCTATCCACCAAGTGTCAGTAGGTACAATAGCTAAATTGACTTCTGAACTAACAAAGTTTAAAAGTTCAAAATCTGCAGTTTGATTTCCTTTTCCTTTATTATTGATCCTTTTCCGTTTCTTATTTAGACCTCTAGAACCAGTTAAAGTGGGGATGTTATTAAGATTAGCAGTTACTGATTGCACTGAAATAATAAAAGAAAAATAATGTAAGCTCACGATTTAATTTATGCCAAGAACATATATAAGTAATAAAATATGCAAATAAAGCATATAAATGGGCTCTTTATGAGATACCAAGTACAACATTGCATTTTACTCTTTGGACTAAAATGTAATTTGTTAGCGGTACTCTCTAAAATAACTCAAACTTTAATTTGCCACATAATAAGCCTTCCTTTGGGCCGACCCATTATGCGCATAATTCAATACTTTATATGAGTTATTTATTTAATATAAATGGGTTCTTTATGAGATACCAAATACAATATTATATTTTACTCTTTGGACTAAAATATAATTTGTTAGTGGTACTCTCTAATATAACTCAAACTTTAATTTGCCACATAATGAGCCTTCCTTTGGGCCGACTCATTATGCGCATAATTTGATACTTTATATGAGTTATTTATTTATTCATAACTTACATCAACCTTAATCTGCCACGCAATATGTCTTCCTTTGGGCCGACATATTTTGTGCATGATCTGAACAAAATAAATTTGTTCTATAACTGTAAGTTATCTTAAACATATATCTGGCATAAAAGTAATTTTCCTTTGGGCCAATTACTTTTAGCATAGATATACGTCTATCGACACAAATGCACTAAACCTAGCTAATGTGCCTTCCTTTGGGCCGACACAATAATTCGATTTAGTAACATGTGTGTAGATAGACCCAAAGAAAATCCTAAAAAAAAAACTTTTAACCGGGTGGATAAATCAAAATCTAATCCAACCCGACAGTCTCTTTTTGGATTTTCATGCCCGAAAGAATAGGAAAAGAAAAGAAAAGAAAATTTTAAATCTTTCCTAAATCTTATTAAAAATAATAATAAAATAAAATAAAAAATAAATAATCATGATGTGGCGTACAGTATATATATATATATACAATGTCCACATTTTACTCTTCTTATTTATTTATTTATTTATTATTATTATTATTATTTTAAATAAGAATTATTTCCTTTTGACCGAATCTTCTCCTATTCTTTATCTCACGACCGAACCCAAAAAAAAACGGCTCTCCTCTTTATGCCGTCGACCGAAGCCAACCAAAGGGAGAAAAAAAAACGCGCACGCCGCTTTCCTCTTCTTCTACGTCGAAACTGAGCCGCGTAATCGCGCTAGAGTTTCCGATCGGGAATGGTTAGCCACCGCGCTTCAATTTCTTTCCCTCGGCAGCAAAGTTTGCTGACCGTTTGGGACCAGCGCCGTTTGGCTCCTTAATTCGCCGATCGCATGGAAGAAAAGCAAAAATCACGAGCTCCTCCAACTGCTAATCGGGAGCGCCGTCGCCGCCGATCGCATGGAAGGAGATCACTGCGTGAGAGGAGAGCGCTGTCCGTAAGGTTTAGGGTTCCTGTGAGCGCCGTCGCCGTTGGTGGGAGAGGAGAGCGGAGCGCCTCCGTCGGCGATTGCGTGAGGGGAGGGCGCCACTGATTTTTTTTTTTGAGAAGAAAAGATCAAAAGCGACCTTGCGCGATTCGAGAAAGGGCGATCACGAATTTGCCGTCGCCCCTCTGATTATTTTTTTTTTTTTTATTTCAAAAAACCGAATAGAAAGAAAAATAAAAAAACTGATTTGTTCAATTATTATGAACAGTATAATAAATTGGGTGAAATCCAATTCAACCTATTCATGATTTGTTGTGGAACAAATTTATTACCAATCACAATGAAAAACGTTCATAATTTTAGTAAACCATGAAATACGAAGAAACAAAACCTATGCTCTGATACCAATTGATGGAATTTGTAAATCCTAAACCGCATGAGTTCTATAAACTAAATTAGAACTTCAAATAGGAAATACAAATTTAATGATCTAGTTTCTACGAATAACATGGTTTAATATGTAAAATATAAAATAACGACAAGGAACCTGTTTGTAGGGCCATGTCCTTGTCCTGCAACTCCTTGTGCTTGATCCCTGTGGAAGAAAAACAAAGCGGAAGCTAGAGGGAGGTCTTCCAAGGGATTTAGGGTGACGGCCGTAAAACCTTCGTCAATGGGGAACGAAGGCGATGTCACATGATACCCTAAACCCTCGGGGACCAAACCCTTATATAGAGATCTGAACCGTTATCAGCCCATAGATAATAACGGAACAGATTAACTTATTTTCTATATTTAATCCCTATCCGATAATACCAAAATGGATTAATAAAATAATAATAAATTTAATCCATAATAATATCGGAACGGACTAACGGGTTCTACATATTTTAATCCACATCAATAATCCGAAACCCGATAAACCTTAATTAGATCACTTAAATGGGTTCGGTTCGTATCCGCATATACAAATTACAATTAAGCCCATAATTAAGAAATTAAATCCAACATGGATTCATATCAGCAGAGGCAGAGTTGATCTTTCTTCAAAATCAGTCATCTCATATAGATTGTCATCTAGCGCAGATCCATATTTTGCTATAAGGATGAGGCTGATGTATTGGTAGATGGTTGAACCATGACCTTTTGATTTTTTTTTTTCCCGCTTCCCAGCTCCCTAGCTTACCTCCACCTTGATTATGTTTTTGTGTATGGGGGAGAGGGTCATAATATATAAAATTTATATTCTTAATTTTCTGTAATTTTGTGTTGGCCTAGACCGTAAGTTCATAATGTTGTTTTTTCTTTGATATTCTCACAGTTAAAGTTTTCAACTTTCTGTTGTATGTTGGATTACAGAAACCCTGTCCCCCTTCAACCATTTCATTTTACTTCACAAGAATTCATTACCTACTCAACCATTAGATAAGCAGTGTCAGCGCCAATCTCTCAAGCTATATGAAGTTCATCAGGTAATGAGAATCAAAGATGTAAAAAATATTGAACAGATTTGAATATAACCTGTTTGTCTAAAGAGTTTTAGTTACAAGATTTTCTTTTACTTGTGTGGCTAAAGAAGTGAAAGATAAATAACCTGTCTCAGTGCCATGACTACACCATGGGCTCCAACTTTCTATTTTCTACCATCTGTAAATTGGATTTCCATTTATGTCACTCCATGACACTAAGATCTGCATGTTTCTACTAAGCATGTTTATGGTTATATTGGTAGATGTTAGATGAACAAATATATCTTGCACTGGATAACCATGTCAGATTGACAGGTATGGAAATTTAGATAAAGACAATCCGACTGAGCAAAGTTTTTATGCAACAATACCAACAGAATGGATTGTTCTATTCACTGAACACCACCTATATTTTGAACTTACATGTTTTACAACATAATTATTTGTGTTTATACACTGCAGATCTAAATTCGGAGCAAGATTTTTGAGAGGATGTTATACATGCAAGACATCTTGGCAGAAAAAAGTAACTGTTGAAAATAGACTTAAGACAGATTGCAAATAGTTAAGGAGTTGAATATTGTTGTTGTAATTATTTCAAAGGAAAAGAATATACTTTTGATGGCTAGTCTTTGGATTGAGCTTATTCAATGTGTCTGCACTAGAATATTGTTGTTTAAGATTTTCAAAGTGTGATTAAGACTATGATTCAAAGATGCCTTTTGTTCCATAGATGAAGAATACTTATTTAAATGTTCCGGTTTCGCCTAATAATTATATGTATTCAGAGGTTGATTTTTAGAATATTTGTCCTTAATTTGAATTAATTTTATTATCTTATTACATTTAAAAGGTGACATTATAAGGCAATTAGGGAAATTTGAGGCTGATTGGTAGATGGATTCAAAATACCCAGAGGTTGATTTTTTGATAAAATTTTAAATCTTGCCCGAATTTCAAAATACTTGAACTGTTATGTATAATAATTAATTTTTAATATGTTTTGTACTTGTAATTTTGAACCTTGTACGACAAGTTAGATTTTTCGTATTTTAAGTTATTTTTAAAATTTTGTTAAATGTTGAATATTAAGTTTTTGAACCGGCCGTCGTCATTTTTGATAATCTTGAGAAAATTTCATTCAAAAAAACAAAAAACTAGGATTCTGCTGCTCTTGGTGGAGCCATCCACGTCAGTCATCTCTACGGCCGGACCACTGGCCAGGCCCCACCTCAGCTGCTGCTCGTGCGCGGGTGTTGCATCTGGAGACCGAGCTTCCCCTTGCGCTCTTCCTGTTTGCTTCTGTTGCTCCTTTTGTTCTCTTCCTCCCGTCGCTCTCATCCAAATCCTCCACTGAGCTCACCCCCCTATCTATCTATCTGTCTGTCCTCCTCCTCCTCCTCCATCCTCTACCTCCCCTCCTCTATATCTGTCGCTCTCTGCCTATATACTTATTAACTCATGAGGAAGAAACGTACAACTTATTGCGCTACTCGCTCGCTTCCTCTCTTCCAGCTCTGTAATCAGCAGTCGATATTTGCAGGTGCAGCACCATCATGATTCACATAGTTCGACAGCTCTTTCTTAGTCAGGATATGAGAATCTTGATGATGCTGCACCAGCAACAGGCGACTACATGAAACGCAGAGAGACTTTAAAGCAAGCTTCTCATTCATTGGGACGGACCGGAAAGAGAAAGACAGCAGAGGATTTTTTTTTTTTTTTGATTTTCTGTAGCAGGAGATTTTGGATCAAGGAAGTAGCACGGAATCTGTTGACGATCATCAGCTGGTTTCCTTTCCAATTTGCTTTTTGTTTGTTTTAAACAAATTATTCTGATTCTGTTTTTGATTGGTGATCTCTTTTTTCCCTTGAGTCGCCATTATTCTTATTTATTACGGCTATATGCACACAAAGGGCCTACATACTGGCTATTGAAGCCCATGTTCCATCCAATTGTAGGAGAAATCTACAAGCAATATGAACAAAGAGATTGCACAAATTATCAATTCCTTAAAAAGTAAACGAGTTAGGTTTCGAATTTGGAATTCTAATTCTTGTTAAATTGTCATCCAGAATTTACTTGCATGACAATTATTTTACAGATCTTTCACGTTCCCAGTGAATGTTTCTGAAACAGGATTGGCATCATGAATATTTACTTGATCAACAACAATAATCACAATAATGCATGGCATAATTATCAAGATGAACATAATCAACACAAACTCTTCCTACCACCACTTTGCGTGGCTTGCTACAGTCCACATTCTAGGAAGGTGATAATGAAGGAAAATATCAATACTAAACTTCATACTATGAGGAACTTGAAAAGGCCAAGTGAGATGGGAAAATGAAGAGCCAGCACTTTACAGATTAAACTAACTAAAGAACCGGTTGCTTATCAGGATGCTCCTCAATAGTTTCATTGTCTACTCGTCCACGTCGGTCTCGACTTCTGGATCTGGAAATCTTTTGAGCGCCTGCAGAGTATTAATCATTCAATTTATTTGTACAGAAGGTTGTTGAAGGGAAGAACCATATCTTGGATGATAATCTTTCCAAATTACCTCATACAAGTACCACGACACATAAGCATCTGTCGCTGCATACTGCAGTTGCTCTTTTGACAACACCTCAGCTTCCCAATTTCCCAATTTAATCCTTTTAGGCTTTTCCAACTATACAGAAAAATAAAATATGTTGAATGGCTCTTATTTATGAAATTATGGCACTGAACAAGTATACACAATCTGCAAACACAAAGTGATATATTATAGTATAATCTAAAAATAACAATGCAGACATTTTTTTACATGTTTTGAAGTCAAATAGATTCAATTTCCATTCTGCTAAAGACTCGACATCCAATATTCATTCCCATATATTTATTGTTGTCATAGGACAGCATATGTTAGTTTAGTTTGATTGGTACAAATCAGAGCAGACTAACAATACAGCAACAAGCTGTTTCATGCAATTGAACCTCAACAATCAACATCCTAAAAAGGTGAGTCATGAACTATTCACCTATATATGCACATCAAAGACTTTGAACATGTCGCCAATTAAAAAATTAAAGTGAAATATTACTGCTATATCACTTTTATGTTGTTCCACAACTTTGAATAATTATCACTAGAATTCAGAATAACTGTGCAGTAAATGATGCATCAATGGTATCTAGACAGCTTAACAAGCTAAGCTAAGAGACAAGTTGTCCGCAAAACCTGCTTGCATGTGATAAGTTCAGTTAAAGAAGCCAGACTCCATTGTTTAGGAGCTACACCAAGCTTGAGGAGGTTCGCAAGCCTTGATAAATCCTCCAATGGTTCGATACAAACATTGTAGTCATTTGACATCTTCCGTGCATCATTGGCTATGCCTATTCCAACCTTCAAAAAGAAAAAAAAATCAATGGATTACTATTGAATGGGTAAAAAACATTCAAATAAGAGAATTAACAACATAAAGATAGCCATATCAAGCTAGCTCCTAACCTTAACAGATGCATGATCCTCCAAAAGAGACTTCAAAAGAGGAGGAATTCCGGAATGGATTATGTGGATGACATAACATGTTGTATTCTCAAGGCATAATTGCATCACTGCTGCTTTCCTTTGATCACCTGAAGATTGGAAGCCAAAACTCCTATTTAAGTTGGCATACAGTAGAAAAAGGATAACTTTACCACAGTAGAAGGAAAACATGATATTAGAGCCTTCTTTAGGGATAGGCTTTCAAGAACAACAATTAGTCATATCCACTACGACCATGTTTGACCATTTTTACAGGTCAACTTTGATTGTCAAATAGTCAACTTACAGTAGTGGATCTTATAGAATTAGCCAAATTACCTCTGTTTTGGATAAAACAAGTGCCATAAGATTTCAAAATTTCAGCCTCAAAAGTCTGCTAGTCAATTTAGCATATGAGGTTGAGGTAAAAAATTAAAACAAGTTCACAGTCATAGATAAGTAATCTCAACTCATACAACACATCACTTCACATTAAAAAAAGACAAAACAAAACAAAACAGTTTTGTTAACGAAATAATGTTTAGTCAATAAAACCAGTTTTAAATAACAAGGATTGAGGTAACAAGTTAAAAGGATCATGAAAAAAAGGTAGACAATATCTCTACTTTTGAAGAAAATATCTCTCTCTCTCTGTTGATGTGCGCATTTACACTTAGTTGTGTGATGATCTTTGCTCGAAGGAATTGCTGATTGAGTTCTTTATTAATTCCTTATGTTTTGTTTCATTTGCATGCAACTAGTATGTATTTCATTATTGTCATGTGTATAGTTCATCTTTTGCATATGAGGATTTCTCAATTTTATATAACAAGATGGACATAGTATCTATATTCCACCTTGAGGGGGAGTATTAGATTAATGGGTTACTTAGTGGGTTAAGTTCCACATGAATATTTTAGGTATAAGTTATCTCTAGAGTCCTATATATATGTGAAAAGATGTCTCATGAACACACAATAAATGCAATCTATAATTATCTTTCCCCAAATTATACAAAAAATACCTTTTCTAAAAATGGGCCTCCATTCTATGTCAAATCCAAGGGGGATATGATTCATATGTTGTTTCATAGAAAATATTTTATCTGAAAGCTCCTGAGCAGCCTGCTCGACTTCTGCAGCATCCCTAGAGTATATTATACGACCCTTAAATAGCATAGATGGGTATCTCACCCGAGGGTTACCTGCAAAAGTTGAATTAAACCATATGCAGAAATTACAATGGAAGAATTCTAATCAAAATGGAATTTCTATCATGTTAGAAAAGATATACGAGTAAGCAATGACAGATTCCCATGTCTATTTACTGAAACATACTTTAAACATTGAGGTTAGAATCTAACATCAATTCCTACTTGGAATGACCAATTCACTGATTCGTGTAATAGCATGGTAATAAGATAAGGTAGTTGCACTAACTGAATATGCATCCTAAGGACAATCTGTAATTCTGATGTAGCCTTTTGTTGACCAGTCATCCAAATACAGCTCGTATAGGATTCAATAATTGAAAATATAACGTACATGTTCATGTGTGTAACGTTGGCTGGCTATCAAAGCTTAAACCGTCAAAACTTTTCATTCAGGCTTTGGACCAGCATTGAAATTTTCATGTTGATACATGTTTCATATATCTGCAATTGAGCTGATGTAATATACATATGATGTAGCCGACAAATTGATTTGTGTGCAGACAATAAGTGTTCACTCAAGGTGTGATATTAAATTTCACATATGTCCATTTTGTTCTCATGAATGCAACATCAGTGCAATTAAACAAAGATATCAAATGAAAACACATAGTTCATAGGTTACAATACAAAAGAGGAGCATGATACATTGGATAACAGATGCATCACACAGTGTTGCATGGATACAAGCACAGTCCACCTAATTCTACATAGTATTTCAAACATCTAGTTAGGTTATCCTAACCTGTTCCAGTGTTATGTACCAAATTTATTATCATTGCTAGAAAATAAATGCACAACATAACAGGATAACTTGGGTATATTTGGATCAACGTAGAATTACATCTAATAGGTAAATAATTAGAACTAGGGTTCGGTCAGCTAATAATTAATAAAAACCCTAGAGCTGGAGAGGTTAATAAATAATTTTATTAATTATTTATTTTAATATTTAATAAAAAAATTTATATGATTAAATTAAAAATATAATTTAATTTTAATAATTTAATTTATTTTAATAATTGATTTAAAAAATATAAAATTAAATTAAAATTAAGATTTTAAAAAGGAAAAAAAAATTAAAAATTAATAATAATCACCCGACGGTCGGACTCCCTCCATTCGCGTTTCATTCTTGATGGCGAACAAGAAATCACCTTATATAAGAATCACCCGACGGACTCCCTCCATTCGCGTTTCTTCTTGATGGCGAAGAAATCACATAGAGATCGCAGAGACCACCTCAAACGGAAATGGATGGCAATTGCCACGGTAGCTGTTGCCGCGGCAAAGGCGGTTTCTGGAGCGGCGTCTAGTGCCGCAGCCGCTGCCACGACGGCTGATGCGGCCTCCCAGGCGGCATTCCTCGGCGGCACTGCCCCGGCTCCGGAGCCCGCTTCTGCTACGAAGAAGCGGAAGCGAGGAAGCACTACAAAAATAACCTTAAATAGCGATCGATTTAGCGACCGAAATTAAATCAATCGCTAATTAACGACCGATATTGAAGATCGGTCGTTAATTAGCGACCGATTTAATTTCGGTCGTTGATTAGCGACCGATTTAATTTCGGTCGTTAAATTGTGACCGAAACAACAAATTCGTCGGTAAATTAACGATCGGAATTAAATTCGGTCGTTAATTTTAGAGTTAATTTATTATTAAAAAAAAATTTTATGGGCTTTAAGGACCGAAATTGCATCCGGTCGCTAATTAACGACTGAACTCGAGTTAGGTCGCTAAATTAGCAACCGAACTCTATTTCGGTCGCTAATTAGCGACCGAATAACTAGTCAGTCGCTAATTTAGCGACCAAACTAGTATATAATAATAACATCACCGACGGACTCCCTCCATTCGCGTTTCTTCTTGATGGCGAACAAGAAATCACATAGAGATCGCAGAGATCGCCTCAAACGGAGATGGATGGCAATTGCCACGGCAGCTGTTGCCGCGGCTTCTGCAGTGGCGTCTACTGCCGCAGCCGCTGCCGCGACGGCTGATGCTGCCTCCCAGGCGGCGGTTGCCGCCGTTGAGGCGGCATTCCCCGGCGGCACTGCCCCTCCCCCTACCCCGGCTCCGGAGCCTGCCGCTTCTGCTGCATCGAAGAAGCGGAATTTCGATTCGGTCGTTAAATTAGCGGTTGAACTCATGTTCGGTCGCTATTTAGCGACCGAATTAGGATTTGAAAGCTAAATATTAATGACCTTCGGTCGCTAAATTAGTGATTGAATTCTAATTCGGTCGTTAATTTAGCGATCAAACTCATGTTCGGTCGCTATTTAGCGACCGAATTAGGGTTTGAAAGTTAAATATTAACGACTGAATCCAAGTGAGATGGGGAACTTAAAAAAAATTATAAAATTAAATTAAAATCAAGATTTTAAAAAGGAAGAAATTTTTTTTTTAAAAATCGTGCCTTATACGCCTTATATAATAATAACATCACCGACGGACTCCCTCCATTCGCGTTTCTTCTTGATGGCGAACAAGAAATCACATAGAGATCGCAGAGATCGCCTCAAACGGAGATGGATGGCAATTGCCACGGCAGCTGTTGCCGCGGCTTCTGCAGCGGCGTCTACTGCCGCAGCCGCTGCCGCGACGGCTGATGCTGCCTCCCAGGCGGCGGTTGCCGCCGTTGAGGCGGCATTCCCCGGCGGCACTGCCCCTCCCCCTACCCCGGCTCCGGAGCCTGCCGCTTCTGCTGCATCGAAGAAGCGGAATTTCGATTCGGTCGTTAAATTAGCGGTTGAACTCATGTTCGATCGCTATTTAGCGACCGAATTAGGATTTGAAAGCTAAATATTAATGACCTTCGGTCGCTAAATTAGTGATTGAATTCTAATTCGGTCGTTAATTTAGCGATCGAACTCATTTCGGTCGCTATTTAGCGACCGAATTAGGGTTTGAAAGTTAAATATTAACGACTGAATCCAAGTGAGATGGGGAACTTAAAAAAAATTATAAAATTAAATTAAAATCAAGATTTTAAAAAGGAAGAAATTTTTTTAAAAAAAGAATCGTGCCTTATATAATAATAACATCACCGACGGACTCCCTCCGGTTCGCGTTTCTTCTTGATGGCGAACAAGAAATCACATAGAGATCGCAGAGATCGCCTCAAAAGATGGATGGCAATTGCCACGGCAACTGTTGCCGCGGCTTCTGCAGTCGCGTCTACTGCCGCAGCGCTGCCGCGACGGCTGATGCTGCCTCCCAGGCGGCGGTTGCCGCCGTTGAGGCGGCACTCCGGCGGCACTGCCCCTCCCCCTACCCCGGCTCCGGAGCCTGCCGCTTCTGCTGCATCGAAGAAGCGGAATTTCGATTCGGTCGTTAAATTAGCGGTTGAACTCATGTTCGGTCGCTATTTAGCGACCGAATTAGGATTTGAAAGCTAAATATTAATGACCTTCGGTCGCTAAATTAGTGATTGAATTTAATTCGGTCGTTAATTTAGCGATCAAACTCATGTTCGGTCGCTATTTAGCGACCGAATTAGGGTTTGAAAGTTAAATATTAACGACTGAATCCAAGTGAGATGGGGAACTTAAAAAAAATTATAAAATTAAATTAAAATCAAGATTTTAAAAAGGAAGAAATTTTTTTAAAAAAAGAATCACCCGACGGTCGGACTCCCTCCATTCGCATTTTTTTTTATGGCGAAAAGAAATCACACTATATAATAATAACATCACCGACGGACTCCCTCCATTCGCGTTTCTTCTTGATGGCGAACAAGAAATCACATAGAGATCGCAGAGATCGCCTCAAACGGAGATGGATGGCAATTGCCACGGCAGCTGTTGCCGCGGCTTCTGCAGCGGCGTCTACTGCCGCAGCCGCTGCCGCGACGGCTGATGCTGCCTCCCAGGCGGCGGTTGCCGCCGTTGAGGCGGCACTGCCCCGGGCTCCGGAGCCTGCCGCATTCTGCTGCATCGAAGAAGCGGAACGCTAAATTAGATGATTGAATTTTAATTTTAGAGTTAATTTATTATTAAAAAAAAATTTTATGGGCTTTAAGGACCGAAATTGCATCCGGTCGCGCTTAATTAACGACTGAACTCGAGTTAGGTCGCTAAATTAGCAACCGAATTCTAATTCGGTCGTAATTGCGACCGAAGTTCGGTCGCTAAAACGACCGAATTAGGGTTTGAAAGTTAATATTAACGACTGAATCCAAGTGAGATGGGGGACTTAAAAAAAATTATAAAATTAAATTAAAATCAAGATTTTAAAAAGGAAGATTTTTTTTAAAAAAGAATCCTGCCTTATCGCATTCTTATATAATAATAACATCATCGGCGGACTCCCTCCATTCGCGTTTCTTCTTGATGGCAAACAAGAAATCACATAGAGATCGCAGAGATCGCCTCAAACGGAGATGGATGGCAATTGCCACAGCAGCTGTTGCCGCGGCTTCTGCAGCGGCGTCTACTGCCGCAGCCGCTGCCGCGACGGCTGATGCTGCCTCCCAGGCGGCGGTTGCCGCCGTTGAGGCGGCATTCCCCGGCGGCACTGCCCCTCCCCCTACCCCGGCTCCGGAGCCTGCCGCTTCTGCTGCATCGAAGAAGCGGAAGCGAGGAAGCACTACAAAAATAACCTTAAATAGCGATCGATTTAGCGACCAAAATTAAATCAGTCGCGCATTAACGACCGATATTGAAGATCGGTCGTTAATTAGCGACCGATTTAATTTCGGTTGTTGATTAGCGACCGATTTAATTTCGATCGTTAAATTGCGACCGAAACAACAAATCCAGCACAGTCCACCTAATTCTACATGGTATTTCAAACATCTAGTTAGGTTATCCTAACCTGTTATAGTGTTATGTACCAAATTTATTATCATTGCTAGAAAATAAATGCACAACATAACAGGATAACTTGGGTATATTTGGATCAACGTAGAATTACATCTAATAGTTAAATAATTAGAACTTTATGGATCTTAATACCCAAGCAAACAAAGGAATTCTAGAACTATGCAATTCGGATCTTAATTCATAAAACAAACTTCAGTACAACTGAGACAACTGGATTAAAAAATTTCTTGGTTTTTGGACAGAACTAAACAAAAACATCATACATTCATGCGAAGGTATATAGGAAAGGAATATAATCATAAAGAATACGCATCACCTTGCGCCGTCACTGTATTTATTTCTTTTAACAAAAGAAAAATATGAAACAAACCAAACGTTGTGGCTTTGTTAGAGTCTCAGAACCTGACTCTAGCAAGGAATGCTTACCAAGTAATGCAATAGTCATTAATCATCAATAACAATTGCATTTAGACACATTCTCCATTCTTTTTCTTTTCCCCAGGAACAAAAAGATAGGTTTAAAGGATAATAATCCTACAATAACAGATTCTTTGGAAAATAAGAAGGAAAGAAGATTTTCAAAGTTTATAGAACCTGGACAAGGAAGAGGCAGTACGCTCGAAGCCCCATTTGAACGGTATGATGCAGGAAGAAGACCGCCAGTCCTCCTAACCACGTGATTGCTATCGGGAACATGGCGCTTCAGAGGGTTAGAATCGTTCCAACCCCAGCGGGGCAAACGACGGCCCATTTGTTGCGGATCGAGTGCTTCCGGTTCCTCAGCATCAATGTCGGAGGAGAGTTGACGCTTGGTGCCAGTGGCGGCGGAAACGGACGAGCAATAGGTCGCCTCGATGGCTTGCAGCTCTTTCTCGGCGGCCGAGTCCCATTCCCATCCCATCACCTCACGCTTATCGAAAACTCGCCCGCTCGCCGCCCCAAAAATTAATTTGAACTTGTCCCAGGTCGTCCATCAATCGAAATACCTTTTGAAATTATTAAAAATGATACCCTACTTATTAAACGTGATTCAAATTATCATGTATAACTTTAATATTAATATTAATAATAATAATATAATAATAATTTATTTAATATATAAAAAAAAAAATAATTTATTTATAATTTTTTAAAATTTAAAAGAAATTTATATATTTTTAATAAAGTAATTTATTAAAAAAATTATTTTAATAAAGTAATTTACTAAATTAATAAATATAATTTATTTTTTATTTTTAATATTTAAAATAAATTTATATATATTTTAATAAATAATTTATTAAAATAATTATTTTAATAAAATAATTTATTAAATTAATAAATAAAATATGTTAATTTTATTTTAATAAAATAATTATTTTAATAAACATCATTTATTAATATTATTTTTTAAAATTTAGCATTAATTCATATATATTTTTAATAAAATAATTCATTAAATTAATAAATATAATTCATTAATTTTATTTTAAAAAATAATTCATTAAAATAATTATTTTAATAAAATAATTTATTATATTAATAAACATCATTTATTAATTTTATTTTTTTAAATTTAACATAAATTTATATATTTTTTAATAAAATAATTTATTAAAATAATTATTTTAATAAAATAATCTTTTAAATTAATAAATATAATTAGGTAATTTTATTTTTTAAAATTTAAAATAAATTTATATATATCTAAAAAATAATTTATTAAAATAATTATTTAATAAAATGAATCATTAAATTAATAAATATAATTCGTTAATTTTATTTTAATAAAATAATTATTTTAATAAAATAATTTATAAATTAGTAAACATCATTTATTAATTTTATTTTTTTTAATTTAAGATAATTTATATATTTTTAAATAAAATAATATATTAAAATAATTATTCTAATAAAATAATTTATTAAATTAATAAATATAATTCATTAATTTTATTTTTTTAAAATTTAAAATAAATTATCTCTTTTAAATTTATAAATTCTTAAATTAAAATTTATTAAATTAATTAACTCGATTTTAATAAGATTTTATAATACATTTTAATTAATTGAGTTTTAAAATCGAAAGGGAAAAAAAAGTAATTAACCTTCAAAATTGTAAAAAATCTTAGACTGCCAAGGTAATCACATTCTTGGATTATAACTCATTTACTGATGTGGTGGTGATATTGTATTATTTGAGAATTGATCAAAATCTGAATCAAATAAAATTATGATTGATAACTTTGGATAGAGAACCAAGGTTATCAATCATAATCCCAACCAAACACCCTCTAAGATTTTTTTATTTGGTGTCCTTTTTTTCATTAAACTGGTTTTTTTATCCATCAACTAATTTTACCTAAAATATTTCAACTCAAGAATTAAGACATTTAAGTTTGTTTCCAAGCAAGCATACATAGTTTTTAGTGCTTAAACTTTATTATGTTACCGATCGGACTCCTGAACAAACATCCGATTTTAGTTTGTAAATTGAAATTGTTCTAATCGATGAAATTATTTTAATCATCTAATTCGCAGTTTTATTTTGTGAGTTGAAATAGACTTGATCGTCCAAAAATAATTTGGATCAAGAAGAGCCCTGCTAGGCTGTCACCAGTTACCAGAATGCACGTCCTCAAATGTGATGGATCTTAATACTTCACTAGTGCATTCTCAACAGTTCACACCTTGAAGGATGGCACTGCTGGAACGTAAATTTCTCTATTTGTTTGGAAACGTAATTATTCTTCAATGGTATAAGTTTGATAAGAAATTTCAGCTTAGTGCGTTGTCTGGCTATGTACAATGTAATTTCCACATAGCTTAATACGTTTTCTGGCTATGTAAAAAGTGCAGCATCTGTAGAAAGAAAAAACATCCCAAACTATAGATTTAGAGAAACTTATTTAGCAAGACGATGCAACCATCCAAAATTTATTCAGTTGTTATAGAACTACTTTATGTTTTATCACAATCAAAGTGATTATGGAAAAGGGAAAAAAAAAACTAAAACTCTTCAAAATTTACTAGTAGGCCCATGGTAACAAGGGGAAGCATCATAACCTACCTTGACTGCCACACTACCAGTGGACGTCGTGTGCATACGTATTGAAGTATCTTTTACATGAGGACGTGCATATCTTTTACAAACAACTCATAAAATGGCCTAGTGCCCAAAAAACTGCTGCAATATGAACTGTAGACAAACAATTTTTCAGCATGTTGAATTTACATTGATGCAAAAAAAAAAAAAAAAAAAAAAAAAAGAACTGATTTTTGCAAGTGTTTCCCTGAAGAGTAGCTTGAAAATTATTACTGTATCCAGACAGGAACCAGGGGCTTGAATATATCAAATGTTAATTGGGCGCAAAAAAAATGTCTGATTACCATTCCAGTAGCACCCATAATCGCTGGCACGCCCAGATATGCCATGATAACAACCTTGTATACCTTCACCAAAGAATATAGTAGCGTCTGCAAGTCCTCAAAACACATTACTTTGATAAGTTTATTTAGGCATTCCCATCATGATAGGAAAAAAAGGGCAGCCCCAGTGCACGAAGCTCCCGCCATGCAGGGTCCGGGGGAAGGATCCCATCATGATAGGAAAACATTTAAAAATCGTAAACTAATAAATTAATTGTCATTGAAAACAAATCATTTTCACGATTGCACTACTTTTTAACATCAGTCATTCTTTTAACTCAAAATTGCAAGTAACCCTATAGGATCCTGCCTATAGAACCAATGAGTCTTCATCTTCTGAGAACATCTCAAATAATATCAGTAGTTTCTAAGAGCAATTACTTGCTATTGCAAAAAAGTAGACATGCTCTCCCTATTCCGTAAAGAATACATGTAGATAAAGAACCACTGTAACAGAGGCAGGCTAGTAGTTATTTCCTCAAGAATAATCACCAAAAAGATCCATGTTGCAGCTGTGGCAATTCATGAAATTCAGGAGAAAACCAGTTCAAAGTACAGAGATATTTATATGGCCAGGTAAGTGCATCATCAATAGCTAGATGAACAGCTATCTGGAAACCTTTTCTGCTAGATAGTAAACTAACAGTAAACAAGGAAAACCATCATTTTGCCACCTTTCCATATCTGAACTGATTTTTGCAAGTGTTTCCCTGAAGAGTAGCTTGAAAATTATTACTGTATCCAGACAGGAACCAGGGGCCTGAATATATCAAATGTTAATTGGGCGCAAAAAAAATGTCTGATTACCAATCCAGTAGCACCCATAATCGCTGGCACGCCCAGATATGCCATGACAACAACCTTGTATACCTTCACCAAAGAATATAGTAGCGTCTGCAAGTCCTCAAAACACATTACTTTGATAAGTTTATTTAGGCATTCCCATCATGATAGGAAAACATTTAAAAATCGTAAACTAATAAATTAATTGTCATTGAAAACAAATCATTTTCACGATTGCACTACTTTTTAACATCAGTCATTCTTTTAACTCAAAATTGCAAGTAACCCTATAGGATCCTGCCTATAGAACCAATGAGTCTTCATCTTCTGAGAACATCTCAAATAATATCAGTAGTTTCTAAGAGCAATTACTTGCTATTGCAAAAAAGTAGACATGCTCTCCCTATTCCGTAAAGAATACATGTAGATAAAGAACCACTGTAACAGAGGCAGGCTAGTAGTTATTTCCTCAAGAATAATCACCAAAAAGATCCATGTTGCAGCTGTGGCAATTCATGAAATTCAGGAGAAAACCAGTTCAAAGTACAGAGATATTTATATGGCCAGGTAAGTGCACCATCAATATGCTCGATGAACAGCTATCTGGAAAACCTTTTCTGCTAGATAGTAAACTAACAGTAAACAAGGAAAACCATCATTTTGCCACCTTTCCATATCTTCCAATCCTGTTACACTAGTATTCTTCAAAAACCAATACAGAAACAAATACAACTCTTAAATCAACCTTAACCGTGCTAGTACTACACCTCAGGTAGCCATTGGGTGGACCATATAGAGTAGAGAGAAGACTTTCTTGATTACAGATTGGACAATTGAAACTGTATTAACTTTTTAAAGAAAGTAGAAAGGCTTGCAATAATCTAATTGGCAATTCTTTAATCTGGATTCTTTTTCAATCTGGAATCTGATTCTTCAAGCTATAGCATATTCAGCCAATCTTTTGCAGATTGACAATTGCAATCAAGATTTTGCCAGTTACAGGGAATATATATTGTTAGTTACAGGGACGATAATGAAAGAGAGATTGTTGAGGTCGAAAGGCACCAGTTAATGGAAAATATATATTGGGAATCTACATTGTTAGTAACAGGGACAATAGTGACAGCGAGATTGTTGAGGTTGCAAAAGGACAATGGTGAAAGAGAAATTGTTGAGGTTGAAAAAAGGCGCCAAGTTAATGGTGAGATGGAGATCTAACAGAGAATGGGTCCACTAGGTCAGTTAAGGTTGCAAAGTGATCATTACAACAAAAGCAACAGTGATTGTGGCAAACAATATTGTCCCCTTAGGTGACGGTAGAAATGGCACAGGATATGAGGGTGATTGATAACCAAAAGAGAATAGGCAAGCATTAAGTTGGAGAAGGAGAGCAAAAGAAGGGGAACGGGAACGGGAACGGGAACAGAAGAGGAAAGATCAAAGTATAAGGGGAAGAGCAAGAAAAGGAAAGTGTTCAAAATGTTGCTCTGGCCAACAGCTTTGGACTTGGTGTATAGGAACACACATCTTAATGTGGGATTTGCAAAAAAAAAAAAAAACCTTTTATAAGTTTTAATGAAATTTAAACATAATGATAGGGATGCTTTTATTTTAAAATAATCTAGCTACATAAGTTAGGGTTGATTGGACACTAGAATGGTGTCGAGCGCATTTTAGGAAGATAGGGAAGAGTAAAATATTATGACGACATATTTGGACTCATCATCTAACCTCACACTCAACATCCCTATTCATCACGTGTGAAAATTATCGAACTAGTCAAATGGAACATTTCAATTTATACTCAAACCCGAGTCCAACTAACAAAGATTAAAACCTTTTGGGAGTACATTGTAATTTACCCTAGATTATACTGGTGAGTAATATTGATAAGCTAATTTGGTCAAACTGAAAGGTCCAATTTTAAGTTGGTTTTTGATAGATCAATTATATATAAAAAAATTCTTTTCTCAAGTCATGCACAGAAATTCCCACAAAACATGGGAATATATCTTGTTTTTCCTGAGATAAAGAGGTTATCCACAAATGATAGGACCCATTTTCTGTAAACATTTTAAGTAACAAAATTGACTGAAACAGTAACACAATATTGTGATGATTGGTTTTAACATGTTAACTCTCTTCATGTCCACACACACACACACCGCTCCACCCATTCACAGTCACACAAGACACCAAGATCAAATGTAAAAGTTTTATTATAAAGATGAGGTGACAGACATCCCGCGGACATGCGGACGGCGCGCACATCCTATAGGGCGGCACGGGGGCAACCCCCGGTGCGTGGCATACGGTCCAATATGGCCGTTCGTGATGACATTTTCCTTCCCCGAGCCACTTGCCCCGCGGACATGCGGACGGCACGCACATCCTATAGGGCGGCACGGGGGCAACCCCCGGTGCGTGGCATACGGTCCAATATGGCCGTTCGTGATGACATTTTTCTTCCCCGAGTCACTTGCCCCGCGGACATGCGGACGTCACGCACATCCTATAGGGCGGCACGGGGGCAACCCCCGGTGCGTGGCATACGGTCCAATATGGCCGTTCGTGATATTTCAAGTATTTGCATTCCAGTCTGAGTAACATAGACTAGCTATGTGTATGTGAAAATATCAGAAGTGAATGGAAAATGGAATAATTCTAAATACTTTTACCTGCACAACTCTGTAAATAGCCTTCAAAAGAAGAACAAAGCTATCAAGAGATAGACTCCGCAACTTGCTTGCAAGGGACAAACTTCCACCTGATTCAAGATGTAAGAACATGAAAACAAGAAAAAATAATATTAATGATCTTTATGTACGCAAAAGAATATGACAATTGGTCAGACCATCTGAATCACCAACTCTATCGCTGGTAACTAGATCAGAATCCATTGTTCGAGCTAATAGAACTGGAAGAGAAGCAGCGACTGTAGCTTTAATTGAAGCTTTCATTTCAGTAATAAGTGTATCACGGTACAGCCTCAACACAGACGGAAGCTTTGCCTAAAATAAAGTATATAGACCCTCTTAGAAAGAAACAAAATTTTTCTTTAACAAAAGTGAAGGTGTTAGTTAAACCATAGCTAAACAAAGATTACTTGGCAATCACCATTCCACATGAAACTACTGAAGGTATTTTCCTTTAACACATTAGTTAGCATAATCCAAGTCCTATTAAAAAATGGAAAGGAGAAGTACAGAGATAAATCATGAAAACAATAATTAAGACCATGTTGCTGAATGTTTGAATCGCAGTCTAAATAGCATGTCATGTTGGTCAGCATGGCCAAAACATACACGTTGGACCGACCAAGTAGCACACGACAAAGGTATGATACACAATACAGGTGTTGACTTCTTCTAAGAGTTTCTTCCAGATTCATGGGTAATGAGAGACAGCAAGCATAGGGCTGAGGCAGAGGTGTGCAATTGTGTGGCAGAGATAAATATAAGTTTCTCACATTTCTTATGTGTCATGCACAGAACTCGCAGTGCCGATGGGATACCACTCAACAACATAGTCAGTTGATTTTCAGATGTCCACAGGTGTAAGATACAAGATGTTATCTTCTTCGTTCCTCTAGCTGCATCAAGGCTTTCATCCAATTCCTCTAGCTTTGTCTTCTTCTTTTCTTTTTGTCGAGAAACCAAACACAAGAAACGGTGCAACCAGCAGAATGTGTCAACAAAGCATGATATAAGATCATTCCAACTAGAGATCGATACCTAGGCTCATAACAAGATCGCCTTTGTTTGAACAAGAAATAGCCTTCATCCATGCAAAATCAAAGTACATGGGAAAAAGAACAAAACAATAAAAAAGTTAATAAATATGAATAAAAAAACACAAATTTCAATCCCAAGCCCAAATGAAAAATGTTGAGTGTTACATTAGACCAAGACAACCAAAGTTAAAATTTCTCTAAATCTATGAAAATGAATGGCCAACCCCATTGTTGGAATAAACACAACCAGAAATGAAGATAAATAAATAGCAAGAAAAGTGAGATTAACTATACACATTAACATTGTTACTTCAAAAAAATATAACATATCTATCAAAATAAAATAAAATGAGGAAGAAAGGAAACTTGCTGTTCTTAGTAGACCAATGATGAGTGGAAGAAGAAAATCTTGAAGGTTAGAGCTTTCCTCATCCTCTAACTTCACCTGCAGTAAAACATAGTACCTTATGTGACTTGCAGTAATTTACATCAGCCTAGTGCATGCAACTATTGAAGTTTAGGCAAATTATTGATATACTTACAGCAATTTTGGACTTCAAATGATGAAAGAAAACAGAGAACAAAAAGGCATTTTGAATAGATGTAAATATGAATTTGACATTAAAAATATTGAAAAGCAAACACACATCAGAGATAGTAAGGTAGGAAATTTGGAAAAGACTACTAATTCTAACAACTGACAGGATAGTTGTTGCAAACTAATTCAAGTAAACTGACTGATATCATAATGGAAAATAGTTGGCAACTAAAAAAATAATTAGTTCTCTTGTTATCTATCTTCTAGGTATAAAGGAGAGTTGTGACCATGGAATTTTGCCTCCGTACATATCTTGTTAGTAATATTTTCAATTTTTCACATTTTGTATCATCATCCCTAAGGTCTCTGATTAACACATTGAATATCAAACAAATTCTGTGCAGCCAAGGTGCTACATAGAGTATATGAAATTTATGCAAGCTCCAAAGACACAATTGGAACATCTTGTAGAACTATACTATCAAGATGCAAAACAATATATATAAGAAAACATCTATCATAAAATGTATTCAAAAATCAACATACAAAATTCATATAAATGAAACTTTTTCAACCACAGCATCATATATCAAATTAATCAACCTAAGCAATCCATAAAAAGGAAATTGTATAGCAACTACGAAAAATGTAATACAAGTTAAAATTCTACATCTGCCACTTAACATAGAACAAATTACATATCAGTAACATGTAAGCGGTAATATTTAAAAAACAAGAGTTTGAGAGTTGCATCCCCAAGCAAAAAAATTGTAAAAAGATAGCAGTGCTCTTTCTAAAATAGTACTTATCTACCAGAATATCTTTAGCATGTTCATCATCATAATGATCTTTCTATTTTATATTAGTAGTGGATGGTTTGACTGGACCATTCTTTATTTAACTAGATTGAATTCAACTGACATGGATTGGCTCATGCATGGATCCAACTCACATAGAGCTGCACATTAGGCTACCTACACCACAATGGCTCACATACTGCAAAATGTCACCACATTAGAAAAGGCAATCTTTGGTTCATACATTAAACACCAAGGTTTGAAATGTTTCAGTACTCAGCCAGCTCGAGAAAGTGTTGTTATATCAGTGTCGGAGATGTGTCGAAGAAGGGAAGAGGAGAGGCAGTGGAAGAAGAGGGGAAGGAGAAGAGGTGGCAAAAGAAGGGGGAAAAGGAAGCATTTGATTTCGTCACGTCACTTTTCCTCACAGAAGATTTGTGGAGCTGGCTGAAGGTGCTCACGAGACAGCTTCGTGTCACATAGCTTTTGGTGCTTACGGAAGGCTTGCGGTGGAAGAATTCATGAGACAGCTCCGCCAAATCACATTGTTTTCGTCTCACAAAACAGAAGAAGATTCACAACAAAAGATTCATGAATGGCGTTACAAGATTGTGCCACCTTGGTGCTTGTGGAACAGCAAAAAATTTGTGGCGGGAGAAAGATCTCATAAACCCTTGTTGAGTTGTTCCACGTATTAGTTGGCGGGCATAATGAAATATTTTGTTCATGCCGGCTGGCACGAAACGTAACTTTAAGTGCTAAGCACCCATATAGATGTGTATAAACAACAATTCGGTCATATTCATTTGAAGTTGGAGAAAACTTTGTTTCACTCATATGTCATTATCATGTGGATGCCAATTCAGCATGATTCTTCTAAAATTCATTTATTTTTCTATACCTTTCATGATTTAAATATGAAATTGCAACGTTAATGGCAATAGCATGCAATTATAAGCTCAGCAGTGTTAAGAAAGACACGAACAATGTGTACAAGGAGCATTGATCGAGTGTTCTTGAAGGTATGCCACAAACCTGTGATTCAAATAATAACTATAAAAGTGAAAACCATAGACGAAAGTATACGCATAATTTTCCATGTTGCTTTCTATGGACGAACTGATATCCCATATATAAGAAACCAAGTAGAGATAAACAAGTGATTCAACGAGTGGTATGCATAAAACAAAAAAATGAAACTAAAGGGTCAGGTGAAAGATATTAGTGGACCAAGACCTGCCATACATATCACCATCTGTTACCCAAGCTTGGGTACAAGTAGCCGACAAGGGTGCAAATCCAAGGGTCTGGCACATTTTTTAAAAAATGTTATATGTGATTAATAGAAAATATTGATGTTCACTCAAAATGTTTGTGTCTAAATGTCAGTATCCAATACAGGTACAGATGTAGTAGATAATGAGTCAAAGTGTCAAAGATCACAATAATGTTGTAATTCTAATTCATAACCCTAACTCCATCAACATTTCCTACTTTACATCAATAGCAAGATGCATATTTATAACTTCAATACTACCACTTTCTCTAGAAAATTAGAAATGACAAAGCATAAGAACAAAGATGAGGGTTGACATACTTGGTCCTCTACTCCTTTCATAAGATCACCAGCCTTGCTCACTAATCTTGATAAAATCATTGAATCAACAACCTTGCCATCAGGTATGGAAGCACGCATGAATTCTGCAGAAAGAATGCTACAAAAACGAATATAGCATGTTAAAACCAAACTCTATATAATGAAACAAATAAGACTCATAAGATAGTAATTATAAATGTCGACGCAGTGAGATCTCCCTCACCAAATGCATCTCAACAACGTCCAGGTATTGCGTCAGTCTCTCTTGGAGGGCCATGTTCTCTTTCGGTGAGAAAGAGCATGCTGCCTTAAACGTGGCGCCCTCCTCCATCGCGAAGTCCTCTTTGAAAAACAACGACGGAACCTCCCGGAGACAAGCCACCAGGGCCTCCCCTTGCCCTCGGACCTCTCCTTCGCCACCAGAAGCGGCGTCGGCAGCAGCGGCGCTCTCCTTTGATCTATGGCTGAGGATGTCCTCGAACCGCGAATATGCATCAGAGACAGACGAAATGTAGGGAAGAAAGTCGGCGCGGGCGACCTCGGGGAATGAGACGGACGGAGCGAAGGGAGCAGTGCGAGCTGGAGCGTCCGATGGACGCCAGATCTCGGAGGCGGGAAGGCGGTGGCGTCTCCATCTCGGCGGTGGCAGGTGGGGATTAGAAGCGGAGGTGCTGGAACCCTAGAAGGCTAGAGGAGAGGTTAATAAATAATTTTATTAATTATTTATTTTATAATTAATAAAAAAATTTATAACATTAAATTAAAAATATAATTTAATTTTAATATTTTAATTTATTTTAATAATTGATTTAAAAAATATAAAATTAAATTAAAATTAAGTAAAAATTAATAATAATCACCGACGGTCGGTCGGGCTCCCTCCATTCGACATTTCTTCTTGATGGAAATCACTATATAATAATAATCACCCGAGTCCTAACTCCTCCATCGCGTCACTCGGACCTCGTCCTTTGCCCTCATCTACTTGGTCCCGTCCTTTTCTACGCCCTCACTGATTGAGTTCTTGATGGCAAAATCTCATAAAGAACGTAGGGATCGTCTCAAACAGAAATGGCTGGCAATTGCCATGGCAGCCATCGCCGCGGCAAGGCGGCGTCTGGAGCGGCATCTACTGCCGCAGCCACTGCCGCGACAGCTGACGCGGCCTCTCAGGCGGCGGTTGCCCCCGTTGAGGCGGCCTTCCCCGAATTGCCTCTCCCCCTGCCCCGGAGTCCGCTGCATCATCGAAGAAGAGGAAGCTAGGAAGTGGAACTCATTTCCTAATTCAGCCACTAATTTTAGCGACCAAATTCAAATTCGGTCGTTAATTTTAGCGACCGATATAAAATTTGGTCGCTAAAATTAGTGACCGAATTCTATTTCGGTCGCTAAATTTAGCGACCGAATTCAAAATCGGTCGCTAAAATTAGTGACCGAATTCTATTTCGGTCGCTAAATTTAGCAACCGAATTCAAAAAATTAATTTATTATAATAATTGATTTAAAATATATAAAATTAAATTAAAATTAAGATTTTAAAAAGGAAGAAAATTTTTAAAAAAATTTAATAATAAGACTCCCTCCATTCGCGTTTCTTTTTTATAGAGAGCAAGAAATCACTATATAATAATCACCCGACGGACTCCCTCCATTCGCGTTTCTTCTTGATGTCGAACAAGAAATCACATAGAGATCGCCTCAAATGGAGATGGATGGAAATTGCAACGGCAGCTGTTGCCGCGGCAAAGGCGGCTTCTTCAGCGGCATCTAGTGTCATTGTCGCGATGGCTGATGCTGCCTCCCAGGCGATCATTGCTGCCGTTGAGGCGGCATTCCTCGGCGGCACTGCCCCTCCTCGTGCCCCGGCTCCGGAGCCCGCTTCTGCTGCATCATCGAAGAAGCGCACTACATTAAAAACCTACGATTAGCGACCGAATTTTCGATCGCTAAATCCGATTAACGATCGATTAGCGATCGAAAAAAAAATCGTTAAAAATTTCGTCGTAATTCAATTTAGCGACCGAATTCAAATCGGTAGTTAATTAGCGACCGAATTTGAATTCGACCGCTAAATTTAACGACCGAATTCAAATTCGGTCACTAATTTTAGCGACCAAATTCAAATTCGGTCGCTAAAATTAGCGACCGATCTAAAATTCGGTCGCTAAAATTAGTGAACGAATTATATTTCGATCGCTAAATTTAGCGATCGAATTCAAAATCGATCGCTAAAATTAGTGATCGAATTCTATTTCGGTCGCTAAATTTAACAATCGAATTCAAAAAATTAATTTATTGTAATAATTGATTTAAAAAATATAAAATTAAATTAAAATTAAGATTTTAAAAAGGAAGAAAATTTGTTTTAAAAATTAATAATAAGACTCCCTCCATTCGCGTTTCTTTTTTATGGCAAACAAGAAATCACTATATAATAATCACCCAACGGACTCCCTCCCTTCGCATTTCTTCTTGATGGCGAACAAGAAATCACATAGAGATCGTAGAGATCGCCTCAAACTGAGATGTACGGAAATTGCCACAGCAGCTGTTGCCGCGGTAAAGGCGGCTTCTGCTGCGGCGTCTAGTGCCGCTGTCGCGACGGCTGATGCTGCCTCCCAGGCGGTCGTTGCTGTAAGGTCTAAAGGATGTCCGTATCTCCACAATGGCATGATATTGTCCACTTTGGGCCTAAGCCCTCATGGTTTTGTTCTTGGGCTCTCCCCAAAAGGCCTCATTCCAATGGAGATACTTTCCATCCTTTTAAACCCATGATCTTTCCCATGTGTTTTAGATGTGGGACTATGTTTGCACCTTTGCAACCCAACAATCCCCCCCTCAAACAAAGGACCACAGAGCCCCCCTCAAATGGAAAGCCTCCGTTTGATGTCTGAATTCTCGACCCACCAGGACTTCCTGTCCAGCCGCAACCAGGACTTCCTGCCCCTCGGTCTACCCGACCTACTAGGACTTCCTGCCCAGCCGCAACCAGGACTTCATGCCCCTCGGTCTACCCGACCTACTAGGACTTCCTGCCCAGCCGCAACTAGGACTTCATGTCCCTCGGTCTACCCGACCTACTAGGACTTCATGCCCAGTCGCAACCAGGACTTCATGCCCCTCGGTCTACCCGACCTACTAGGACTTCCTGCCCGGTGTCTGGTCCTATTGATTCAAACACGGGAGCCCCTACTTCCTTTGTTTTTAAGGTTCAACCCACATGGTTAGATCCGGATTATGGCTCATCCGGCGGTTAGTCCGGTGAAGAGCGGCCTCGCTCTGATACCAATTGTAAGGTCTAAAGGATGTCCGTATCTCCACAATGGCATGATATTGTCCACTTTGGGCCTAAACCCTCATGGTTTTGTTCTTGGGCTCTCCCCAAAAGGCCTCATTCCAATGGAGATACTTTCCATCCTTTTAAACTCATGATCTTTCCCATGTGTTTTAGATGTGAGACTATGTTTGCACCTTTGCAACCCAACAGTTGCCGCCGTTGAGGCGGCATTCCCCAGCGACACTGCCCCTCCTCGTGCCCCGGCTCCGGAGCCCGCTTCTGCTGCATCATCGAAGAAGTGCACTACAAAAAAAACCTACGATTAGCGACCGAATTTTCGGTCACTAAATCCGATTAAAGACCGATTAGCCACCAAAAAAAATCGTTAAAAATTTCGTCGTAATTCAATTTAGCGACCAAATTCAAATCGATCGTTAATTAGCGACCGAATTTGAATTCGGCCGCTAAATTTAACGACCGAATTCAAATTCGGTCACTAATTTTAGCGACCAAATTCAAATTCGGTCGCTAATTTTAGCGACCGATCTAAAATTCGGACGCTAAAATTAGTGACCGAATTCTATTTTGGTCGCTAAATTTAGCGACCGAATTCAAAATCGGTCGCTAAAATTAGTGACCGAATTCTAGTGCTGCTACCGCTGCCGCGACGGCTGATGTTGCCTCCCAGGCGGCTGTTGCCGCCGTTGAGGCGGTATTCCCCGGCGGCACTTTTGTTGCCCGCTTCCCTTGTCCCGGCTCCGGAGCCTGCCGCTTCTGCTGCATCGAAGAAGTGGATGCGAGGAGCTCGTTAATGGTTTACGATGCCGCATGAGAACCTCTGCACTTGATGATAGATTTTTTTTTTAAAAAAAAAACAATGTGGTTTTCTTGAGATAATAGTTCAGATTTTGCCATCCTGACCCAGCTAGTAATTCTCTATGTTGATTTCAAATTGGAACCACCAATTTTCAAGGGTGGTTATTTATACTGATGGTGCTTATAAAAATATCAGATCGACAAGGCGGTTTGACTTGGTTAATATTAACATGTGATTTTATGAATTGAGGCACGCCTTCCCTTGCGTTCGATCGCGGAAAAGGTACCTGGACTATAGGGGTTAGCAAAAATTTAATTAAATCAAATAAATCGATAAAATTGAATCGAATTTTTAATTCGGTTCGGTTATTTTGAAAGTTTGGTTATTTTTAAAAAAATTGATTAATTCAGTTAATTCGGTTCGATTTCTATTTTAAAATTTTTTATTCAATTAAACCGAATTAACCGAATTAATTAAATTAAAAAAATAATTTATAAATTTTAAATAAATAAATTTATAAATCCCTAATGAATTAGTAAAATTTTTATAATATTTAAAAAAATTCAGTTAATTCGGTTGAAAACCGAATTAACAGATAAAATATCGATTCGGTTTGTTCAGTTTTTATTAAAAAATTCGATCGGTTCGGTTGATTCGAAAAAAATTGATTAATTCGGTTTTTGATTAATTTGGTTCGAATTCGGTGTCAAGGTTTCATCCTTCCTTTCTGTGTCTGTTTTTCTTTGTCGCCGCGTTCAGTGACTGAGTTCCTGGCGCAAATTCCTCTGTTGCAGCGGCTCCCTTTAAGATCGCACAATCTGTCCGGGTGAAGCGATATGGTGGGTGCTCACTTCTTCCGATATCCCAATGAAATCAGTGTCAAGGTTTCATCCTTCCTTTCTGTGTCTGTTTTTCTGGCCATCCAGACACGGGGTCGCCGCGTGTTGCAGTGACCGAGTTCCTGGCGCAAGTAAAAGAGGAAGTGTTATGTTATTTATAGAAGAATCCTATTTTGTGTTGGATTGAATTAGATAATAGAGTTTTAACAGGTCGATCCATCTTCAACCGGCCGTCGTCATTTTTTATAATATTGAGAAAATTTCTTTCATTCAAATAAAAAAAAAGTAGGATTCTGCTGCTCTTGGTGGAGCCATCCACGTCAGCCATCTGTACGGCCGGACCACTGGCCAGGCCCCACCTCAGCCGCTGCTCGTGCGCGGGTGTTGCATCTGGAGACCAGCTTCCTCTTGCGCTCTTTCTGTTTGCTTCTGTTGCTCCTTTTGTTCTCTTCCTGTTTGCTTCTGCTGCTCGTTCGCGGGTGTTCCCCTATCTATCTATCCTCCTCCTCCTCCTCCTCCTCCTCCATCCTCTACCTCCCCTCCTCTATATCTGTCGCTCTCTGCCTATATACTTAATTAACTCATGAGGAAGGAAGAAACGTACAACTTATTGATGATATGAGAATCTTGATGATGCTGCACCAGCTTTTCTTATCTATTTATTAATATTAATAATAATATTAATTTAATTTAATTTATTTGAATCAAAAACAATATAGTAAATATTAAATTGATTATATTTTATTTCTTTTTAATAAATAAGTTAAACTAAATAACATTAAATTATATTTTATTTCTTTTAATCTTAGTTATATTATCTGATAATCACATAATTAAAATTTTATATAATAACTTGAATTAAACACATCTACTTAAACTTTATTATGTTACCGATCGGACTCCTGGACAAACATCCGATTTTAGTTTGTAAAATGAAATTGTTCTAATCCATAAAATTATTTTAATCAACTAATAGCTGTTTTATCTTGTGACTTGAAACAGACGTGATCACCCAAAAATAATTTGGATCAAGAAGAGCCCTGCTAAAGCAGTCACCAGTTACCAGAATGTACATCCTCAAATGTGATGGACCTTAATACTTCACTAGTGCATTCTCAGCAGTTCACACCTTGATGGGTGGCACTGTTGGAAAGTAAATTTCTCTCTTTGTTTGGAAACCTAATTATTCTTCAATGATATAAGTTTGATAAGAAATTTCTACACAGCTTAGTGCGTCGTCTGGCTATGTAAAATGCAATTTCTACACAGCTTGATACGTTTTCTGGCTATGTAAAAAGTGCGGCATCTGTTGAAAGAAAAAGCATCCCTAACTATAGATTTAGAGAAACTTATTTAGCAAGACGATACAACCATCCAAAATTTAATCAATTGTTATATAACTACTTCATGTTTTATCACAATCAAAGTGATTATGGAAAAGGGAAAAAAAAAAACTAAAACTCTTCAAAATTTACTAGTAGGCCCAAGGTAACAAGGGGAAGCATCATAACCTACCGTGACTGCCACACTACCAGTGGACGTCGTGTGCATAAGTATTGAAGTATCTTTTACATGATGACGTGCATAACTTTTACAAACAACTCATAAAATGGCCTAGTGCCCAAAAACCTGCTGCAATATGAACTGTAGACAAACAATTTTTCAACATGTTGAATTTACATTGATGCAAAAAAAAAAAAAAAAACTGATTTTTGCAAGTGTTTCCCTGAAGAGTAGCTTGAAAATTATTACTGTATCCAGACAGGAACCAGGGGCTTGAATATATCAAATGTTAATTGGGCGCAAAAAAATGTCTGATTACCAATCCAGTAGCACCCATAATCGCTGGCATGCCCAGATATGCCATGATAACAACCTTGTATACCTTCACCAAAGAATATAGTAGCGTCTGCAAGTCCTCAAAACACATTACTTTGATAAGTTTATTTAGGCATTCCCATCATGATAGGAAAACATTTAAAAATCGTAAACTAATAAATTAATTGTCATTGAAAACAAATCATTTTCACGATTGCACTACTTTTCAACATCACTGTCATTCTTTTAACTCAAAATTGCAAGTAACCCTATAGGATCCTGCCTATAGAACCAATGAGTCTTCATCTTCTGAGAACATCTCAAATAATATCAGTAGTTTCTAAGAGGAATTACTTGCTATTGCAAAAAAGTAAACATGCTCTCCCTATTCCGTAAAGAATACATGTAGATAAAGAACCACTGTAACAGAGGCAGGCTAGCAGTTATTTCCTCGAGAATAATCACCAAAAAGATCCATGTTGCAGCTGTGGCAATTCATGAAATTCAGGAGAAAACCAGTTCAAAGTACAGAGATATTTATATGGCCAGGTAAGTGCACCATCAATATGCTAGATGAACAGCTATCTGGAAACCTTTTCTGCTAGATAGTAAACTAACAGTAAACAAGGAAAACCATCATTTTGTCACCTTTCCATATCTTCCAATCCTGCTACACTAGTATTCTTCAAAAACCAATACAGAAACAAATATAACTCTTAAATCAACCTTAACCGTGCTAAAATGACACAGAGTAAACAAGATCTAGTTTTGACATGCAGAATCTAGATGTGTTAAACCACATAATAACTATAAAAAAGGTAGCCCGGTGCACAAAACTCCTGCCAATGCAGAGTCCCAAAGAAATGTCTATTGTACGCAACCTTATCCTACTTTGCAAGAGGTTGTTTACAAGTCACATGGCAACAACTTTACCATTACACCAAGGCTCCCCTTCTAAACCATATAATAACTATAGTGAACATGAAATAAATTAGAAGATCAATAGACATGGAAAAAAAAGATAGGAATCATGAGACAAGATAGTCTACAATGTAGTGAATATACAAAGGCGCACAAGAAAGTGTTCATCTATTTGATCAATCCATATCTACCAATATTTCCATTGTGGAAAAGAAAACAACCTCCATTGATCTACACCAATCAGTACATACACCCAAAGATGTAATTTAATCTACCAGTGTGTGAAATTGATTAAATTATAGATTCATGAAATGCCAAAAGATCTACTTGAGTTCAAACAGTGAAGATAAAAAGAAAATGCTATTAAAATCCAAAGGATTTCAAAAAAACGAGTGTTCTGCCAGCATGTATTGATCTAAAATGTCCTGAACCAAAGAAATTAATTTTTTTTTGAAAAAGAAAATGTACATAAACAGTGGTAAAAAGAAACAGCTTAAATAATTACATAAACTTTACAGCTTCTTCATAATTTGTATTGGTTGAAAAATATAATGAAATAAAATGCTCTAGGTTGGAAAAGTGAAGGGAAAAAAGATTAAAAAGTAATTTCAACAATTACCTGTGCAATTTTACAGACAAGCAGAATTCAAGTATTAACTTGAATCCAAAAATAAACATTTCCTTCAACAATCTCATATTTTGTATGGCTAGCAAAATTTCACAAGATCTTTATCCTACTTTTGTTCCATATTGCTCTTCCAATAACTCATCAAGAAGACCAAAATTAGGCACACTTGCTTTTTCCAAATTATCAGAAGGCAATTTGCGGATACAACCGAGAATATGCTGAATGTCACGGCAAAGTCTGAATTGAAAAACAAACACAAAAAACATGTATTGATGTTAGCTAAAAGTGCATTCAGTCAATCAGCAGATACGGTTAATGCTCGCCTGTTTTTTGCTTGGGGAGTGCTAAGCTCCAATTTTGAAAATGCTTCTGAAATGTGGGAATGAAAAATATAAACCACTTGCCTGCAAATATTAGCATATCATAAACCATAAGCCAACTGTTCAGACTACTGGCTTTAGAAGAGATTAATTTCCTCAGTAAAAAGAGCAGGGACCATGGAACAAAGATATAAAGCTGCATAAAATCAACAACACAAATAGGAAATTGCATCTGATACTGAAAATACTAGTTACAAAAAAGTCTCAGGATTTCCTCATGCCACCATAATGAGATGAATTTTGTCACATCAGTTAGTCGCTATATTGTAAACCAGAATACCAAGCAAAAATGTGCAATTGGAAATAAATTAAAGGTGAGTGGTAATAATAGCAAAAAGGAGAAATAAGAAACAATTGAGTTTTTGTTGTTTGTCAGCTGCCACTCCATTTCTAGAGAAAGCCAAAGCTCAATGCAGTGTGAGGATTCAAATTAGTGGCTAGTAGTCGTCACTTTGGTTAATCATTGCAGTAGTTTAATTTGTCCCACAAAAACATGGTAGAATATACAAAAGATCTAAAAAAAATGTTCTGGAAATGTGGAACAAGCTGGAGCATAGATCTCTATCAAGCCCAGCTTGTTACACAGAGATATAAATCAAGCAGTAGCTTTTTACATAGAGACATGTCCGGAATAATAGAAAGAGATTTGTTAAAGATGTAAGCTATTTGTTTGTGTGGTATGCTAATCTTCTGGGACATTACTATTTGATGTATAAAATATGATCTTCTATCAATATTTGATCGAACATAATTGCCATTTGAGAACACGTTAATATTTGTGTCCATGCTTCTTGCATTCTGAGTATGCCTTATTTGTGTCCATGCTTCTCCAATGCCATATATTATATCGATCATAGATACTTAAGAGTTTCTGCATATTTTCATCCCTTCATCCAAGCATGTCAATCTCGTTACGAGATCCATTGCATATTTTCTTTGAGGCAGTGATGTTCCTTGAGAACTGCAAGCAATTTCTTTACTAAGTAAAGAGGTATTTTGAAATCTTTAATAACAACTTTTGATTGAAGATAATTTGTGATATTTATGATATCCTACAAATCATTTCCTATTATAAGTATATCATTAATAAATTATATGACATCTATATATCCTACACATCAAATATGTCATCAACACTACCAAAATTAGAATACAATGTTGTCCCGTACAAAAAGTGAATCACCTGCTACACTTGAGGTTGACTTGCATGACTTCCTAAGAGAACTTCTCAAATCCCATTCAAGAACCATAAATTACCTTTTAGGTCTACATATTTTAATGTATCATAAGCAACATAACATAGGATTGCTCCATATAAACATCTTTAGAAAGGTAGCCAATAAAAAGATATTTTTAATGCCCATCCGAAATATAGCCAACTTTAATTTATTCTCAGAAAAAATATATACAGGACAGGTTGTGATAAGCAGTGGAACTAACTCAAAGTAGTGTACTTCACAAGTTTGAATAATGATTTAGAATACCTACTAACAAGGCCTAATAATAGTCAAGGTGTTATATTTGAGCATAACGTGGCAAGGTTCCTCTAGCTAATTACAAACATTGTTAAAATATTGAACATACACTATACAATTCAATCGTACTTTAAATTCTTAGCTTAAATAATATACCTGAAGATAGCAAGAACATCAGCCTCAAGAAGAATTTGTGATAAGATGCGATGAAGATAAGTAACTTCCTGCAGGAAAAAGATTCCACAATTGAATGTCCAATCAGATAACCTGACAAACGAAGTAAATATAACCACAATAAACCAGTACCCAGTAGCAATTGCAATGTGGAAAAATTACAACCATAATATGTTTTGATTAAAAAAAATCCAAATTCAACTCATGGAAAGGTTTTGCAACACGAAATAGACTAAAATGTCTAGTCCAAGAGCTTTCACTGGTGAGATGATCCATATTTATATAACAGTAAAAGTGATAAGAAAGATTATCTAATTCAGTAAGACATCAATGCAAATTAAATAATTAAACAGTCGTATAATTGTTGGAGTCCAAAGTGCTTCTTAGCTAAAAGAGAGAAACAAAAAGATACATTCATCTCTAAGTGTGAAAAGACATTCTTTGTCACAGAACCAGAGAGCTAGTTTAAAAGTCATTAACCTTTGTTATGGATCGAGCAATCTGACTCGGTTGTAAATCATTATCCTCAGGCGCATTCCAACTCTCAATAATCTGAGGCAGTTTGCGTAGATTCGCAAGCAACCTTTCTCTCATTATCTGTATCAGCTTCATGTGAATTTCATCTCGATGAACCTTGAAGTCCTGTGTTTATATAGACATATTTAACAAATGAACATATCATGAAAAACATTTTTTTAGAAAAGGCGATATTTTAGATTTATGACATGAAAGGGAAATAAACAAAGCAACAGATCCAAAATACTATTACTGAAGAAGCAACACCATCTTGCGGCTTTACTTGAAAAGATTAATACTTAGTAAGGAAAACATCAGTAGAAATATAGGACATAACAGCGAGGACAAAGGCATAGAGAAGCTATGGCACAAGAACATGGCACATCTTAATACTTGCATAAGAAAAAAGTTATATATTTTAATTCAAGAAGTCTTTTTTGTGATTTGTCTATATGTAACACAGAAACAAATTATAAATTTTCATGTGGAAGGAAAGTTAGAATTAGATGGTTGCTTTTTCTTACCTTCACTCCATCCCAAAATAGTTTCAACCCAAGGAAACGAAGAATGAAATAGAACAGATGGTTTGTTTTTCTTCCATTCGATCCATCTCAAATCAGTTTCCATTTAAGTAAATAAAGGGAAGGTTCATATATCCACTTGTTCTTTCACTATTTTCCACATGCTATCTCATAAACAAAGCTTTAGGGAAGGACCTTTTTTGTAGAAATTATTTCATTGCAATACATATTGCTATGAAGCCTATAGGTAGTCACCATAGGCAAGACTGAAATACAAACATTGGTGTCTTCAGTTTGCAGGAATAGCTATTCTACTCGAGAATTAATGGAATAATTGTTCATTTGTTTGGTTGCTCAATCAACTTGGAAAATCAACTCTCAAGGAATTGTTGTTCCTTCATGATCCTTCTTAACTCCTCTTTTAACAATTCCAAGCAATATGTTCCTAATCCATTCCACTATCCAAAGAATACGTATCATGAGCTAGCTCGGCAGACCAAGAACCAGATGGCCAGATGAGTAAGACAGGCTGACCAACTGAGCTGATGGGAAATGCGAGATGGACAAGTTGGTGGATGGGCCTTGCCAGGTTGAGTGAATTAAAAGAAACAGATGGGCTGAGCGAGCAAAATGAGATAGATTAATAGTGTAGGCCAACTCCAAGAAGATCATTTCTGGTTGGGGATATTCTTATACTGAGGAGACTATTTCTTGTCTACTATTTTTTTCTATAATATAACTAAAGAAATGAGAATGGAACATACATTCCATTCTATGAACCAAACTACAGATATATATTTTTTATTCTATGCCTAGTTTATTTCATTTCATAAGCCAAACCAAGGAATATAGTACCTATTCTGCTCCTACTCTTTTTCATTCCCTGGAAATAACTATGCCATTCCTCATTAATTGCACTCTATAAACCAAACATGATAGATGATGTTTTTATTTATTTGCTTCATTCTTCTTACCCAGTATCTCCACAATTGCACCATTACTCTCTGTCTATAGCAATCTTTGCATGAAGTTGATTAATGATTATGGAAAGCATGCAAATAGACAGGAAACAGGAATTTGCAAGTTCTTACACAAAAAAATCAGTCAACTTCATTATTATCATATGGCCATACCTGTGCCACTCTTTCTATCTCTACTGCAAGCAATGCTTTGCGGGCCTCAGGTACTTTCTCAAAAAGAACACGTTGAATTTCTTCATGTTCATGTATCAACAAATGTGCAAAAATTAGCATTACAAAAATTGACCCACACATGACCAAGCAAATGGTGGAAGATAATAAGATAGCAGTAAAGGAAAAGCAACAATCACATTCAGCAGAAAACTATGTTGGCTTTTGTGTAGAATTGAAATTTGGTTAAATTTTCTGCAATTGATGGATGATATACGAGAAAAAAATTATAAAAAAACAAATAAAACTGACGCTATAAGAGAACTAAGATTAAGACAAGGAACTCCGACTACTTCATTAGTTAAAGTTACAATGTGACAAATTCACAGATCAGTAACCTAAAAAAAAGTGTTCACCGGGCAAAGTGAACAATTTCAAGTCAGAGTATGGTGTAAAATTACAAAGTATATAATCTACAGTTCGATAACCACTAATTCTGACCTTGAAAAAAAAAAGAACTCGACACCTAATTAACTAAGTATAGTGTACCTTAATGGCGGAGTATCGGCAGAGTATACTTATAAACTATTATTTAACACTTGCCAACAAATATACAATATGGGTGTGGATCCAAGAACCCAACAAAGTTGTTTCTAGAATTTTTACGTGATCAATACTATAGGAATGTCAGATGTCCACTCAAAGTGCAAATGCCATACACAGATATGAAGGGGAAAAGATGAATAGTAAATAACATAATTGATAAATACACCTAATAGTCTATATAGCATAGCAATACTAAAACTTGGTTGGGAGAGTAGAAGATGACTGTTCAGGCATGTCTGTAACAATAAGCTGAACAAAATGAAACAGAGAGACTTTACTTCTTCAGAAAAGATAGATAAGCCAGATGAGAATTTCCATTGAATTAATATTGGATCCTGGATAAGTGGAAAATAATGATGGTTATGGTTTCCATGACTTAATTTCTAGTCACTTGCAACACACACAAAAAAAACCCCATGCTAACAAGGAGAACAAAAAGTGACACAATTAACAGTAAAAACCTAGAAGAGAGAAGAGACTAAAGCAAAGAAGTGGCTATCTGATCGAGATTCAAACAATCAAAGATACAATAGATATAGCCACAATGTATTCATAATGAGCTCCGCTGATCGTGTTAAGAGAAGAGACTAAAGCAAACAAGTGGCTATCTGATTGAGATTCAAACAATCAAAGATACAACAGATATAGCCACAATGTATACATAATGAGCTCCCCTGATCGTGTTAATCGAGTTCTCATAAAGATTAGTAATAATTTGAGACCACCATAAACTTTCTAATTTTTTAATAGATAAATATATCCACAACAACTAAAAAAGAAAAGACCAAACTAAGTGTTTGTTCATCTGATTAATAGTTTTAAGGATATTTATTATAACTATGCAAGAAGACTAAGAAATAATGGAACTTCTAAATTGAAATTTGAAGATCAAACATATCTAATTGCTCCAATATAAGAAATGAAGATCACCCATTAGAATGAAGCACACTTTGATTAAAGCTCTGAATATGTTAAAAAGACAAGATGATGGCAGGATATAACTATTAAAACACAGTAATGATCGTTGGTTTACCTGGTATTATAGCATGAACAAAACTGACAATCTGGCTCGCTAAAGCTAAATGCTTAGAAGTTATGGACTTTAAACCTGATACCTGAAAGCAGGAAGACAAGAGCAATGATCAGCAGATTTGTTTTTGATAACCTAAATGTCACTTATATTATGAGGGTATCTCTCATGGATGTTTTATATTGATGGTGTCTTGAATAACTAAAGGGTCTCTTTAAATGAGCATAGTTGTTGATTGTTGAAATATAAACTACATAAGCATTCTCATACATGCTCACATCATGTATGAGCTAGCAGATTTCCCAACCACATGCCACCTTGGAATACATTCTTCAAAACTTTGGATGCTACACTACCAAGTAAAGAAAAAATTTGTAGTCCAATGTGTAGCTTGGGCCTTCATATGCATGAGCCTGAACAAGTTTCTTTCTAATTCCAAACCTTCCCACTCTTCTTCGTCTGTCTCATCCTCTGACTTTTCCACTTGTCTTTTCTCCTCTCCACCACCCTCTTCCTTGCTCATTTTGGCCAGTTTCAATCAACACCACCTCATCCTAGCACACGGTACATCAGTTGCCACCAAAACCATGCTGTTACAACCAAGACCAACACCCCCAGATAGAACAAGATTGTAAATCTCAATATAAGCAAGCACTACCATGAGTTAAGAAGGCATTAGACAGCTCCAAGCAATAAACAAGCAATTAATGCCGATAAACCATCCTAGAGTCCATAAATAGAAGTAATCCAACTGCCCATTCTCTCAACATCGCATCCTCCTACAAGCTCAGTAACATCCATGTACTGTTTCTGACCACCTGGAACTCAATCTCCCCTCTCACTCCCTTAAATCTCTCCTTTGCCTCCATATGCATGAGCCTGAACAAGTTTCTTTCTAATTCCAAACCTTCCCACTCTTCTTCATCTGTCTCATCCTCTGACTTTTCCACTTGTCTTTTCTCCTCTCCACCACCCTCTTCCTTGCTCATTTTGGCCAGTTTCAATCAACACCACCACATCCTAGCACACGGTACATCAGTTGCCACCAAAACCATGCTGTTACAACCAGGACCAACACCCCCAGATAGAACAAGATTGTAAATCTCAATATAAGCAAGCACTACCATGAGTTAAGAAGGCATTAGACAGCTCCAAGCAATAAACAAGCAATTAATGCCGATAAACCATCCTAGAGTCCATAAATAGAAGTAATCCAACTGCCCATTCTCTCAACATCGCATCCTCCTACAAGCTCAGTAACATCCATGTACTGTTTCTGACCACCTGGAACTCAATCTCCCCTCTCACTCCCTTAAATCTCTCCTTTGCCTCCATATGCATGAGCCTGATTTCTTCTCCAAACCTTCCCAATCCTCTGACTTTTCCACTTGTCTTTTCTCCTCTCCACCACCCTCTTCCTTGCTCATTTTGGCCAGTTTCAATCAACACCACCTCATCCTAGCACACGGTACATCAGCTGCCACCAAAACCATGCTGTTACAACCAAGACCAACACCCCCAGATAGAACAAGATTGTAAATCTCAATATAAGCAAGCACTACCATGAGTTAAGAAGGCATTAGACAGCTCCAAGCAATAAACAAGCAATTAATGCCGATAAACCATCCTAGAGTCCATAAATAGAAGTAATCCAACTGCCCATTCTCTCAACATCGCATCCTCCTACAAGCTCAGTAACAACCATGTACTATTTCTGACCACCTGGAACTCAATCTCCCCTCTCATTCACTTAAATCTCTCCTTTGCCTCCATATGCATGAGCCTGAACAAGTTTCTTTCTAATTCCAAACCTTCCCACTCTTCTTCGTCTGTCTCATCCTCTGACTTTTCCACTTGTCTTTTCTCCTCTCCACCACCCTCTTCCTTGCTCATTTTGGCCAGTTTCAATCAACACCACCTCATCCTAGCACACGGTACATCAGTTGCCACCAAAACCATGCTGTTACAACCAGGACCAACACCCCCAGAAAGAACAAGATTGTAAATCTCAATATAAGCAAGCACTACCATGAGTTAAGAAGGCATTAGACAGCTCCAAGCAATAAACAAGCAATTAATGCCGATAAACCATCCTAGAGTCCATAAATAGAAGTAATCCAACTGCCCATTCTCTCAACATCGCATCCTCCTACAAGCTCAGTAACATCCATGTACTGTTTCTGACCACTTGGAACTCAATCTCCCCTCTCACTCCCTTAAATCTCTCCTTTGCCTCCATATGCATGAGCCTGAACAAGTTTCTTTCTAATTTCAAACCTTCCCACTCTTCTTCGTCTGTCTCATCCTCTGACTTTTCCACCTGTCCTTTCTCCTCTCCACCACCCTCTTCCTTGCTCATTTTGGCCAGTTTCAATCAACACCACCTCATCCAAGCACACGGTATATCAGTTGCCACCAAAACCATGCTGTTACAACCAGGACCAACACCCCCATATAGAACAAGATTGTAAATCTCAATATAAGCAAGCACTACCATGAGTTAAGAAGGCATTAGACAGCTCCAAGCAATAAACAAGCAATTAATGCCGATAAACCATCCTAGAGTCCATAAATAGAAGTAATCCAATTGCCCATTCTCTCAACATCGCATCCTCCTACAAGCTCAGTAACATCCATGTACTGTTTCTGACCACATGGAACTCAATCTCCCCTCTCACTCCCTTAAATCTCTCCTTTGCCTCCATATGCATGAGCCTGAACAAGTTTCTTTCTAATTCCAAACCTTCCAACTCTTCTTCGTCTGTCTCATCCTCTGACTTTTCCACTTGTTTTTTCTCCTCTCCACCACCCTCTTCCTTGCTCATTTTGGCCAGTTTCAATCAACACCACCTCATCCTAGCACACGGTACATCAGTTGCCACCAAAACCATGCTGTTACAACCAGGACCAACACCCCCAGATAGAACAAGATTGTAAATCTCAATATAAGCAAGCACTACCATGAGTTAAGAAGGCATTGGACAGCTCCAAGCAATAAACAAGCAATAAATGCCGATAAACCATCCTAGAGTCCATAAATAGAAGTAATCCAACTGCCCATTCTCTCAACATCGCATCCTCCTACAAGCTCAGTAACATCCATGTACTGTTTCTGACCACATGGAACTCAATCTCCCCTCTCAATCCCTTAAATATCTCCTTTGCCTCCATATGCATGAGCCTGAACAAGTTTCTTTCTAATTCCAAACCTTCGCACTCTTCTTCGTCTGTCTCATCCTCTGACTTTTCCACTTGTCTTTTCTCCTATCCACCACCCTCTTCCTAGCTCATTTTGGCCAGTTTCAATCAACACCACCTCATCCTAGCACACGGTACATCAGTTGCCACCAAAACCATGCTGTTACAACCAGGACCAACACCCCCAGATAGAACAAGATTGTAAATCTCAATATAAGCAAGCACTACCATGAGTTAAGAAGGCATTAGACAGCTCCAAGCAATAAACAAGCAATTAATGCCGATAAACCATCCTAGAGTCCATAAATAGAAGTAATCCAACTGCCCATTCTCTCAACATCGCATCCTCCTACAAGCTCAGTAACAACCATGTACTATTTCTGACCACCTGGAACTCAATCTCCCCTCTCACTCCCTTAAATCTCTCCTTTGCCTCCATATGCATGAGCCTGAACAAGTTTCTTTCTAATTCCAAACCTTCCCACTCTTCTTCATCTGTCTCATCCTCTGACTTTTCCAGTTGTTTTTTCTCCTCTCCACCACCCTCTTCCTTGCTCATTTTGGCCAGTTTCAATCAACACCACCTCATCCTAGCACACGGTACATCAGTTGCCACCAAAACCATGCTGTTACAACCAGGACCAACACCCCTAGATAGAACAAGATTGTAAATCTCAATATAAGCAAGCACTACCATGAGTTAAGAAGGCATTAGACAGCTCCAAGCAATAAACAAGCAATAAATGCCGATAAACCATCCTAGAGTCCATAAATAGAAGTAATCCAACTGCCCATTCTCTCAACATCGCATCCTCCTACAAGCTCAGTAACATCCATGTACTGTTTCTGACCACATGGAACTCAATCTCCCCTCTCACTCCCTTAAATATCTCCTTTGCCTCCATATGCATGAGCCTGAACAAGTTTCTTTCTAATTCCAAACCTTCGCACTCTTCTTCGTCTGTCTCATCCTCTGACTTTTCCACTTGTCTTTTCTCCTATCCACCACCCTCTTCCTTGCTCATTTTGGCCAGTTTCAATCAACACCACCTCATCCTAGCACATGGTACATCAGTTGCCACCAAAACCATGTTGTTACAACCAGGACCAACACCCCCAGATAGAACAAGATTGTAAATCTCAATATAAGCAAGCACTACCATGAGTTAAGAAGGCATTAGACAGCTCCAAGCAATAAACAAGCAATTAATGCCAATAAACCATCCTAGAGTCCATAAATAGAAGTAATCCAACTGCCCATTCTCTCAACATCGCATCCTCCTACAAACTCAGTAACATCCATGTACTGTTTCTGACCACATGGAACTCAATCTCCCCTCTCACTCCCTTAAATCTCTCCTTTGCCTCCATATGCATGAGCCTGAACAAGTTTCTTTCTAATTCCAAACCTTCCCACTCTTCTTCGTCTGTCTCATCCTCTGACTTTTCCACTTGTCTTTTCTCCTCTCCACCACCCTCTTCCTTGCTCATTTTGGCCAGTTTCAATCAACACCACCTCATCCTAGCACACGGTACATCAGTTGCCACCAAAACCATGCTGTTACAACCAAGACCAACACCCCCAGATAGAACAAGATTGTAAATCTCAATATAAGCAAGCACTACCATGAGTTAAGAAGGCATTAGACAGCTCCAAGCAATAAACAAGCAATTAATGCCGATAAACCATCCTAGAGTCCATAAATAGAAGTAATCCAACTGCCCATTCTCTCAACATCGCATCCTCCTACAAGCTCAGTAACATCCATGTACTATTTCTGACCACCTGGAACTCAATCTCCCCTCTCACTCCCTTAAATCTCTCCTTTGCCTCCATATGCATGAGCCTGAACAAGTTTCTTTCTAATTCCAAACCTTCCCACTCTTCTTCGTCTGTCTCATCCTCTGACTTTTCCACTTGTCTTTTCTCCTCTCCACCACCCTCTTCCTTGCTCAATTTGGCCAGTTTCAATCAACACCACCTCATCCTAGCACACGGTATATCAGTTGCCACCAAAACCATGCTGTTACAACCAGGACCAACACCCCCAGATAGAACAAGATTGTAAATCTCAATATAAGCAAGCACTACCATGAGTTAAGAAGGCATTAGACAGCTCCAAGCAATAAACAAGCAATTAATGCCGATAAACCATCCTAGAGTCCATAAATAGAAGTAATCCAACTGCCCATTCTCTCAACATCGCATCCTCCTACAAGCTCAGTAACATCCATGTACTGTTTCTGACCACCTGGAACTCAATCTCCCCTCTCACTCCCTTAAATCTCTCCTTTGCCTCCATATGTATTGATCTTCTCAATCAACACTACCTCATCCTAGCACACAGGGCATCAGTTGGCACCAAAACCATGCTGTTACAACCAGGACCAACACCCCCAGACAGAACAAGATTGTAAACCTCAATATAAACAGGCACTAACATGAGTTAAGAAAGCATTAGACAGCTCCAAGCAATTAATGCCAATAAACCATCCTAGAGTCCATAAATAGAAGTAATCCAACTGCCCATTCTCTCAACATCCCATCCTCCTACAAGCTCAGTAACATCCATGTTGCTGTTTCTGACCTCATGGAACTCAATCTCGCCTCTCACTGCCTTAAATATCTCCTTTGCTTCCAGATGTATTGATCTTCTCAGACCTTACATGTCCCTCTCCCCTTCAATATATTCCTGGCGTATCATCAACCATTGACACTTAAAGAGGAGACAACAGAGACTAGGAAATGAATTGGTAAAGGATGGGATAGAACCAAAAGAATCAAAAATTATTTTGTCTTTTCTCACTATGGCAATATTCATTCTAATTACAACATTTATCTAAGAGACTAAAACAACAGGCAGCTCTTAGTATAAAGCATAAATTTTTTGTTTAAGCTAAAGTGCATGTGAGAATGAAAAGTCATAGTATAGCTAGATATGATAACAAACCAATGAAATAATTACTCTACCTTTGGCGTAGACAATTTAGTCAATGAATAAACCTCCCATTTTATCATAGCAACAAGTAATTGTGATTCTGACTTAACAACTTTGTTTAAGGAATTAACCAAAGCAAACCTGCATTGCGCCAGCTCCAAGAACAAGCTGACAAGTCCTCATGTTGAATAGCTTCAATATTTCCACTACACGATGAACCACTTCAGATGACAATGATGGCAGGAATTTACTAATATCAACATACTCTGATAGCATCTTTAACAATATTAAGCCACTGCATCAGATTATTTTATGGAATAAGTTTAAAGCACTTGCAACACAAATTATCAACATAAAGAGTAATATAAAACAGACAACTAATCTAACAGTTTACTTTCTAGCAGTAAAGGCAGGATTGTTGTGGATGCTTAAAATAGATTATTTCACGGGTAACTAACCAGTTTACCATGTGATAGCCAACACCTTGATACACCAGCATTTGAGAAGCTGATCTTCCATGTTCATTTGAACTAGCATTGCTATTCTGTTTAGGTGTAGACTCTACAATGGTGTTTTGGTTTACCATAGCTGATAGGGGGGGAAGAAGTTTGCTTATCATAATCTGCAGCTTGATCAGATTCTTTCTGAATAGTATGGTCTTGGTTAGAAACAACAGTTGTTTCAATGGTCCTAGAATTAGGATTGTTTGACAACAGTTCGCTATCGTTTATTGACACATCAGCAGAAGACAAAAATATAACTATGGCCTGGAATTCATCAGGGACATCCACAGCAACCCAAGTTTCCTGATCGAGGACTGCCTTGATTTTGGTCATCTATACAGCACCAACAAGGCAAATTCAGTATGGACCATAATTATCATAAGATATGAATTTCAGTGCAACAACATTAGGTACTCTTGAATGTATTTGAATATATACTTCATTCTTCAGAAACATAATGTTTTCCATTAATTTTCCTATGACTCACTCGACAATCATGCTGATAGTCAACAAATGCCTTTGACTGCGACTGTAAGAGTACCGCGAATACTATAACCCAATCTTCCACCAAGCTAGAAAAAAGGGATAATTTCAATTTTTTACTAAGCCTATGAATCAGTT
>NC_133871.1:22994942-23006242 GCF_044706935.1 Curcuma longa | reverse complement strand
TCTTCTCGATCAACACTACCTCATCCTAGCACATAGGACATCAGTTGACACCAAAACCATGCTGTTACAACCAGGACCAACACCCCCAGACAGAACAAGATTGTAAACCTCAATATAAACAGGCACTAACATGAGTTAAGAAAGCATTAGACAGCTCCAAGCAATTAATGCCAATAAACCATCCTAGAGTCCATAAATAGAAGTAATCCAACTGCCCATTCTCTCAACATCCCATCCTCCTACAAGCTCAGTAACATCCATGTTGCTGTTTCTGACCTCATGGAACTCAATCTCGCCTCTCACTGCCTTAAATATCTCCTTTGCTTCCAGATGTATTGATCTTCTCAGACCTTACATGTCCCTCTCCCCTTCAATATATTCCTGGCGTATCATCAACCATTGACACTTAAAGAGGAGACAACAGAGACTAGGAAATGAATTGGTAAAGGATGGGATAGAACCAAAAGAATCAAAAATTATTTTGTCTTTTCTCACTATGGCAATATTCATTCTAATTACAACATTTATCTAAGAGACTAAAACAACAGGCAGCTCTTAGTATAAAGCATAAATTTTTTGTTTAAGCTAAAGTGCATGTGAGAATGAAAAGTCATAGTATAGCTAGATATGATAACAAACCAATGAAATAATTACTCTACCTTTGGCGTAGACAATTTAGTCAATGAATAAACCTCCCATTTTATCATAGCAACAAGTAATTGTGATTCTGACTTAACAACTTTGTTTAAGGAATTAACCAAAGCAAACCTGCATTGCGCCAGCTCCAAGAACAAGCTGACAAGTCCTCATGTTGAATAGCTTCAATATTTCCACTACACGATGAACCACTTCAGATGACAATGATGGCAGGAATTTACTAATATCAACATACTCTGATAGCATCTTTAACAATATTAAGCCACTGCATCAGATTATTTTATGGAATAAGTTTAAAGCACTTGCAACACAAATTATCAACATAAAGAGTAATATAAAACAGACAACTAATCTAACAGTTTACTTTCTAGCAGTAAAGGCAGGATTGTTGTGGATGCTTAAAATAGATTATTTCACGGGTAACTAACCAGTTTACCATGTGATAGCCAACACCTTGATACACCAGCATTTGAGAAGCTGATCTTCCATGTTCATTTGAACTAGCATTGCTATTCTGTTTAGGTGTAGACTCTACAATGGTGTTTTGGTTTACCATAGCTGATAGGGGGAAGAAGTTTGCTTATCATAATCTGCAGCTTGATCAGATTCTTTCTGAATAGTATGGTCTTGGTTAGAAACAACAGTTGTTTCAATGGTCCTAGAATTAGGATTGTTTGACAACAGTTCGCTATCGTTTATTGACACATCAGCAGAAGACAAAAATATAACTATGGCCTGGAATTCATCAGGGACATCCACAGCAACCCAAGTTTCCTGATCGAGGACTGCCTTGATTTTGGTCATCTATACAGCACCAACAAGGCAAATTCAGTATGGACCATAATTATCATAGATATGATTTTATGTGCAACAACATTAGGTACTTTAGAATGAATTTGAATATATACTTAATTTCAAGAAACATAATGTTTTCCATTAATTTTCCTATGACTCACTCGACAATCATGCTGATAGTCAACAAATGCCTTTGACTGCGACTGAAGAGTACCGCGAATACTATAACCCAATCTTCCACCAAGCTAGAAAAAAGGGGTAATTTCAATTTTTTACTAAGCCTATGAATCAGTTTAATAATCACAAAAAAAAATGAAAAATTTAAACGTACCTTCTCTGTAGCAGCTATAAAGTTCTGGGTTATGTCATAAATGTGTAAAAATTCTTGGAGTCTTAATTTGGGATGAAGGAGGGCACGGACACCAAGTAGTTTTGCCCATCTTCCATGAGCAGCATCACAAGCTGCAAATACAGCTTCTGTGTTTTCTCTCAGTACATCGGCACTGAAAATTACTGATAGCAATTTAGATTTCCCATGAATCACATGTAACAACCATATCATTATAAAAAAAAGAGCTGCAAGTGTGTTGCAATTAAAGAAATTCTGAAAACCAAAGCAACCCTCCTAAAAAAAATATTCAACTATAAAATGTATGCAAGATTACAAGCATGATTATCAAACCTTTCATGCCAGGAATGTAAGATCCTACAACCAAGATAAGACTAAATTTATAACAATCATATAGTTATGAAATGATTAGTTTAACTTTGTTCATACATAAAATATGCTCTTTTTTGCCAAAACACTGAAGTTTTGGCACTCGAGAAAAAAAAAATGCAAAGGGAAAAAAATTGTGAATCGGGGGGTATTTTGGTATGTAAAAAAGAGAAAGTAAAAGTGTGCCTTTTGGGAACTTCAAAACTAAGGAGCATGATTTGGGAAAAAGTAAAACCAAGTAGCATGAGAATTTTGCCTGATCACTATTATCAATATTCTGTAAAAATTAAGAAGCAATTAAAAGGATGGTTTTGAAAATATTATTAAATTAATCTTTAGCTATTATGAGGTGTCTTAAATAAGCAAATCATACCTAATGCTCTATTAAAATAATATGCACAATGATTGAGTTGCTTGTTATATTTATAATCTTTTACTCTAAACTTTCAATTCAATAGATTATCAAATTATTATAATCATAGTTTTGGAAGTAAACAAGGCAAGCAAAAAAGAAAATTAAAAGAATAAATCTCATCCTAGTTCATTTTGACACACTTTGATGCATGTTCAAGGTTACCAAGGCATTCTTCAACATGAAACAATACTTTGAACCTTAGTTTAAACATTTGACTAAAGTGGTACCCAATTAGAAGTACATGTTAGATTAGATTTGCTATTTTTCTAACTCAAGATTGGATTCATTAAAAAGTCAAAGCTCAAAGCTAAAATTGGCAACCCACTAAAAGTCGTGAGTCTTGTTTTATGCTTTACCATAGTACAGGCCAGCACTAAAAGTTTTCATGCTTTAGAAAAATATAGTATAAATAAGTTTTTTCTTTCAAGTTTATATAGTCCATTGATTATCAAATGAAACCAAGTTTAAACATATCGTTTCATAGCAAAGTTTTGGTATTTATACGGAGCAATATGGTTTTGCTGCGTACAAAATCGACACTCAGGACACTTCGGCATGCATCGAAGAGTATCGAAATGAATTTAAATGGGTTTTACTCATTTAGTCCCCTTCAATGAATTTTAATGTAAGTTTAATAATTAAATATTCAATAAAGTTAAAATTTTAATGTACCATATCATATAATAGTTGACATGCTTTAGCTTATTTTAAAGATGAATTAAGATGAGTTTTAATCATTTAAATGTCACTGACTTAAATCATCTACTTTTAAAACAAGACTATATTAGTTAGATACTTGAATTAAAAATGATTTTACATTTTTTTTTCTTCGATGCATGCAGAAATGAACTCTGATGAGATTTTCTCCCTTAATACTCTTCACCTTAAGTAGTTTACTTTTAAAAATATAACTACAATGATTGGATAATCAATTGAAATAGAATTTTAAAGAAAAGGTAAAAATAATGCTGATGTATCTTGACACACTTGGATATGTGACAAAGCATCTTGAGTGTCAACAGGGTATGAAACTCACTTGCAAGGCCACCACAGATGGAACGAGATATTCTCCATATCAGCCAATATCAAATGTTGGTACTTTATCATAGCAGTAAGTTTTGGCCATGCCGCTTTGCATGGCGAGGGATTTTAAGCCATGGACAAAGCAACACCAATTCTAGATTTTTTTTATAGAATATGGTGGTACTAACTGAGTATTCTGGGTTTTTTTGGAAATTTCAACCAATGGCTGCTTAGTTCTTCCTAATTATCTGAATATCCATTATTCTCAGATGAAACAATACCAACTATAAATATCCTCACAAGTTATCCAGTCCCACAAAAACCTAATTGCAACTTTCGTTACCTAAGATCAGAACACACTTATGAGGAATTTATGTTTAACATCAAGGGCATGCTTACTGGCTACAGATAATTAAGAAAATTGAATAAAATATCAATTCAGAAAAAATGAAAGGATGATGAGGGAAAGCTATCAAACATACATGAATTTTAAATAGTACATGGAAATGATGAAGTTGGCAGGGTTTCTATCAGCTAAGAAAGATTTTTTTTCACCTGATAGTTTCTAACAGGGCTTTGAGAAGTGAGGAATGTTGAGTGTAAATCAAAAGAATTAAAAATTGTAACGAAAGTGCTTCAGAAAATAATAGTACAACTAAATTCTTATAATCCTGCAGGCAGTGTTAATCCTTTAATTGTTTCACTTACATTAAAAAAAATATGTTTGTAATTTCCCTATTTTTATAGCAACTTAAGTTGTCGTAAAAGAAGATAGCATAGTTTATTCGTAATAATTGCTCATCTTAACTAAATAAATAATTTCTTTAGTTTAGTTCAATATCTTTAATGGAATAAAAGAAACCAACAACACTCATCCAACTGAAGTCGAAATAGCTGTGACTTAATCTTTCCCAATAACAATAATCATTTAGCACAAACCAAGAGTTAATACATGATAGATCCATAGTACCCATAATGTATAGAGAAAATTTTCTAATATTATTTGTACTTAAAAGGAAATTAAAAAAGGAAGGGAATGAAAAGGCCAAAGATGAAATGGGAAAGAAAACTAAAATAAAATTTTTATTTGGATAGATGGAGGACTGAAGGAAGTTTAAGTTGTCATTTTTTTCAACTATTTCAGTGTTTGCTATAACATAGTAAAAGGAAGAAAGAAATTTCCATTTTATTGGGGTTTTCCCCTTTAGGTTTCTTCATGTTTTTGGATAGATTAGTTTTTAAAAGATGGCTATGAAGGTCACAATTTCTGCCTCTCCCAATTTATGTGCAAATTAACAAAGAAAAAAAAATCTTCAGAGTTTTTCATCAGCTTCCCATTCTTTCAACTTTCCCTCCAAGTAAATGCTTGTGATTGTGTTAACCACCTAAAAATGTCTTTCTATTAGCAGAACAAGAACAATCAAGCGTACAAGAAAGTAACTACTAGAAACCAATTGATAATATAAGTAATGTCTATAATGTTGAAGAAACTTGTTAAGCAAACAAGAGCAATAAACAGAGAAAAGTTATCGTCCAAAAAACATTGGGGATGATGGAGTTACAGAAACAATATAGGATTTAATAACATTATGAAACCATATCAAACCAAAAACTACAAAATCTCACCGAAAATTTTTGGATGTGCTTGGACTTGAATCATTAGCTTTTCCTTGAATCAATGAGATTTTAGGAGGATTTCTGGGAAGGGAATGAGAAATATAGGGAACAATATGGCCATTGTTCTCTTGGGAACCTTCTGCAGTTCCGTTTGCAATTGCAGCAACACTGGGTTCAACAGCATAATAACCATCAGCATTTCCCATAATCAACTCAACAATCCTTTTAACTTCTGCAGCCCGCGTCAAATGTGCCTGTATTCACTAAATGGTAACAAATCATGCACAAACAGTCCTAAATTAAGCTTGAAAATCATATAAGTGAATATAACGAGATGCAGAAATAAGCAAGCCTTTTAAAAGGCATATAATGAAGTTGAACAATCATGAAATAAATTTCATCAGAAGTAGCTACAAATAAGCAGTAAAGTTTGCACAATTAAGAACAAGCAAATAAAGGCTAATAACCACACTATTGATCTTCAATTTGCATATGATAGGATCATAATTGTAAATAGTAGGGACCTAATTGTAGTAGATAGGAATCTATCTGTAAATATAGAACCTACATGGGTGTAAATGTAAGATGACAATAAAATAATATACATCGGTAAAGGAGAGTATTTAAGAGAAAACCCCCTAATTATTTTTTTTTTCGTATAACATAGTATAGAAGCCAGGTTTCCACACCTCCAACCTGTGTGGTACTCCACCACAGGTAGCCATTGGGTGGACCATATAGAGTAGAGAGAAGACTTTGTTGATTACAGATTGGAAAATTGAAACTGTATCAACTTTTTAAAGAAAGTAGGAAGGCTTGCAATAATCTAATTGGCAATTCTTTAATCTGGATTCTTTTTCAATCTGGAATCTGATTCTTCAAGCTATAGCATATTCAGCCAATCTTTTGCAGATTGACAATTGCAATCGAGATTTTGCCAGTTACAGGGATATATATTGTTAGTTACAGGGACGATAATGAAAGAGAGATTGTTGAGGTGGAAAGACACCAGTTAATGGAACATACATATTGGGAATCTACATTGTTAGTAACAGGGACAATAGTGAAAGCGAGATTGTTGAGGTTGCAAAAGGACAATAGTGAAAGAGAAATTGTTGAGATTGAAAAAAGGAGCCAAGTTAATGGTGAGATGGAGATCTAACAGAGAATGGGTCAACTAGGTCAGTTAATGTTGCAAAGTGGTCATTACAACAAAAGCAACAGTGATTGTGGCAAACAATATTGTCCCCTTAGGTGATGGTAGAAATGGCACAGGATATGAGGGTGATTGATAACCAAAAGAGAATAGGCAAGCAGTAAGTTGGAGAAGGAGAGCAAAAGAAGGGGGAAGGGGAACGGGAACAGAAGAGGAAAGATCAAAGTATAAGGGGAAGAGCAAGAAAAGGAAAGTGTTCAAAATGTTGCTCTGGCCAACAGCTTTGGAATTGGTGTATAGGGACACACATCTTAATGTGGGATTTGCAAAAAAAAAAAAAAAACCTTTTATAAATTTTAATGAAATTTAAACATAATGATAGGGATGCTTTTATTTTAAAATAATCTAGCTACATAAGGCAGGGTTGATAGAATGGTGTTGAGCGCATTTTAGGAAGATAGGGAAGAGTAAAATATTATGACAACATATTTGGACTCATCATCTAACCTCACACTCAACATCCCTATTCATCACGTGTGAAAATTATCAAACTAGTCATGTGGAACATTTCGATTTATACTCAAACCCAAGTCCAACTAACAAAGATTAAAACCTTTTGGGAGTACATTGTAATTTACCCTAGATTATACTGGTGAATAATATTGAAAAGCTAACTTGGTCAAACTGAAAGATCCAATTTTAAGTAGGTTTTTGATAAATCAATTATATAAAAAAAATTCTTTTCTCAAGTCATGCACGGAAATTCCCACAAAACATGAGAATATATCATGTTTTTCCTGAGATAAAGAGGTTATCCACAAATGATAGGACCCATGATCTGTAAACATTTTAAGTAACAAAATTGACTGAAACAGTAACATAATATTGTGATGATTGGTTTTAACATGTTAACTCTCTTCATGTCCACACACACACACCGCTCCGCCCATTCACAGTCGCACAAGACACCAAGATCAAATGTAAAAGTTTTATTATAAAGATGAGGTGACAGACATCCAGATCCATACTGTTTCAAGTACTTGCATTCCAGTCTGAGTAACATAGACTAGCTATGTGTATGTGAAAATATGATAAGTGAATGGAAAATGGAATAATTCTAAATACTTTTACCTGCACAACTCTGTAAATAGCCTTCAAAAGAAGAACAAAGCTTTCAGGAGATAGACTCCGCAACTTGCTTGCAAGGGACAAACTTCCACCTGATTCAAGATGTAAGAACATGAAAACAAGAAAAATAATATTAATGATCTTTATGTACGCAAAAGAATATGCCAATTGGTCAGACCATCTGAATCACCAACTCTATCGCTGGTAACTAGATCAGAATCCATTGGTCGAGCTAATAGAACTGGAAGAGAAGCAGCGACTGTAGCTTTAATTGAAGCTTTCATTTCAGTAATAAGTGTATCACGGTACAGCCTCAACACAGACGGAAGCTTTGCCTAAAATAAAGTATATAGATCCTCTTAGAAAGAAACAAAATTTTTCTTTAACAAAAGTGAAGGTGTTAGTTAAACCATAGCTAAACAAAGATTACTTGGCAATCACCATTCCACATGAAACTACTGAAGGTATTTTCCTTTAACACATTAGTTAGCATAATCCAAGTCCTATTAAAAAATGGAAAGGGTATGAGAAGTACAGAGATAAATCATGAAAACAATAATTAAGACCATGTTGCTCTAGCTGCAACACAGACGGAAGAAGATACAAGATGGTATCTTCTTCGTTCCTCTAGCTGCATCAAGGCATTCATCCAATTCCTCTAGCTTTGTCTTCTTCTTTTCTTTTTGTCGAGAAACCAAACACAAGAAACGGTGCAACCAACACAATGTGTCAACACAGCATGATATTAGATCATTCCAACTAGAGATCGATACCTAGGCTCATAACAAGAATGCCTTTGTTTGAACAAGAAATAGCCTTCATCCATGCAAATTCAAAGTACATGGGGAAAAGAACAATACAATAAAAAAGTTAATAAATATGAATAAAAAAACACAAATTTCAATCCCAAGCCCAAATGAAAAATGTTGAGTGTTACATTAGACCAAGACAACCAAAGTTAAAATTTCTCTAAATCTATGAAAATGAATGGCCAACCCCATTGTTGGAATAAACACAACCAGAAATGAAGATAAATAAATAGTAAGAAAAGTGAGATTAACTATACACATTAACATTGTTACTTCAAAAAAATATAACATATCTATCAAAATAAAATAAAATGAGGAAGGAAGGAAACTTGCTGTTCTTAGTAGACCAATGATGAGTGGAAGAAGAAAATCTTGAAAGTTAGAGCTTTCCTCATCCTCTAACTTCACCTGCAGTAAAACATAGTACCTTATGTGACTTGCAGTAATTTACATCAGCCTAGTGCATGCAACTATTGAAGTTTAGGCAAATTATTGATATACTTACAGCAATTTTGGACTTCAAATGATGAAAGAAAACAGAGAACAAAAAGGCATTTTGAATAGATGTAAACATGAATTTGACATTAAAAATATTGAAAAGCAAACACACATCAGAGATAGTAAGGTAGGAAATTTGGAAAAGACTACTAATTCTAACAACTGACAGGATAGTTGTTGCAAACTAATTCAAGTAAACTGACTGATATCATAATGGAAAATAGTTGGCAACTAAAAAAATAATTAGTTCTCTTGTTATCTATCTTCTAGGTATAAAGGAGAGTTGTGACCATGGAATTTTGCCTCCGTACATATCTTGTTAGTAATATTTTCAATTTTTCACATTTTGTATCATCATCCCTAAGGTCTCTGATTAACACATTGAATATCAAACAAATTCTGTGCAGCCAAGGTGCTACATAGAGTATATGAAATTTATGCAAGCTCCAAAGACACAATTGGAACATCTTGTAGAACTATACTATCAAGATGCAAAACAATATATATAAGAAAACATCTATCATAAAATGTATTCAAAAATCAACATACAAAATTCATATAAATGAAACTTTTTCAACTACAGCATCATATATCAAATTAATCAACCTAAGCAATCCATAAAAAGGAAATTGTATAGCAACTACGAAAAATGTAATACAAGTTAAAATTCTACATCTACCACTTAACATAGAACAAATCATGTATCAGTAACATGTAAGCGGTAATATTTAAAAAACAGCAGTTTGAGAGTTGCATCCCCAAGCAAAAAAATTGTAAAAAGATAGCAGTGCTCTTTCTAAGATAGTACTTAGCTACCAGAATATCTTTAGCATGTTCATCATCATAATGATCTTTCTATTTTATATTAGTAGTGGATGGTTTGACTGGACCATTGTTTATTTAACTAGATTGAATTCAACTGAAATGGATTGGCTCATGCATGGGTCCAACTCACATAGAGCTGCGCATTAGGCTACCTACACTGCAATGGCTCACATACTGCAAAATGTCACCACATTAGAAAAGGCAATCTTTGGTTCATACATTAAACACCAAGGTTTGAAATGTTTCAGTACTCAGCCAGATCGAGAAAGTGTTGTTATATCAGTGTCGGAGATGTGCCGAAGAAGAAGGGAAGAGGAGAGGCAGTGGAAGAAGAGGGGAAGGAGAAGAGGTGGCAAAAGAAGGGGGAAAAGGAAGCATTTGATTTCGTCACGTCACTTTTGCTCACAGAAGATATGTGGAGCTGGCTGAAGGTGCTCACGAGACAGCTTCGTGAAATCACATAGCTTTAGGTGCTTACGGAAGGCTTGTGGTGGAAGAATTCATGAGACAGCTCCGCCAAATCACATTGTTTTCGTCTCACAAAACAGAAGAAGATTCACAACAAAAGATTCATGAATGGTGTTACAAGATTGCGCCGCCTTGGTGCTTGTGGAACAGCAAAAAATTTGTGGCAGGAGAAAGATCTCATAAACCCTTGTTGAGTTGTTCCACGTATTAGTTGGCGGGCATAATGAAATATTTTGTTCATGCCGGCTGGCACGAAATGAAACTTTAAGTGCTAAGCACCCATATAGATGTATATAAACAACAATTCAGTCATATTTATTTGAAGTTGGAGAAAACTTTGTTTCGCTCATATGTCATTATCATGTGGATGCCAATTCAGCATGATTCTTCTAAAATTCATTTATTTTTCTATGCCTTTCATGATTTAAATATGAAATTGCAACGCCAATGGCAATAGCATGCAATTATAAGCTCAGCAATGTTAAGAAAGACACGAACAATCGTTCTTGAAGGTATGCCACAAACCTGTGATTCAAATAATAACTATAAAAGTGAAAACCATAGATGAAAGTATACGCATAATTTTCCATGTTGCTTTCTATGGATGAACTGATATCCCAACTATAAGAAACCAAGTAGATATACAAGTGATTCAACGAGTGGTATGCATAAAACAAAAAAATGAAACTAAAGGGTCGGGTGAAAGATATTAGTGGACCAAGACCTGCCATGCACATCACCATCTGTTACCCAAGTTGGGTACAAGTAGCCGACAAGGGTGCAAATCCAAGAGTCTGGCACATTTTTTATAAAAATTTTATATGTGATTAATAGAAATATTGATGTTCACTCAAAATGTGTGTGTCTAAATGTCACTATCCAATACAGGTACAGATGCAGTAGATAATGAGTCAAAGTATCAAAGATCGCAATAATCTTGTAATTCTAATTCATAACCCTAACTCCATCAACATTTCCTACTTTACGTCAATAGCAAGATGCATATTTATAACTTCAATACTACCACTTTCTCTAGAAAATTAGAAATGACAAAGCATAAGAACAAAGATGAGGGGTGACATACTTGGTCCTCTACTCCTTTCATAAGATCACCAGCCTTACTCACTAATCTTGATAAAATCATTGAATCAACAACCTTGCCATCAGGTATGGAAGCACGCATGAATTCTG